>NC_138207.1:54071156-54481156 GCF_964194415.1 Vipera berus
ACACCAGCTGCCTGCAATTAGTGCAGGTTCGCATCCCACCAGGCTCAAGGTTGACTCAGCCTTCCATCCTTCCGAGGTAGGTAAAATGAGGACCCAGATTGTTGGGGGCAATTAAGCTGACTTTGTAATAATGCCGCTTGGGGTGTGTGTGAAAGCCCTAATAAGCAGGCATATACATAGAATGAAGGCTACTGCTAAGCTTGTAAGCCGCCCTGAGTCTTCGGAGAAGGGCGGGATATAAATGGAATTAAAATAAAAATAAATAAATAAATAAATAAATTACTTTGAAGCACTATAATAGTTACAATGAGCAGATATACAGTTAAGTTCAAACATTGCTTTCTGTCCCATGCAAGTACTGAGTTCTTATTTTAATGGAAATTTTGGAAGGGATTCTTCATTACATGTCTGCTTAGTTACTCTAAATGTAAGTTTGTTCTTTGAGTCGATCAGAATTCAGAAGATGGTTTTGTAAGTATACATTTGCAAATTCAGTATTACCAAAAAAAAGTACCACCTACTTGCCAATTCATAGTAAAACACTTAGAAATAATTTACAAAAGCCCCTCCCCACTGACTTGGGATTTTTATTTATTTATTTGGTGTATGGCATACAATTATCATGAAAATCTACAAATGCTAGACGCAATGCAGTTCTAACAGCCTAGATTGCTAGTTCGTTCAGTTTGGTGCATGGGTATCCTTGCTGTACTGCAGGGTGCAAACTAGCTTTGCACCATCTAACCATTGGTGGTCAGGTTGCTTCCGGGCTCCTCTGCCAGTCTCACCTTACCTGGTCTGGTGTCTTGTTGCCTCGTGTCCAGCCAGGTCCAATACTGGCTTCTGTTCTCTCGCATGTATGAACTAGGTTTTTCCCACCATTGGTACCCATTGATCTACTCACAATATTGCATGCTTTCAAACTTCAGGGTGGGCAGGAGCCAGGGAATGAAGAATGGGAGCTCACTTCATCTTATGGAGCCAGATTCGAACCACTGAAGTGCAGACCATTTCTGGCCAGCAGTTCCAGCGTTATTAGGCCACTGCAATATCACATCTCCTTCTTAAGAGATAAATTACTTTTAGTAGAAAATAGTTTAGTTGCTGAACTTTACTGCAATAAATCTCATTAAGAAGGCTTTGTGAGATTCCTGCCTGGAATTATTTTTCGTTAAAAGTCCGAAGTCCAACATTTGCTGGAGAGCTCAACAAAATAGATGATAAGATAATTCCATTGTGTAAGCCAGGCTCGTACAACCCATGACCCACAGGATGCATGTGCCTTTGGATAGCTAACAATGCAGCCTCACAAGATAATAAAATATATTATGAAATAAAGGAAGTTTGTTTTTATATACAGTAACTATATTATATATTTTATATGTGGCCTAAGACAATTTCTTTTCACTCAGTGAGGCCCAAGCGAGCCAAAAGGTTGGACAACTATGGTGTAAGTAGTAATTTGGAAATCTTTTTCCCTATTATTATATAATTTTGTTTTGGAAAAGCCACTATAACAATTCATTACATACTTTTAGTACATGTTAATCAACTATACAAATAGTTGCATTCATCTATGCCAGTTCCATGGTAATGGTTTACAAATGCAGATTTGGATTTTTTAAAATAATTCCTGAGGGTTATATGTATAAAACTGAGAATTGTGCAAGAATTATGTATGTATGGTCAAGATTCTTGGTTGCTTATTTGGATTAGCATCTTTATATTTGTTTGAAATGCTTAATTAAAAAAATATGGCCATAACATTATATCATGATATTTTCCTTTTATTTTATACATACCTTTATTTTACTTATTTCTGAAGGCCAGTTGAAAGGCTATGGTTGTTTATAAAATGTTGTGGTTTTTATTTTTCTAGTGAACAGAAAATCATGTTAGAAATGCACATTTTATTTGTCTAGACTAGAGTTTGTCTTCTGTGAACATCAAGTTACATTAAAAAAATCAAGTTTTATTTTACTGAGAAATTTTCAGGAGATAAACTTGTTAGGCAAGATCTTAGCAAATATGAACTGTGGTCTTGTGTTAAGTCAATTAATCACTTAATTCTGTTAGACTACTGAAAATTACCTTCTTAATAACAATAGGACAGAAGACGTCAGATTCCAATGAAAGCTTTAAGATAGGGCTTGTTCTCTATCCTGAGTAACCCAGCTTGAATTCACTTTTGCTGTTAAGGCAATGCCTATTTGACAGTACCCCTTCATGGATTACTGCCTTGTCATGGTGAAGGGGCTTGCGTAATTCAATGAAGCTATGAGCTATGCCGTGCAGGGCCACCCAAGACGGACAGGTCATAGCAGAGTTCTGACAAAACGTGATCCACTGGAGAAGGAAATGGCAACCCACTCCAGTATCTTTGCCATGAAAACCCTATGGACAGTACCAAAAGGCAAAACGATATGACGCTGGAAGATGAGCCCCCCCAGGTCGGAAGGCGTCCCATATGCTACTGGGGAAGAGCAGAGGGCTAGTACTAGTAGGGCCAGAAAGAATGAAGTGACTGGGCCAAAGCCGAAAGGATGCTCAGCTGTGGATGTGTCTGGTGGTGAAAGGAAAGTCCGATGCTAGGAACCTGGAATGTAAGATCCATGAATCAAGGAAAGCTGGACGTGATCAAACAAGAGATGACAAGACTGAAAATCGACATCTTAGGTATCAGCGAACTAAAATGGACAGGAACGGGTGAATTTAATTCAGATGACCATCAGGTATACTACTGCGGGCAAGAATCCCTCAGAAGAAATGGAGTAGCCTTCATAGTCAATAAAAGAGTAGGAAAAACAATACTGAGATATAATCCTCAAAATGACAGAATGATCTCAGTTCGAATCCAAGGGAAACCATTCAATATCACAGTAGTCCATGTCTATACCCCAACCACCAGTGCTGAAGAGGATGAAATTGACCAGTTCTATGAAGCCCTACAGCACCTTATAGAACTAACACCAAAAAATGATGTCCTTATCATCATGGGGGATTGGAATGCTAAGGTAGGAAGCCAAAAGATAACTGGAATAACAGGCAAGTTTGGCCTTGGAGTACAAAATTAAGCAGGGCACAGGGTGATATAATTTTGTCAAGAGAATACGATGGTCATAGCAAACACTCTTTTCCAACAACCCAAGAGACGGTTCTACACATGGACATCACCAGATGGTCAACACAGAAATCAAATTGACTATATGCTCTGCAGCCAAAGATGGAGAAGCTCTATACAGTCAGTAAAAACAAGACCAGGAGCTGACTGTGGCTCAGACCATGAGCTTCTCATTGCAAGGTTTAGGCTTAAACTGAAGAAAGTAGGGAAAAGCACTAGGTCACTCAGGTATGAATTAAATCATATCCCTGTTGAATATACAGTAGAGGTAACAAATAGATTGAAGGAATTAGATCTGATAGAGTGCCTGAAGAACTATGGACAGAGGTTCGCAACGTTGTAGAACAGGTAGCAACCAAAACCATCCCAAAGAAAAAGAAATGCAAGAAAGCAAAATGGCTGTCTGAGGAAGCTTTGCAAATAGCTGAGGAAAGGAGGGAAGCGAAAGGCAAGGGAGAAAAAGAAAGATACACCCAATTGAATGCAGAATTCCAGAGAATAGCTAGAAGAGATAAGAATGCCTTCTTAAATGAACAGTGCAAAGAAATAGAAGAAAACAATAGAATAGGGAGGACCAGGGATCTTTTCAAGAAAATTGGAGAGATGAAGAGAACATTTCATGCAAAAATAGGCATGATAAAGGACCAAAATGGCAGGGACCTAACCGAGGCAGAAGAGATTAAGAAGAGGTGGCAAAATTACACAGAAGAACTATACAAGAATGAGCTTAACGTCCCTGATAATCACAATGAGGTGGTCACTGACCTCGAGCCAGACATCCTAGAATGTGAAGTGAAGTGGGCCTTAGAAAAGCTGAGCAACAACAAAGCTAGTGGAGGTGACAGTATTCCAGCTGAGCTATTCAAATTCTTAAAAGACGATGCAGTAAAAGTGCTAAACTCAATTTGCCAGCAAATTTGGAAAACTCAACAGTGGCCACAGGATTGGAAAAGATCAGTTTACATTCCAATTCCAAAGAAAGGCAGTGCCAACGAATGTTCAAACTATCGCACCATTGCACTCATTTCTCATGCTAGTAAAGTTATGCTTAAAATCCTACAAGCTAGACTCCAGCAGTATGGGGACCGAGAACTACCAGAAGTACAGGCAGGATTTCGAAGAGGCAGGGGAAACAGAGATCAAATTGCCAACATATGCTGGATCATGGAGAAAGTTAGAGAGTTCCAGAAAAACATCTACTTCTGCTTCATTGACTATGCTAAAGCCTTTGATTGTGTGGATCATAACAAACTGTAGCGAGTTCTTAAAGAGATGGGCGTACCAGACCATCTTATTTGTCTCTTGAGAAACCTATATGTGGGCCAAAAAGCAACAGTGAGAACTGGACACGGAACCACTGATTGGTTCAAAATTGGGAAAGGAGTCTGGCAAGGCTGTATACTGTCACCTTGCCTATTTAACTTATATGCAGAGCACATCATGAGAAAGGCAGGGCTTGATGAATCAAAAGTTGGAATTAAGATTGGCAGAAGAAATATCAACAACCTAAGATGCAGATGATACCACTCTAATGGCAGAAAGTGAAGAAGAACTAAAGAGCCTCTTGTTGCGGGTGCAGAAGGAGAGTGCAAAACCTTGGTTGAAACTTAACATTAAGAAAACCAAGATCATGGCATCTGGCCCTCTCAATTCCTGGCAAATAGATGGGGAAGAAATGGAGGTAGTGACAGATTTTATTTTCCTGGGCTCCAAGATCACTGCAGATGGGGACTGTAGCCAAGAAATTAAAAGACACTTGCTCCTCGGGCGGAAAGCCATGGCAAATCTAGACAGCACACTAAAAAGCAGAGATATCACCCTGTCAACAAAAGTGCATATAGTCAAGGCTATGGTCTTCCCAGTTGCAATGTATGGCAGTGAAAGTTGGACCATAAAAAAAGCTGAGCGCCAAAGAATTGAGGCCTTTGAACTGTGGTGCTGGAGAAGATTCCTGCGAGTCCCTTGGACTGCAAGGCGATCAAACCGGTCAGTCCTAGAGGAGATCAACCCTGACTGTTCTTTAGAAGGCCAGATCCTGAAGCTAACACTCAAATACTTTGACCACCTAATGAGAAGGAACGACTCACTGGAGAAGACCCTAATGCTGGGAAAGGTTGAGGGCAATAGAAGAAGGGGACGACAGAGAATGAGGTGGCTGGATGGAGTCACTGAAACAGTAGGCGTGAGCTTAAAAGGACTCCAGAAGATGGTAGAGGACAGGTAGGCCTGGAGGAACGTTGTCCATAGGGTCGCAATGGGTCGGACACAACTTCACAGCTAACAACAACAACATTTGACAGTAACATATGGTTGGGTTTTATTTTCATATGACTAACAAAATAGCTCTTGTGTCTTTCTACAGAGAAGTAAGCAACCTAGATGTAATGTAAAAGTATATGCTATATATCTTTTCTGTAGACATATTGCGTTACTGTTTCAGATGTTCCTCAATGACTAGCTCTTTTAAATCAGGATTTTGAAGAAAGTGGCTTGTTTTAATAATATTTTATTGTTGCTTAAAGGTGAGTCCACTCTCACAGAGCCTAAGGGCAGGCTTGTGTATTCTCTTTCTTACTTGTATCTTTGCATCCAGGTTAGTCAGGATCATTCAGATATTTCATCTCTTTAATTAATATTGGAATGCTGAAATGTTATAACCATTCATTAAATTTACATAATGCATACATTATTGGATATAACATTAGATGTCAACTATAGTTATTGTAAGTCTTCTTAGATTATGCGTTTCAGAATTTAGTGGAATGTATTTTATTAACTCTGCAAGAACAGTAAATGTGTTTTAATTCTATTTAGTTGTAATTAAAAGGGAAAACACACTAACATAAATATGAATATTAATAAACATTCTTATTTATTACATTGTACGTCTTTATGCATATTTGTTTTATGCATACACTCTATCACATGTCTATTCTTGGATAAACAACATGAAAAATCAGGAAAAGGAAGGAAAGAAGGAAGGAAGGGAGGGAGGGTAATAGTTGACTGCATGATTGATGTCAGCCCTTTAAGTAGTCTGTACAAGAAGCACTGACCATGGGTTCTAAAACCATCTTTATTGTAAGGTCTCACAAATCTGAAAGTAGAACTCTCCCCTCTCCCCTTACTGTTCAAGAAATTAAGGAGGGTCCCTTCTGAGATGTTTGCCATGCTCCCCATTTCTTCTGACAATTAAGCTCCCTCTTATCTAAATTGTGCTTAATCTGCACTTCTTCCTCCTTCTGCTTCTCAAGAATATTAACATAGACTATTACAGGAAAGAAGGAAATGAGATAAACAAACAAACATCATTTGCTACATCTGTCCTTGTTTCACCTAGCCATGCTTTACCTCATACACTAATGTACACTGATACATTGTCTTCTGCTCTTATATTCCCACTTTCTGAGAATTTACAGTCCTCAAGAAGGATACATACCAACTTGTACAGCAAATGTGTGCTGTAAATATAAGTACCATGCACTGTAATGAACGCAGTAAAGTACAATGTGCTCTTCTAATTCAGTAGTTGCCTCTGTACAAATGCAGTATCACTCTGCATAGGGGAAGTTATTAAATGTTCCCTGCATCAGCATCAAGGGTAGGGCTTTCTACTGAATGCTCTTTTGTGTGTGATGAAGTAATACTATAAAGGTACTGAGGAGTTTCAAAAGGACTCTGAAAGAGGTTCTTGAAATAGTAGGAGGGAATTTTAGCTCTCTCATACTGTATATCCAGACCAAGTACTATGCTTAACATTTGGCATAGCTCTGTCAAGGCAAGCAATATTAAAAATGGGGCAGAGAAGTCAAAAAAAGGTCTTCAACAATGGTTTTTCCCCAAGATGAAATAAACTTACCAGTGAAAGTGAGCTGAGCCAGTAATTCACCAAGAAGCTATCTCAGCAAAAATTTCATGATGAGCAGCTATGAGGGCAACTGTAGTTCCAGCTGAAGGCGAATATTTGGGATAGAGTAAGTAACTTGAAATAAAATTCTAACGACTTTTGACTGAATGGCTTCCAGTGCAATGAATCAATAATATTCTATAGAAAATACCAAAATAAATAAAAATCAGCACATAAAAGACCTTAATGGCAGAGAATGATATTCAAGAATATAACAAGGAAAAAAATGTTAAAATAATATAATACTATAATAAAACATTTCATCTAGTCAGGATTCAATTTCAGTTTATTGGCCTTTATCTATTCCATTGTTGAGTATTTGCTCATATAGATAAATACAGATTAAAATCACTATGTTGTTGACATCTTATTCCAAATCCCACAGACATACAAAGCAAGGTGGCAATTAACAGCATAAGTATAATGAATTTGCTTTGTTTGAAACTAATCTAAGTAAAGATTGGAATAACAGAACTAGATCTCCTGCTTCCATAATGACATCTAGCCAAACATCAGAATAATTTTGTTTTCATCTTTCTCCTAGAATAAATAATCTATTTAGATGACCAAAATGTTTTCATTGAAATAAAATTAGTCCATTTTATCCAAAATTCCCAGCAACTCAAGTACTGCTGCTACCTTTGGAACAATATGACATTTTACAAAATAATTGTTTTATCCTTTTGGTAAGAAGAGCAAAACAATTTTTTCTTTCAAGAGATTTAGCACTAACCTTCATCCCTGCATATCTGTCCAGCTCATTTCATTCAACTTGTTATCACAATTCAACATGAGTATGGATCATGAATACACACAGTTTATTAAGTTCACATTCTCAAGCACAACAACTAAACCCATTTCATGTAATCATATTAGTTGATTGCTATTGATATATCTACAGCAGGCATGTCAAACTGCCAGTCCATGGGCCGGATGCATCATACTAAAACCGTGCCCACCCCATTGCTGGCAATGGGGAAAAAGTCACAATACGTCATGCGACATCACGTGACATCGTGAGTTTGACATGCCTGATCTACAGGACCATTATAAAAAATTGGGTCAAGTTCAGCATTCATATGAGTGATTTTAACCTTGAAAAGTGCCTTGTAAAATTGTCACAGGTTTCCATTCTGCAGATTCCCACTAGGATCTAATTTCATAAACTTTGTGAGCTATAAAAAAAACTATGCAGTATTATTATTTAACAGTAACAAAAAGAGTGTTTCCTCATTTTCCCTACCACAAAGTAAACTATATTGCCAGATAAGTTGCTTTGGAATGGTGATGGTGATAGTGGTGATGGTGGTGGTTTTGATCACTGTTCACTTTTACATAGAGACTATTACATTTCATAGGAAATAGGAATATCAACAATAAAATTCTCTAGAAATTCTTCAGTTTTCATACATTTCTAGAAACAGATCCTATTAATTGACTTATTTCCAAATGTCTAAATTTATTGGTATATTTAATTGGTAAATGAAACTACCATGCTAATTGTTACTAATAGAATATAACTTCTGGTTTGAGATAACTCATCTTTTATTGAATATAAAATAATAAAATCCAAATAGGGATCTGCAAATTTCACACAAATAATGTTTTGATATATATATATGTAAATTACTAACAAAGAATTAAGGGAGACTGATATGCATTTCAAACTTATTAGTTTTCATCAGTCAGCCATACCCTTCTGAGATTCGAACCTGGGCTGATTGCACATTAGGCAGTTGTTTTTACCTCTTAATTCTTTGTTAGTAATTTACATAAATATATGAGCTGTCACATATATATATATATATATATATATATATATATATATATATATATATATATATATATATATATATATATATATATATATATACACACACACACACACACACACACACACACACACTGTATATATAGCCAAGGAAATTATCACAATCAACCATCAGCAGCACATCCAAAAGATTCAGGCATTTGGAGGCCCAGAACTAGACACAGAGATGGCTCTTTGCTTACCATGTCAATAACAAATTCTAGGGCTGGTCTTTTTAAAATACCTATAAAAATGAATGACAGTTGAAAATATCCATAGCAAATGATTTCTGTTGTACTGAAGTTCAGACATGGAAGGATGGGGAGGGACAAAATCCCTATTTTTTGTAATGCAATAGTGAAGATTTTCAATATAATGTTTGTGTAAAATATGTTTATTTTGCTGTTTCAACTGCCATTATTTATGAAACATCATAACCAATTAAGAAACCAATTAGTCTTAAAGTACCGAAACTATACAGTACATATCGGTGCCCTAAGATTACAGGTAAAAGCTTGGACATCAAAATGGACCTTAAAGGCCATCAAAAATTCTTCAGAAAAAGCCAGCTCCCACATTTCTGCTAGATGAATTGCTTTATGTTAAAGGTATTCAGTTAAAGGTATTCAGATAATTATCATCTCATTACATTTTGCCTAAATATAAATAAGTAAAGTAAAATATTTTGGTAAGAAACATAAGTGGTTGTACAGGACCTGAAGTTCTATTTGTTGCTATTTGATGTCAGTAAGACTGGTATAGAAGCAGTCTTGTTCTTTTTCTTCTCAAAAGACATATAATTATATAAATCTCATTCAGTAATTCTTGCAGGCTCAAGCTATTCTCAAGGTAATATAATCTGAAAGCCAGTGAAATACACTGACAACATTGGCTCTATGCTCAGGAATATGCAACAAATCTAATACCAGGTATATTTCAATGTCTTTTCAGAATATAATATAGGCCACTAATGATGCTATAGCACAATTTGGATTCTTATCTGTTGGTTAATAGAGGCATAATTTCACATTTTAGATTCCATTTCTCAGATTTCTTTCAAAACAGGTATACATTTTGAGGTAAACTGTTATTTGTTCTTTTTTCCTTTTGATATGATGAAAAAACAAATAAACACTTTGTAGTATGAGCTAGTAATGAGTTATATTTTATATTGAAGTCATATGCTGAAATGCCTGACATTAAGTCATGTTTCAATGGAGCCTATTTTGAGTAATTATTTAAAGCATTATATTATTGACTATAATTCAGGTATGAATGCAGCTCATGCTTATCTTTTGCTTTTCAATACAAATTAGTTTTTCTTTGCAGCAGAAAAATAATATCCATTTGATAATAATGATGTTAAGATAGATGGCCATTTATGAACGCTACATATTCAAGTCTTTCACTTTAATTCATTCATTTATGTATTTATTTAGATCAGGGCTTTTCAACCTTTTCACCCATTGTACCACTTTTAGGATATGGCAACATCTGAGTACCACCAGTCACCTAGCAAGATGTCAACTTGACCCCCCCAAAAAAGGAAAAAAGTGATGAAGTACAGGTAGTCCTCGACTTACAACAGTTCACTTAATGACTGTTCGAAGTTACAATGGCACTGAAAAAAGTGCCCCCCAAGCCACAGCCGAACAAGACACATGCCTGCCTGCCCAGTGGTGCTCTTCCTCCTGTCCGAGGTTTTCATTGTTGTGAGCATTTCTGCAGCAGGGATGGGGTGGGGTGGGTGTTTAGTTTTTATTCCACCCCCTCTGCTGGGTGTTTGCAACAGGTTTTGGTCACTTCACATGACCCTGGGACACTGTGACCATTATAAATATGAATTAGTTCCCAAGCATCTGTATGTAAATCACAAGACCCTGGAGATGCTGCAACATTCCAGCTGATCAGCGCTTCATCTGGGCTCAGAAGCGCCAGGATCAGTGCTGAGCTCCAGCTGGAGCCTGGTGCTGATCCTGGCGCTTCCACTGAGCCTGACAGCCCCAAAGAAGTGCCGATCCTGGTGCTTTTACTGAGCCCTGACAGCCCTGCAGCTCCAGCCATCTCTCGCTCAGGCTTGTGCGGTGCTGCCACCAGTTCAGCTCATTCCCCTCCCCCGCTACCACTTTTCTAGGATGGTCACGTGCCAGCTGCCAATGTACCACAGGTGGTACCCGTACCACTGGTTGAAAAGCCCTGATTTAGATAATGCCAGAAATTGTGTTAGGTAAGGGTCTTATCTTCAAAATATATTGTCAATCTGGCTTCTCATTAGGACCTTCTTTTAAAATTGACAGTATGCAATATTTATTTGAGCATGCATACAAGCATGCATGCACACATAGAAACACACCAGGGCCATCTCATTGCATCTTGTATTTATGTATGTATGTATGTATTTATGAAACAGACACCAATAGACTATGTGAGTAGACAGGGAAATACAATAACCAGAACTAATATTTGGGATCATATTTTAACAGATTTCTTTTACCATGCTGAAAAAAAATCATTGACCAAACTGATCACTTTAAATACTGATCTGTGCTTTAACGGGATTCCTTTCATGTGCATTCCTCTTCTGAAAGGGTTTCAATTCATATGGTGTTTTATGTTTTTGGAAATGTAACTGCAAAAATATTCAGGATTCTGTAATGCAGTGACAAGATATGTGTGGGATGTTGTTAATACTTTTAACATTCTGACATGTTAAAAGTATTAACAACATCAATATAACCCAAATTATATTGGTCATGTTGCTTTGCTATATTTATTAAACTTTTAAAGCTATTTTAACTCTAAGATAAAAAGTAGGAATAGCATAGACTGAAAGAATCAAAGTGACTGGTAACCGTATCTTGTTTTTGGATATGCTTTTGTCCATTTAAAATAGGTATTTTTTTGTAGTTTCTCAGTGATTAGCCGTGTTATCAAATATTAAAATCTAACTGGAACAAAAGTGTTTCTCTCCTTGCGTTGGAATTTTGTCACTTCTGACAGCAGATTTGTATATATTATTTTTTCTTGAGACTAAGGCCAAAGTGTAATTGACCATTGTGTACTGATAATAGTGGGTGTATTTTATGGTAATAGTTTCACCGTTTCCAGATATGTGTATTCACATGGGAAGCAAACCTTTAAGTGATACATATTGATTTGAAACACAAGCTTATTAAAGAACAACACAGCTTACATGTTGTGTTGTACTTTCTAACTTTCTTTTATAGAAAATCTGTCAAATTGAATTCTCAACCATTTTAGGCTCTTAAAAAAACTATTAAGGAATGAATCTAATCTATTATTTTGACTCTTGTGAATTTTTTCTACCATATGAACCTTCAATATTTTTATATATTTAAAGTGCTTTTTTAACTTATGTCATGTTTATATATGGATAAGAAATATAATCAATTTTACAGAATTGTTGAACCTTGAGATCTAATATTGACCTCAGTCAGTATTAACTTTTCAGATCAATATATACTGATATTGACCTGAAAGAAAAGTCAATGTGTAAGCGTTAATTTGTAAAGTAGAACTGCAAAGAAATGTTACAAATGTTGTTTTTCCACTATCTTCCTGTTTATATCTATTGTAAAACTTCTGCATTACCACCTAGATGACAGAACATCAGAACATTTGCATTCAATTTAAGAAAAGTTAAAGAATTATTTTGTGGGCTATGGAATAATAGGTGAAAAATATGTTTTCCACATTCTGAAAATAATACTAAGCATAGTATGCATTGGGGTTTTGCTAATAATAATTCTAAAAGTTGAATTCAATATCTTTTTTGTAAAAAAAAAACAGCACAAAGATTTAAAGCTGATGGTAGGAGTTTTGTACTTTCAGACTTATAAGATTTAAAGTACAATAAAGTAGAATTAGCTCATCTGGTCATGTTTCCTGTTAGTTTACCAGGGAAGGCTGACAGCAGTCTATCAAGTCAGAAAGTAATTTTCCATCTTCTCCTTTACAGTCTGAGAACTTTGGGAGAAGAGGGGAATATCTTCTGAGCCTTTTTCTCCAGCCATTATGCAACCGTGGGCTCTGATCTTTCTTACCAGATCATTCCCTAGGCAGCATTTCTACCCCTCATCTGCAAGATTATTCCCACATACCATTAAAGAAACAAAAATTAAAATCAACCAACCAGTCAATAAAACAATTATGTAATAATTATTGTAAAATAAAGAAGTAAAGATCCCTTCAAATCAAGCCAAAATCTTGGTGATTGCATCAGTGTAGTTTCTTGATAGCAATATAACATTTAGAAATATTCGCCATTGCTTTCTTCTATAATACCTTTTCAACTTCCCAATCTAACCACAGCAAGCAATTCCCAGGTGGTCTCCCCTTAAAAACAATCAGAAATCTATCTGCCATACTCTGTATATGAGTCAATCATATTCAAGGCTGCCCTGCATAAAATGCTTTACTATAATTCAGCCTAAATTAAGAGAAAAAAAGGGCACCAGATAGCTCTTTTCTGTTGCGTTTTTGTTTTTTAGTACTAAATTCTGTTTATCTGAGTGTTTCAGCATTTATGATGATGCAAAGGATGATGCAAAAACTCCAGGAAAAGTTTCCATTACCTCCTACAAATGCTTGAATTGTAGTTTGAGGCCTTCTTACAGTCTTCTCATACATCACGTCTGTGGAATTAGATCAATGGTGAGCCCCTTTTAAAGTGGCATTGTATGATGACAGGCTCTCCAGGGATTAGTACACTCAAGAGAGAAAAGTTTGTATGGGCAGATGAAGCAGGAAGAAACAAATCAAGACTTAATGGTTGGTGCACAAAACAGAAAATTGACTAGAATATGCCCTGATGCCCTATTTTACTGTTGTTGAGAAAAGGAATGTGTACAGATATTTAAGTTATTATATGAAATCTCTTTCTAAACTCTTAAGTAGTTAGTCAGCTAATAAAGGACGTCCTTGACTTACAACTGTGCGTTTAGCAAACATTCAGTTATAACTAGAAAAAGCGTTTTACAACCATTATTCACACTTACAGCTGTTACAGCATCACAACAATTACATGATCAAAATTTGGTCACAAAAAATGGCATGTATTTATGATGTTTGCGGTCTCCAGGGTGATGTGACCACCAATGCAGTCTTCCCAACTAGCTTCCGACAATTAAAGTCAGTGGGGGAAATCAAATTCACTTAACCTGCATGTAATTCCCTGAAGAACTGTGGTGATTTGCTTAAGAACCATGGCAAAAATGATCATAAAATCAGGCACGATTGATTCGCTTAACATCCATTTTGCTTAACAATGGAAATTCTGGTCTCAGTCATGGTCGTATGTCAAAAACTACCTGTGTAGGGAATGGTATAAGATGACTATTTATTCTTTACTATAAATGAATATTGTCATAGGGATGACATGTTTTGGTCTTTGAGTTGTCAGCCAAACTTTGAATGGATATTATGTTTCAAAGATTTGAAACTGCAGTGGAATTTAATTAGTAGTGGGTTTTTGTTAGGCTTCTTTTTTTTGAAGTGAGAAATACCTAGTGAATTAATTTTATCACAAGTATGGATAATAAAAAGCTCTATGCACAGTTTACTTAACTAAATGGATAGAGCCTTTTAGGTAATAGCTTATAATGTGCAATTTATACTTTCTTTTTCTGCATTAGAAAACTAAACAGCGTAAATTAAGTTTATTGCAATATTATCTTCAGATGTACAGCTGAGCAGTGAAGATTGTACTGAGTGATAGCAGTTGACTGGATTTTGTATTAAAATTATCACATGAAGTCACCTTCTGACCGAAAAAAATAAGTCGTTGAAAGTGTCATGATTTTATTTTATTCTAGTAACCAACTCAAGATTTTGGAAGACAGAATCAATACTTAAGATAAATAGAATTTCTTTTCCAGTAGAAATGCTTATCATAATCTGGGCAACTGTATGTTATCTTTACAAAAAATTGTGATATAGCTAAATATAGAATTCACAAAAGAATTCTGGAGAAAAGACTAAGGATCAAAAGTGGCATCTAATTTCAGTAACTTCAGAAATGTTTCGTAGTTCTATTATAAGGAAATGTAGGAATCACCTTTTTCATTTGATCTGTTTCCAGTTCTCAATCTTTGCTAACCTTGGTCCCAAAGTAAATTCTTAAGAAAGGAAGCCATCTTGCTGAACATTGGAAGCTATCTGTTGAGGCAAAAGCACTGGTCTGTTTTAATCACTTCATTTTAATTGTTGAGAACTAATGGTTTGCAACCTTTCATGATTTTTTTAGTTCTATCTAGGAAATCTGAATCTGGGATTTTGCATAATAAATTTGGTACCCTTATTTGTAAATCAAGCATGTTAAACAACTATATATTAATGCATTTTCTTTTTTAATTACTTTGATGACAATGGGGTGGCTTTAAGATTTGTGGGCAATTTTATGAGGTGAAACAAAATCAGAAAAATAGTTGAATACTAATTAAAAGATCTTATGAGAAATGGAAAGAGAGATGTGCTAATAAACAGTTATTTCTTTTCTACTTCTTATACTAGAAGTGATCCTCTTGCAAAGAAAGAATCAGAAACTATTAATACATGGGAAAAAGAGAAACCAAAAATTCCAAAACTGAATTTGCCCATAAAAAGTCTGTTCTGCAATTGTGCAGCAGTCATTGAGAACATCACTGGATAATTTTATTTAAAGAATGATATGAATTCTTTTATCATCATAGGAGATGTGATGTTTGTTGGCTCTGAATATGACAGTTTATTAGTAACACAATTTATTTACTAGTTTGCTTATTATCAGCCCAAATCAATCCACTGTGGAAAGAAGACCTGTTTGCAGAAGATTATGGACCAGAAGCCATGTTGATAGATGGACTTTTTTGACTTCCCAGTCTAGGGCTAGGAAAGACTGACTGGCCTGAAGTCACCCAATTGGCTTTTATGCCTAAATAAATACTATGACCTGGGACTCCTGTCCAGCATCCTTATTACTACATCACATTAGCTATCATAATTTAATTTGCATAATTTACTAACAATTAAAATATATAAAAAGCTGTATATTTAAAAAATGTTGCAAGCTCATGCCATGCTCAAGTTAAAAATACAATATTCTGCAGATTACAATATGAATAGCAGCTATGTACTAAATTAGGACCTCCTATTTTTTCTCATTTTATGATGCATTTTAGTAAATATGCTAGAACTCTGTTTTCTACACAGTGCTGTGTAGTAGAATTACTTAATTAGTACCAAAATCAACAATAGAATTTACTAGTAAAATTCAGTGGACCACTTCAGAATATTTATTTACTTTTAACTATAAATAGGATTTGTTTTATGCCTTTATTTGCTATAATGGACAAATATCTAAAACAATTGTTATGATTTATGTGCAGAAGAATGGAATAGTCAATCTGTTTAATCAAATTAACCTAAAATTTAGACATTTTCTCTCATTCATAATTTTATATTTTAGATCTTTTTTTTAAAAAAAATCACATTTTCTCGCTTTCCGTATATAGCAACCAAAAAGAATAAATTTGTATTGGTTATACTTTTCCAGTAGCTTTGCATGAGAAAGTTTGTCTTAAACATGATTTTTATTTGCACTTTTTCTTCATATAAGAATGAAGTTCAATATTTCTCCCTCCCATTTTTTTTTTAATTTTCTGAAATTTCTATCATACTTTTACTAAAAAGAACTAAGTAACATTATTAAAATATCTATGTGTCCAGAAACAGGGGTTTGTAAAAAAATAAAATACATATGTATAAAAGTTTTTTGGTGGAGATTATAAAAACTAATTATAATAGGGAAACACAGTAGAATTGGACAAACTTATATAAGCATAAATATACAGAATTGGCCTTTCTTTATATAAACATGCACTATCCACTATGTGAAGTTTATAAGGGGTGCATTGTTTCAGTCTTGCTTTGAGCAACATAGTTCTTTGAAGGTGTTTCACTAAATGGCATGATTTGTGACTTCTACAGGCTGAAGTTGCTGCATTACTGATTATCTCACCAGCATAGCTAATATTCACAAATGGCTTCTGTGATTGCAATTAACATATATAAAAGCCTTTTCTAATGTTTCTATAAGTCATTGGCAGTCTCTTTTATGTACTGGATATTCTAGACGAGCCATTATAGCATCTGGACGTGCTTTAAATATGTGTCACCTCAGCGCAAGTTACCTATCAATAGCAATGCTGGCTAGTTCATATAAAATCTGGCTATAGAAGACAAATCATGTCTTCCCAGCCATTGTCAATAAATTAAATCTATATTTTGGCAATAGTATACCTGAAACTGAATCCTGTTGAGCTTCATGAAGTGGAGAGGCTGGAACTGTGGTCTGAAATTCTGGTAAGCTAGCCCTCTATATGACTTGATTCATAATTAATTTGTATTAATATCTAAATCTCTCTTCCTCAGTATGTATATACATTTGTGTGTGAATTATGCTGCTAAACCTTTGCTTCGTGTTACACTGGAACAGTATTATGGGCAGATCAGGTTCCAACATTGAAATAATATTATGTTTGAACCAAGATCAGAAGGATCAAACTTTTCTCTTACATTTTAATCTGTTTTTTAAATTGTGCTGTAGAAATCCTGATTGGTGAAAACTTAAAATATTCTCCAAGTTGTCATCTATTAAACTTATACAGCTTGGTTAAAAATCTATATTCCTAATTCCAAAGTAGTTTATTAGAAGGTTGGGAAAAAGGTAAACTAATAGAAGGGGATTTTATACAGAATTTACTGTCACCATCGTTTATTGATAAATAGAACGTAACAGAAGTTTTTTCCAAAATTCCAATGATGTCTTCAAGAATGAGTAAAGTCGCTGCAAGTTTCCATCTTTTCCAATTGATGTAATTGAAGTAATCTATTAGAAATTGACATAAATTAGTTTGGCAAAGCAAAGTCAGTTTTAGCTCTTTAGACTTTGACTACTGAAAATTCATTCTGTACTGAGCATATATTAGCTCCACAGGCTATCATCTTTATTAGTGTGGAGATAAGCTGATTATATCTTGTCAATCAAAGATGCCAATATTCCAATTGAGAGTTTCCTCCTCCTCTTTTTTAGCATTGGTGCAGGCAACAAAGATAGAGATGTGGTTTGCATCCCTATGGTTGTTATCATGCAGCGTGCAAGGATCCTGTGATGATGTGATGACTATATTAAAGAGTACATCAATTTGTTTTAAAGTGTTTTGATTTTTTATGATGTCATTAAACAAGAACATTGTGATTGCAGCTTTGCTAGAAAGCAGAGTTCTAGAAGGGGAAATAAGTGCTTCTTTGAAGCCTACTGGGACTTTGAGTCTTGCTGTGACTATGGGCGCTTATGTACTCTCATAACTGACATCTTCTAATCAACCACCAATGTAGATATTATCCTTTTTCAACATTATTCAATTATATCCAGTAATAATGCATGAAGGCTTGACTTTTACAGGTAGTTTTTTTTTCATAGTGATGTCTCTTGACCTGTTGCTCTCTCACTCCTAGTGATTATTTGGTGGAGGTTTGAAAAGAATATATAATCTGTGATCCAAGATATCTCATTTAAAGAGAGGTTACTTGTGGTTTGTGGGCTGTGAGTAACCCTAGTTTCCAGGTATTTGTATCTCTTATTTATGGTAAACAATAGAGGACTAAAACATGATCTTTCAAATAAGGGATCTTTCATGATTCCTTATTAAAAAAAATAGAGAAAGGGTGACAACAAAAGATTTGGGTTTTTATTCTTTGCATTAATGTTTGAGTCTCAACAGTTGTCTTTCATACATCAGTTTCAAATAATATAAATTCAGCCTTTTGTTAGCTTGATTATGTCACCATCCAATGAACTGACATGCTACTGAACTACATTAATGCCACATATTGTATGTTTACCACATTTTGTTTATCCAGTTTATCTGTTTTTGATTAAACCATTCAGACTTGTCCATTTTACAAATTGGGTATCAGAATCAGAAGTTTTAAATGTTATGAACAGATAAACAATTATTAGCAAAATCTACTTTTACTTCATCAGCAGTCCTGACTGGCTTCTGCACATGTAAACATATGTGAAAGACGATGAAAGGATGTTTATGTATGTTTATGTGTGTGATGGTCTACATATACAAGAATATATGCCTTGTATTAAACTTTTCTGAAGAAACAAATCTTATTAAAGTTGTTCATTAACACTGTGGCTGCAATATCAACCTCAGGTATAGATATTTCATTCTCTTTAGTTATGTTTTCATACAAAAATGGGCAATTTTAAAAGAGCAGTTTGTAGCACTTGTGATGCAACCAAACAACTTACAGCAGTTATGATGAAACCAAATAAAAATCTGTTGAATGCATGCAACTGTTTATGAAATACTTTTTTAAATGTTAACTGTTATTTCTTTAAAAATATTTATTTCATATTACTATAAAATTGATATATTTTCTCTTCACATGTACTATATTATGCTGTTTTTTACACATTAGTATTTAGGTTATATCTTTTTTTTCTACTATTGCTCTTCAATAATTGCAAGTAGAGTGTAATAAAGAAGTGGCATGCCTCCAATGCCTTTCAGTTATTTGGATTATTTTAACTATATGTTTGCATTTCTTATTATGCCTCTTTTGCCATTCTTTAACAACAAAATCACTTAAAAGTATATTCTGAAAAAGTCCCATTATATTCAGTAGAGTTTTGTCTCAGGAAAGTGGGTAAGTGTTCATAGAAAGAATTTTTGAGTATGTGATGTACTGTCACCTACATACAGATTTTAATGTGAAGAAGTTAATTAAGATAGTATTTTTGGAAAGAATCAAATTTGTTGTCATTTAATATTTATTTTTGAGATTCTATGTGTATTCAAAGTTTTCTAAGTGATACAAATTCTAGACACGGATAATGCCTATGAATAGTTTGTTCTATTATTTTGAAAAGATATTGTGATATGATACTGGGTGCCAGATTATCTATACACATTGTGAACTACCAAATCATAAAAACAAAAATGGGATATTATTTAATATAAATAAAATAGTAAATATATGCCTTTTCTTAGTATTTTTGACCATTAAAATATGTTTTCCCTGTCTCTTTTTGCAGTTTTGTTAATTCTGTAAGCAAATGCCAAGTGTTGTTGCATATTAGGAACAAGTTACTTTTCCCTTAGTTTTTCATTTGTCATAACATTTTCATGTTAAAGAATCCTAGTAATTTATTTTGTAATTTTATAAACTACAGAACAGCACTTTCCATAGCATAACCATTGAAGTATCATTTCTGATTTATACCTTTTATCATATAAATCACATTTTCAATAAATACTTGTTTGCTTATCAGGTTTGATAAATTATTTTGAGAGAATAATAGGGACTGGAAGATTGTTTTTTGCTAGTTATTCCCTAAGGCTGAAATTTTATCACTCCTTGCTCTTTGACAGAAGTGAATTTTCTAATAAAATTGTCTCTAATCGGGCTCTGTCAGTAAATTGTCTTATCATTGGGAAGAAAATGACACCGATTCTATCAGAAAACAGAGATGATGTCACCAGGTCTCCAATCACTGCTTCTCAGCTTCCATATCTAGCTTCTCCACAAACACCGTCTTTTTTTCTTTCTTATGAACATCAAAACCTTGCAAAATCATTAAAATTGCACCCGCGTAGTGTTATAGGATCAACCACACTGGCGCAAAATGGGATGTGGAAAAGAGACTCTCTAAATGTGCTAATTCCATTGTCACATATTTACAGCTTAATTTTAATCGGTTAAAAAAGCCACAGATTGCAATAAATTGGCATTATCTTCTGTGACACCAGAAGACACAGTTGGTTCAAGGATTTAGAGGGTCTCTGGCAACAGTATATAGTGCTGCAGACAAAGTATTTTTACGCTTGAACTACGGTAGCTAAGGTGCAATCCCCAGTTAAAACTGCAAACAAAGACTATAACCCACATAGTGCTAAGTTCAACATGCAGACCACCTTCAGTTTAGAATGCTATACCGAATAATGCTGAAAAACATTTTAACCAAATGACAGATTGAGTTTAATTGCTGATGTTTTGGAAAAAGAAATTAAACATTCCCCTATGTGAACTCTTGGATGGAATGCTGAAAGTATTTTTCTAAAATACCTGCTGCTTAGTCTTTCTGATTTAATTCTAAAATATTTGGTTGTTTTATCTATAGACCATACACCTACATAGCTTGTATTTATTTTATGCAGTGAATATAAATGATTTCAGCAATCATAAAAGGTTCAGAGGGTTTCCTATGAAGCTGTGATCATTAATTATGTTTAGATTATACACACAATCACCTCCTAATTTTTTAAACCTTTTTCCTTTCTATCACAATTTCATTATTTAGGAATTACTGATTATCTTGCTTTTTGGCTTAACAAATTCTCAAAAAGGCATGTGCTTGTATAAGAATTATAATTAATCATATTCTGGAAAAGTATAGGCAGAGAAATGTTAGAAGCAGTGAATGGCTAAAGAAATTATTGCAGAAATTATTTAGTTTATATTATACGGATGGCTACTACTATCCAAATATATGCATGTAAAAACAAAATTATCTATTTGAATTGGGATTAAACAGATCAAACAAATAATATTCTAAACAAATTAATCTAAGCTATGTAATACTGCATCAGTGATATTTTCAAATGTAATTTATAGTATCAAAATTTTGTAGATCATAAAAGTTGTTTAAAATGAACAGAAAAATTGCTAATGTAAAGAAGAAGTAAAGAAACTAGCAAAATTTCCCTGAAAAAGTGTTTTGATGATAGCAATATCATTTATGGAACTGTACGTAATGTCCTGGTAAGACCAGAAATCATAATATTGTATTCTGTTGTTTTAGTATACAGCAATTGTTTTTAAACAAGCGGGCCTGTTACAGCTCACATTATATGACTGCTACATCTTACTCAGTCTTTTCTGATAAAAAATTAAAAAAGAAACAAGATTTTAAAATATATCTGGATTTTTAATGCCCAAATATATTTTAATTTCATTGTTATTATGTTGTTATAGTATACTGTTTCAACTATCTTTGAGGTTTACTCAACTTGAATAAATTTTTGGGGTCACTTCTGCAATAAAATAGGAAAAAAAGAAATGCGAATGCTATTCTCTTTTGGTATCTGGATTAGAAAGTCGTTCTGCATAACAAAGAAAGAAGTCTTTGGATAACAATGTACTCTGTTTCTTGTATTCAGTTTTTAAAGAAGTTGTAATTATTATTTTGTATATGTTACTGTTACTTCCAACATATCTCATAAGGCTATATATAGGGAAATTTGCTTAATTTTTTTAAAAAAGCAACATTTATTATATTTATTCCTAAAAACATTACCATAGAAATCATTTTAATTTGTTATTAAAGAACAAGAAGTTACTTGCAGGTATATATTATATTTTGTACAATAATCATGTAATATATTTTTCAATAATAACAAAATGTTATATTGTTTTGTATACTTGATAAATTCCTAGCTTTTATCTTGGAAACAAATTTTATTTCCTGAAAAGATGTAACTAACAGTTCATCAAAAAAATAAGCTTAGACATTTTTAAAAAAAGCAAATTACCCACAAAATGCATGATAAAAGCTTCTGTTGTTAAGTGCTGTTAAATAGATATAAAGAACAATAGTCATAGTTTTAAATAAAAGCCCCACAAAATAAAGATGAACTACTTTGCAGAATAAATTTATAGCATTTTAACTTTTATAAAGCTGCCTGCTGTCTTTGCTCTCTGTAGCTGAGCTAAAGTGAGATGACGATTCTCTCAGAAATAGTACATATGCGTATATTCTACTTTTCCACACATAGGCTGCGCCATTGAGCCACTGGTCACATAAAATGTTCATCTGTAACACTGTGAAGAGATGAAGTTAAAAATGTATTTTAGAGAATTGGTTATCAACATCTTTTTGTGTTTGTGTTTAGAATTCAGAAGAAATACTAAATGTTTTAAGTACTTAATTACTTTAGTGTGTACATTATATGTTTGACCCTGTTAAGGTTTTATTGCATTTTAGTTTAATATAATAGGATTATTTTAAAATGTTTATAATTTTGCATAAAATATTCATTTGTATCCCTGAGATATATACATACATACATACATACATACATACATACATACATACACACACACACACACACATATCTATAGACACACACACATATACACATACACACGTGCACACACACACACACACATGCACACAAATATTTATAGATTTGAGTTAGAGCTGTATAAAAATAGTAATCTGGAAACATGCAGTTAAAAGTAGAATTGTAAACAGGATTTAAACTTTGTTATTAAAAATATTGTAAATGTATATGCAGTTAACAGTCAATTAACCTCTTCTATCTGTGAGAAGGATTTGTTGAAAGTCAAAATAAATACTATTGCTATCATTTAACGGAAGCTAGAAATGTTCTATTAGTTCAGGAAAAACTGTTTTTAACAGTTTAATGTATGGTACACATTAGTTCAGTATTTGCATAACTATATCTGATATCAGAATCTCTAAGTGGTTTTTAGTGATTTTCTATGTTTTGGTGTCTTTCTGATAAAAGCTGGCTAATTCTCACTGTCATGAATAGGTTATAAAGCATATAAAATAATGGACCATTCAGTTATGCCATGTAATGAAGAGAAGACTTTAGAAGACAGCTATTTAAATGAATAGCCACTACTTCATTTGATGATGGGGCCACAGAGTAGATTACATGTAGTATAAATCTTAATATGTCAACAGTTATTATTTATAAATCAGACATCACTTTTCTGGAATATTCGCATTTTACATATGGGTGACCAGTTTGTCCTTCACAGATTATTCGTGGTTTATATGTGTGTGTGTGTGTGTGTGTGTGTGTGTGTGTGTCTGTGTGTGTCTGTGTGTGTCTGTGTTTGTGTGTGTCTATCTTTACACATAGAGACATATAAAGAAATGAATAGCAAATTTCAGTAATATATTTCATGGCTTCATGCATATCATATTACTGATATGAAGTAATAGTTCTGCATTTTCAGAGGAAATTATAAAACAGCATCACATTTAACCATGGTAATACAACTGATTCATGGCAAAATAATCTTATAAATATTTACATAAGATAACTTAAAATGTCATGGCAATGGAGTAGAATCTTTCAAATGTGATAGGCAAAATCTTTAATCATTATTAATTCTTTTGTATTAGAATTATATTTATTTATAATATACAGTGTACAAATGTACTCCATAAATATGCTTTCATTTAAATTGTATGTACTTGATTTAATATGGAAATCTTTGAAAGTCACAAAATAAAAATATACTTGACAGAAGAATTGCTTGAAATAATGAAAAATAAATAAGCCACCAGTTGTGGCACATTCAAAGTTCTGGCCATTGTAGCGTCCTTGTGGCTGGATTGCTAATTGTAATCCAGGTGCTCAGGTACCTGGTTGCAGTGAATGGAGATCATGTGGTCGCTATTTGCTTCCTTCCCTGTTGGCTTCATAGTGCACCCATACCTGGTAAAAAATGATGCCCGATATACACCACACATAGCACCACTCCTGAGTGAGCTGCATTGGTTACCGGTGTGTTTCCAGGTGCAATTCAAGGCGCAGAGGTAATCTATAAAGTCCTACAAGGCTTGGGAGTGGATTATCTGAGGGATTTTACAAGAGTCCAATTAGGTCAAGTAGAACGGGCATGCTTACAACCTATTAACCACAGAATGTTTGCTGGCAGGGACCAGAAAATGAGCTTTTTATGCAATGGCCCCTGCTATACAGAACATCCTCCCTTTGACGATGAGAATGGCCCCAATCCTGTTAGCCTTTCATAAGAGCTTTAAAAACCTGGCTATGTTCCCAAGCTTGGGATGCTGAATGTGCCAAGGGTCCAATTTCCTGGCTATGTTGCTAACAAGCTAAATATCTTGCTCTTGTGTATTTTGAATTGGATATTTTGAATTGGTTTTTTACTGGTTTTTATTTTTACTGGTTTTACTGTTTTTATTGTTTTAAAATATTTTTTTATTTTTAATTGTAATTACATTTTATAAACTGTAAGCCACCCTGTATTATTGATTGAGATGGGCAGCCATAGAAATTGAATGAATAAACAAATAAATAAATAATATTTGATTGTATTTCAAAGAGGGGAAAAATAATAGATATGTCATAGTTAACTATTGGCATGCCCATTACAGCACTCTAATTTGCCTTCCCCATAGTAAGCACTCTTTTAGGAATAAAAAATACAGGGAAAGTGAACAGTTCATTGTGAATAGTTTAATGTTTCATTTGTCATATCTTTATATTTTTTCCTTAATTATTTCCACATTATTATTCAATTCATACATATTCTCTGAACTAGGAAGGTGGTAGTATTCAATTCTGATGCCTTTAACACTGTTGTTCATAGTGCAAACTCTGCGATTTACGGTTTTATACCAATGTATTCACTAAACAATGTTTTGCAGTATTCACCAGTACATTATTGTGTATTAAAAAGTAATATGATTAATATTGCAGGATGTATTGTTACAGTTAGACTATCATGTAATAGCACCTGTTAGAGATGTGATACAAAAAGGCAATGGCAGGCACTATAATTTAGTTATTGTACTATTGTTCTGTATAGCTGGTTAACTCACCAGAGAAGTACAAAGAAATCACTGTTATGACAGAGTAAGCTTAAATAGAAATTATTAGTTGTGTACAGAAAAAGACCTTGGTGGAGGCCTAAATTCCCGTTGAGTAACTCAGAATAACTGAAAAGGGGGAGAACATGGAGAGAGGAGGGAGAGAGAGAGAGAGAAAGGTAACAGTGTTTTTAAAATAATATGCAGTATTTGTTGATAAACATTGTTGTTTAACTCATTTATAAAAGAGAAATCAAATTAAAAGATAAATGCAAGTTGCTTTTCACAATACCACTGGGAAATATAAGTTATGTAGAAATTAGATATGACTTTGTGAGTATTAGGAATTATTCAGATGCTAAGTCTTGCTGAAGTCTTCGTGACCATATGGACCACAGCATGCCAGGCCCCTCTGTTCTCTACTTTCCCAGAGCTCCCCAATCTACGCCACTGCATCATTGATATTATATAATATTCTCATCCTTTGTTTTCTCCTTTTGCCTTCAAAATTTCTAAACATCAGGGTCTTTTTCGAATGAGTGCTTACTTCTCATTTGGTGGTCAAAGTATTTGAGCTTCCGCTTAAAATATCTACCCTTCCAAAGAACTATGAAGGTTGATTTCCTTTACAAGTATTAGGAATGTTTTATGAGAAAAATGCAATTTTGGAAATGTTAACGGAAGAAAAGTTAAATGAGGGGGAAAATATTTATAATTTTGCCTAGGTATCTAAATGAAAACAGATACTTTAACAGAAGGAAAATGAAGAGCAATAAGTCTTTGGAGGAAAAAAATAGCAGTGCCAGAATATCTTATCTGATTTTTACCGTGTAAGTTACTTTCTTCTAAAGGACTTACTAATGCTTTCCACAATGAGCTTCTGAGCTGATATGTTCTTTAGTGCAGATATTAAGTTGTCACTTGAAATTATTTCCAAATATGGAGAAAGATATGAGTGCCTTCCCTCAACTTTCTGATTCTGCCAGTTCTTATCCTAAGTCTTAACATAGCATTCAGTAAATGAGGGAGCTATTGAACACTCTAATTATAAGACTAGTATTTGTGGTTATATTCATGGATAGCATGGTGGTTAACTTCTGAAGAGACATTTTTCATTCTTGCAGACTGGAATATAATTTAGAAAGGAAATAAGGGCAAATATATTTTCTACTTGCTTCTAAGAATAGTTCAGGTTTGTGAAACACAGATACAGAGTCTGGACCTTCAACATTTATGCTTCCTTCTATAATTCACAAGTTATCCTCTTGTTATGAAATCAAAAGGCAACTTTTAATAAATAAAATTCAGGGTTTTAAGTATTACTTGCATGTACATTAATTCAGTTCAAATCTCTTATAGGAAATTTTCATCCTGTTTTGCGTCTCATCTTTAATTTTGCTTCTGTTTTTAATGTCTTCTGTGCTTCATCTTTCATAAAAACTGATAGAATATTCTTTATTGGCCAATACACACAAGGAATTTGTCTCTGGTGCATAAGTTCTCAGTATACATACAAACAACAAAGTGATAAATCATAAATCATAATATACAAATAACACAATGATAAATTGTAAGATACCAATAGGAAAAGGTAATAGGAAAGATGAGAAGGATAATAGCAATATGCAGTCGTTCTACATGGGTTAAATATCCTTAGACATAAGACAGTGCTGTGGGAATTAGGTGTTTGGCAGAGTGATGGCATGGGGGGAAAACTGTATTTATGTCTAATTGTTTTGGAATGCAGTGCTCTATAGTGGGATCCTGAGGGGAGAAATTGAAATAGTTTATGTCCAGGATGTGAGGGATCTGTAGATATTTTCTCTGCCCTCCTTCTGACTCTCGCAATATACAGGTCTTCAATGGAAGGCAGGCTGGTTGCAATTGTTTTTTCTGCTGTCCTAACTATCTGTTGAAGTCTGTCTGGTTGCTGTGTCAAACCAGTTACTGAAGTACAAATGACAGACAATCCATTTATAAACATGTGAATTGTTCTACACTTCACTCCAGCAGATATGTGCACTTGAATAAGTGAAAAATATGGATTCCATGTTTACTTAATAGAAGATGCCTAATTATGGAAACTACATAAAAGTTTTAGATTCTCTGTGTTCCAATCCCAGTTATAAATATTTGGACTAATAAACTTTAAAATATTTTTTCTATCTTTCATTTCAAACACCTGAAATTCTTTTGGTCTTCCATCTTTCCTTTTTTCTTCAATCAGAGCAGCATTAAGTAGGAAAGCTTTTAGCAACCACTTGTAGAGATCATGACATTTTGCAGTCTATAGGGTAGTAGATTATTAAATTGAATACATAGTAAATAGCCACAACTTAAGCAAAACTCACCATTATGCCTTGTAGAAATAATTAATGTCACACTTTGTTACTTCTAGTTCAGAAAGCAAGTGTTCATTCAAAATGCTACAAATAAGAAGTTTTTCCCCCTCCAATGGACAAGAAATTGGATCAAAGGTAAAGACACCATAGCGTGAGTTAATCTTTTCTTTGCCAAGGTTTCCTAAGGACTTGAAAGCAAGGATGTGGCTGCAGCCCTGCTTGAGGCCCCACCAGGCCTTACTGGAGTCAGGCTCAGTGTTTGTATACAGTATTGGAAGAGTAATAGAGTTAAATGCTGCCCTCGGAAACCACAGTAATTACTTCTATTGCTGAAATAGGCCTAGGCCGTGAACAAAAATATCATTGGAAAGCTATTTCTAACATTACACTGCCCTGCACATCTAAGTGGCAACCATCATTATTTTTTCTAAATTATGTGTTCTTGTTTCAAGTGTTTAGATGATGCAAACCAGATTTTTGTGGCAACATATTGATTCTAGCCAAAAAAGCCATCCAAGGAAGTGTTGTGCTTTTACTAAAGTGACTTTTTATGAGAATCTTTCGAGTTGTTTATATTGTTTAACTTACTTCACAAGTTAAGCAGCATTTTAAATCTATTTATTTTTTTGCAAAATGCAAACTTTATCATTCTTTTGGTTCATTAGAAAATGATGAACTGCCAGTTATTATTTATTCAGTTGCTTCTTTTTTTCAGATAACCCCCCTCAGGAATAAACTTTCCAAGGTGACTATGGAAATAGTAGTTGAGATTCCCATGCCCTGCTTTGGGCTATGCTAAGACTATTTTGATATTCCTGAAGTGAACAATATAAACACACATAATCTCTCTCTCTCTCTCTCTCTCTCTCTCTCTCTCTCTCTCTCTCTCTCTCTCACACACACACACACACACACACACACACACACACACACTATTTAAGAATAATTTAGTAGGGATAAATATTAACAATGACTTGACTATTGTTTCAACCAACCATCTATTTCAGCAGGATACCAGATTCCTTCTTAACACTTGTTTCCCCTTTTTAGCCTATATTTATTGAAAAAGTTTACTTCTCATCTAGATAGTTCAAAGGATGATAGCCGCAATGTAAGTGAATCGCCACAAAACACTTCTGCAAACCTCAAAGGTTTCCTTTGTTAAGTTGAAATTTCCCTCTTATGTCTCTATTTTCTTGTTTTTGCTACACTCATGTGCGCTGATTTGTATGTAAAATGTATGTAAAGTTTTAAAAACAATTAGTATCTCTCATAATTTGTAACCACAATCAATTTATAACAATTGGGTTTTTTATTGTTTTACATGTAAAATAATTGTTTTGCATGTCTATTTAACTTGGGTACTGTAGAAATGAAAAGGTAATTGAAGTAATATAACAGCAGAAGTGAAAGCTTATGGTTATTTTTGTCTTTTAAGAATGTTATTTTAGTATTAAGTAAGATTTTTATATTATATTGTCATCTATACACAAGTGTTTTGTGTGTATAATTTATACAGAATGGCACATATATTTCAGATGATGCAAATATAGCAGACATTAATGGAAGTAATGTGGATAGTACAGAATGTGCATTGTTGCAGCAGCTACTGTAGACTAAACTCGTGTTCATTTATTTGAAATGGAAGCATAAAAATGATATAGAAAGATATTTTGAACTGGAAACACAGAGAGAGTAAATTATTTGACTTAAGTAACAAAAATAATATAAATGAAGCATATTCCAATAATTTAATACAAATGTTCTATGCCTGTTGATATTTATATTATTATACTATACTGTATTATATTTATATGTATGTATAGTTTATCAATTTTATCAATATTAATCCCCTTTCTATTTTTACTTTTCTAAACTTAATCTTATAGTAAACTTTGTAAGAAGGAAAAACAGTGGATGATAGATAATATGCTGAAGTGGTACGGCAAAAAGTTTAAATGTTACCATATCCTGATTGTTCTTAGTAAGACACTTTTGTAATTTCGGTTCCCTTCAATATTAGTATGAACAATACTAATACAGTTACAATACAGTTCAAGCTGTAAAATGACAAAACTCAGAATGAACATCAAATCACTTCCATACTGTGTTGAAGAAAACTGTATGGTTGTCATGGTTAAAAGTTGCACTCACCTCTGAAATATTTTACCTTTTTAGATAAGCTAATAATAATGATGTACTCTGGGTTTTTGAATTTCTCTGTTATATTGTAGGAGGTAATCCTGTAGTTGAAGATGGCATTTCTGGGCGGGGTGCAAAAAAGTCAAGATGTCAACCACAAGCACCTGATGAATACCTCTTTTTAGACATGTATCAATCCTTATTAAAAAGGCTTGTACCTGATTATTTGGCTATGCTGCCATTTTGACTTTTTTGTCCATCCTGGCAGATGTCTCTGAGTTGGAGCATACAGAAATTTTTCTTGCTCTGTTTTTTTGCATAGAATATTAAGATGAAGAGACTGGGGTTTTTAACAAATTGAAAGTCCATCAGTAATCTCATGGGGAATATTATAATTGTGAATGCTCCTCTTGCCTTCAAAACAACCTGTCTAATCCAATGAGGTATTGGGGGAAAAATAGTAAGAAGCAGCTTTTTTTCAAAATGTGAGAGGTATGTAAGATAATAGTTTTATCATTTGATCCTCTCCAATATATGCATGAATTGGACAGAAAAGAAAGTTATGGTAGAGTCAGATCAGGGAGGTTAACTATATTTAAATCACTAAGTAGTGTCCATTTCATACCTTGTCTTTTAGGTGTGTCAATATTCATTTGTTTACCATGAAGCAAACCTTTCTACAATATTACTCTTTTTTTCTCTATTCCCTCCCCCCCATTCATTGGCTTTCAAAGCAGGTCCATTTCTTAAAAAGGCCAAAGTATTCTTGGCATAATGTTCTTCCAACAATCCAAACTGCTTATCTTTTTATCCATATCAGCCATTGAATCAGGAAGGGAAACAAAATTCAGCCTAAAGTCTAGATCACTCCTTAGATGTCTCACACAAACTGGATCATATTACAAATTTTAGTCAAAATTTCACTCGATGGGAACTGTTCCTCCTCTCATTAATATTATCTGGTTCACAGAAACCACTTTAATCACTTTGAAGTGTCATCTTCATGGAAGAAGCAATTGAATGACTCCTAGTACAGAACACTTCTAGTCAGAACAACTGAGCTGTACTTTGGAAATTACCATATCCCAGTGAAGGAACAGAGATAAATGTATTCAGGTGAAGATACTCGAAGTTCAATGGGCTAGGTGGGCTGGCCTGTCAATGGTTCCCATTTCTGCATTAGATGAACTAATCCCTCACCACTTTAATGGCAGTAAATGTGTCTTAAATTGATTTATTTTCTTTTTTACTGACAGTTCTTTAAATATGTTACTTAAAACTAATAGATTTTTTTACATTTTTTTAATATTTGAACTGTTGATGGACAAGGAACTACCAATTTCAATATTAGCATGAATGTTGCCTGAAATTACTACATTATATTACCGTATTTTCTGGCGTATAAGACTACTTTTTAACCCATGAAAATCTTCTCAAAAGTCAGGGGTCGTCTTATATGCCGGGTGCTGAAAATTTAGGGACAGGGCTGGCTGGAAAACCTGGAGCGGATCTCCCATTTAGTCTGCCCAGGGAAAGCGGGACCAATTGGAGAAGAAGCTGCAGTCTGTGATTTTTTACAGGCTGGGGTCTGGGCGTCTTTCCTTCTAAAGTTGAAGAGCAGCTGTAGTATATCCCAACTTGAAAGGCAGGTGGGGAAGGCAGCAGCCAGAGCAGCGGCTTAGCTCTAAGGACACATTTGACTCAGGAACTGGGCGGCCTGGCTGGCTGGAAAACCTGGAGCGGATCTCCCATTTGGTCTTTTTTAAAAAAATCCCATTTATATCCTGCCCTTCTCCGAAGACTCAGGGTGGCTTACAATTTAAAGCACAAATCAATGTGCTTAGCAATAGCCTTCATTCTGTGTATATGCCTGTTTATTAGGGCTTTCACCCCCCCCAAGCAGCATTATTACAAAGTCAGCTTATTGCCCCCAACAATCTGGGTCCTCATTTTACCTATTTTATTTATTTTATTTATTTTATTATTATATACCGCCCTTTCCCGGAGGACTCAGGGCGGTTTACAGGGTAATTAAAAACCAAAAATACAAAAGTTAAAAAACCAAGTTTTAAAAAGATTAAATTTATCCCTGTATAAGTAAAACCCCAATTAAAATAAGTTAATCCTCAGCCTGGGCCAGAGAGCTCAAAGAGCCAGGTCTTCAGGCCCTGGCGGAATGAACGGAGGTCGGGGGCAGTCCTCAGCTCCACTGGCAGCTGGTTCCAAAGGGCAGGCGCCCCCACTGAGAAGGCCCTATCCCTGGGTGTCGTCTGCCAGCAATCTCTTACCGGTGGCACCCTGAGAAGACCCTCCCTGTGGGAGCGCACTGGACGAAGGGAACTTGATGCTGGCAGCAGGTGTTCCCTCAGATATCCCGGACCCAAGCCATGTAGGGCTTTATAGGTCATCACCAGCACCTTGAATTTCACCCGGAGGGCAACTGGAAGCCAATGCAGCTCGCGGAGTAGAGGTGTTACATGGGAGTATCGGGAGACCCCCATCACAACTCACGTGGCCGCATTCTGCACCAGCTGAAGCCTTCGAGTGGTCCTCAAGGGCAGCCCCATGTAGAGAGCGTTGCAGTAGTCCAAACGGGAGATCACGAGCGCATGAGTGACTGTGCGTAGGGCATCTCGGTCCAGATAGGGTCGCAACTGGCGCACCAGGCGAACCTGGGCAAAAGCCCCCCTGGTCACGGCTCCTACCTTGGAAGGATGGAAAGCTGAGTCAACCTTGAGCCTGGTGGGATGCGAACCTGCACTAATTGCAGGCAGCTGGTGTTACTTAAGGCTCTGCGCAGAGAAAGCTTTAGAGTGAATTAGGAAAAGTGAAAAAGTGAATTAGGAAAATAGGGAACGGTTGCTGGAATTGGGTGAGGGGTGACATGATAGCAGTGATCCAATATCTCAGGGGGTGCCACAAAGCAGAGGGAGCCAAGCTATTCTCCAAAGCACCTGAAAGCAGGACAAGAAGCAATGGATGGAAACTAGTCAAGGAGAGAAGCAACCTAGAACTAAGGAGAAACTTCCTGACAGTTAGAACAATTAACCAGTGGAACAACCTGCCTCCAGAGGTGGTGAATGCTCCAACACTGGAGGTTTTTAAGAAGAGACTGGACAGCCATTTGTCTGAAATGGTATAGGGTTTCCTGCCTTAGCAGGGGGTTGGACTAGATGACCTCCAAGGTCCCCTCCAACTTCTTCTTCTTCTTCTTCTTCTTCTTCTTTATTATTATTATTATTATTATTATTATTATTATTATTATTATTATTATTATTATTATTATTATTATTATTATTATTATAGTTTAATCCACTTGCACTGTTTTATGTTTACATGTTTGATGACAAACAGCCTTATGTTTATAAGTGACAGTTTTCCTACTAAGCACCTGCATGTCACAAGCATTTGAATTAAAATTACCATATTAAAATCAAATCTGATGTTTTTTAATTTTTATTTGGTGTGCGTTGGAAGAGGGGTAGTCTTATACGGTGAGTGTAGCCCAAACCCTATAATTTAACAGGAAATGTAGGGGGTTGTCTTATACGCCCAGTCGTCTTATACGCCGGAAAATACGGTACATTACCAGAACCTTAAAAAATACTTTCATTTGGACTTTAGCTTTATACTGTCAGTATGTGGTCTAGAGAGAGGAAGGTGTTTATTAAATGAAAAAGTTATCCTTTAGCAACTAAGTTCCATTCTAGTGATTGTGAATAGTCGCTAACTGATGTAGTCATTAAATGAGCATTGGTTGTATTACTTTATTTCGGTAATGCTAAAGTAATTATATAGAGAATTATGATGCAAAAAATAAAAAATAAAAATCCCAAATGCAGATTAGATTTTAAGGTGTCACAAAATCAGTTTATTTTACTGTGAAAGACAAACATCACTATCCTGGGAATATTTTATTTGTATATCTCACATTTTAAATATGTAGGACAACTCCTCCAAATTTGGTGTTAGAACAAACAGTTTAAGACCTTAAAGAAAGTAATTGCACTGTATCACTTGCCCCAAATAGTAATGCTTCTGTTTGCATGTTCTTTTCAAATATTAAAATATTTATCATATGGAGTTATGTCTATCCCAAGCAACAAAGTAGTTCCAAATGCAAAAATAAAATTATAATAATATAAGATTGAATTATAAAACATTGTAAAGTTTTATTACAATGTTTTATTACAATACTAAATAGCTATAATATGAAATACAAAAATTCTCATCATAGGAATAAGACACAAATAAAGCATTCAAAATCTAAATTAATCTTTTTGCATTGTATACTTCCTACTTTATACCCAAGTTCAGTAGATTCCAGTTGATCAGCACAAACATATTTAGAAAATTGTTACTCTCAAATTTGGCAGTCATTATCTATTGTCTTATTACCATTAACTGTTATATTAGGCCTTTGCAGAGTGGTTTTCGTATGTATTTAGTTATAGTTACATTCAGTTATAGCAAATCTTGCTTGAAAATTCAACAAGGAGTAACCTTTCTTATAAAATAAAATGGTATAAATGGCTGGTTTGGTGTATTTAAAATACTAAGAATTCTTATTTTAATATATTAATGTGTTTTGTGTGGAAATATTAAAAATATAAAATAGCTCATGGGTACTTCCAGGACATCATTATTTGGCCTCTAATTAATTATGATATATTTTACCTCCATGTGTTTTATTATTACCATCCTGTAAGATCAAATACATGGGGGAGAGGGAATCATTTGTTTAATCTGACTTGGACCTTGCACCATTTTAATTGTAAAAGTATACATAAGACAGAATAATTCCAAATGAATTGGGACAGTGATTAACAAGGAGCCCCTTGATATGGTAATGAGATTTTTAAAAAGCCTGATTCCTAAATGTTTCTAGGGGTTTCATTAACACTTGTACAACTAAACTAGTTAACAGACCTGTATCTGAGTTGTTGTTGAAATCCCACTGTATTAAAACATATAATCAATTCATCAGGTGCGTGGCCATGTAAAATGCAGTATTAAGCGTAACATTCACAGACAATACTGTGTTATTCATTCTACTTCTTTTCTGAGAACAACATCATAGTAATAATCCTTTCCAAAGTGCCATTAAATATAATTTATATAAGAAATAGATTTTCTACTTTAAGATGTGAAAAGATTGGATCAAATTTAATGATCTAGGAGCAGCATGTTTGTGTTAGAATTGGTTTGATATTGGTTCTTTATAAACTATAGATGAGAAGGTGACAGGATTTAAAAATTTTCTTCCTCCCGATGCCCATTACATTTTACCAGCTTCCTTATGGCAGTTTCAATTAGATATTGGTAGAGAAATATTTTTTAAAAAATAAAAATCATCCATGGATAATGTACATAAAGGCATTTTTGTCTGTAAATATGCAAATATTATCTGGATAGACTTTACATCATCCCAAATAATAGTTTCTGATACTGTCTTGAATACAAATTCTTTATTTCATTAAATATCATGAATGGAAAATAGACAATGATTTTGATATAATTAGAGAAGAATAGTTGGAGGTGCATTATATACCCATCAGCTGTTTCCAGCCAAATACCTTTATGTCAACAAGTACCTTACATGCCATACTCATAGACAGAAGCTCTCCAGAGTTTTGTTTGTAAGCTATTTCCAGCTAGTAAACTTAGCTGAAGTTTTCTCTATGTTTGCCGCTTTTCCCTGTTATATAACTCCCTGTTTATGACTTATTTGGTGTAGAGTGAGGAAGACTATATGGAACTTAGCATTTACTGGTTAGATGCCCTTCTTGACACCTTAGTGGAATTCACAGAAGATATTTTTTCTTTGTGCCTGAGGAGAAAAACATCTGCCCCTACCTAGGATTTAACTCTCAGCCTTCCAAGTAGGAGGTGAACATCTTCACCACTAGGTCACAATGTTGCTCCAAAGTTTCTGTTAACATTATAATAGTACCTGACTGACAGTCTTGTTGGCCCTTTTTTCAAGATATATGCAGTTATAGTATTCAAATGCCTCTACCATATAAATTATTTTTTATATCTAGATATCAAGGTAAGATTTGTATTTATACTACCATTACTAGAACCTTCTATGGATGGTCAGTCTTTGCTACTATTGCTACTGATCTGTTTTTTGACACTGACACAATTTTATTTTAGGTAATTTAATTGAAAGTTCTTGATAAAGATAGGAATAGCAACAGAATGTAGTCCAGGAACGTGCCCTGTCAGTGCTGATAAGCAAGACTATGCCATCAGTTTTAAAACAAATGAAAAGTTCTGTCAGTAGTTCTGGGGCTTGTTTCCTAAAACCTCCTTGACATAAACACCACAACGCCTTCTCTAAACCTCTCTTTCAGGAATACTGAAATGGAAGTCTGTCTTTATCCTAGCTATTTGTAATGCAATCTCAGCTCAAATATAATGACAGGTGTTCACCTTGAACAATAAACTGTGGTAGAAGAATGCCAGGGTGCCTTAGAGCAAGTCCAGTGGAATCAGCAGCTGTGAGTGAAAAAAATTCCTTGTGTTGAGCTAGTCATTAATTGTTAGATTTGTGAAAAAATGTTTATTTGCTAAGCTTTGTGGCCAATATCATTACTCTTCATTTTATTCATGTCCCTGGGCAGTAACGTGATACAGATTAAAGGCTCCAAGTAACTGTTCATGACCAAGGTACATAAGTATCTTAAAATCCTGACAGCAAATTTATTGGCTAGTTCTATGAATATTGATAGATATAATGATATTAAAAGCCATAGAAAATAGCAACAACTACTTAAAATGAGTAGCAGTCAGGATGCATGTATGAAACTCCATCGATGTCAGTCATGAGCTGAAAATTGTTCATAAGAAAGATAATCTAATGTTTAAAAACATTATTCTGATCTTACTGATTGCAATATTGTTCTTTAAACCCAGAAGAAAGAGCCTGATATAAATAGAAATAAGGTAATGGACCTTGCACCTTGTCAGATGTTCTTTTATGAGTTGAAATTTTAGTCAAATATATATTTTCAAAGAAAACTTTCATTTTTGCAAACGTGCTGCCTGAATATGGCTTTTGGGGATTTTTTTTTTGCAAACCAGATCAAATGGCCCTGTTTTTTCCATAAAGAGAATGTCAGCTTTATATGAATCCTAATAAATATCACTTTTTCGTAAGCTCACTCAAAACATCTATATTTTAGAGTTATTTAAATTTGCTGGTTCAGATCTTGCTGCTTCAAGCCATATTTACAAGAACTGGTTTTGGTAAGTGCTATATGCAGATATTCCTTTCTACAAACCAAGGTCAAGCATTTACAGCAAGTCTCCCGTTTCCTTGAAGATTAGATATTCCCTAGTCAGGCCTGAGAGACTACAACACACTTTACACAATTGGGATAATGCAAGCTAATTGGTAAGCATTTCAGCCTCTTATAAACAAATTAAACAACAGACCAACTACAGAAACATGTTTTATGCTAATAAAATGAGTTTATACCATTTGTTTTTCTATATTGGGTTCAAATATTTCATCTTTTCCATTTTTCCCCAAAAGAGTTATCCTAGACCATTTTTAAACTACTTAGAGCAACCTGTGTCTTATTTGTCTTTCTGTTAGCTTTAGGAGCCTTTGAAACAGCAACAGGATCTCTCTCTGGGACATCTCTCACTGCCTGTGCTTTCCCTTTTTGGAGCTTGTATACTTGCCTGCTCTTGCTGCTTAGACTTTGACTTTAGGTAATAAATACCACCAATCAACATGGTTTCAGCAACAATATCTCCGTCTTTAACTACATAACTCGCTTTTTCAAGATGATGTACCTGGAATTTTGACACCCTAGACAGGTGACTCTGACTAAGCAAATTGCTATTAGCTGATGGTACATAATAAACATCAGGAATGTATGCATTGAGCTCTTCAATGTAAACAGTTCCTTTTCCCATGACCCGAACAGGATGATTTGAAAAAGAGTAAAGCTCACGAAGTTCAGGTTCAGGCTTGTGCATCTCTGTATAAAGTTCTTTTCTATAGGTAACGTGTAATGCTGCTCCACTGTCCAAAGTCCAAAGAAGTCATCTGTCGTACTCTGGTTCAGGTTGTGGATCGTTGGTTAAAGCCAATGTGGCAAATGGAGCTTGTAGATCACGCCTGGGACCACGACCACGACCTTGTAAGGCACTCGACCGTGTTGTACCCTTGCGACCCCTGACCCGGCGCAGATCCCAATGGGCTCCATGGTTTTCTGTGGAGCTCCGGGAGATAAAGCGTAGGAGACGGGGTCTAGAGAGCTGTTGGAGATCCAGCCGAACCGAACCTGACCGATTGCAGTTAAGAATCTTTATAAGGTCTTATCTTGCAGCAATGAGGACGGCAAAGGCTAATTACTTTGCTGACCTCATCACGTCCACAGATAATCACCTGGCCGCCCTGTTTAGGGTGACTCGCTCCCTTCTCAACCGGGAGGTGAGGGAGGATCCCTTACAGGGGCGGGCCGAGGAGTTTAGTCATCATCTGATGGATAAAATCGCTCAGATTCGGACCGGTTTGGACTCTGACTGGGCAGAGTCTGACGTGGAGGAATCGGACGGTCTTGAGCGTGTTATCTGGACTGAGTTCGATCCTATTTCCCCTGATGATGTGGACAGGATGATGTGGACAGGATGATGAGGAGGCTGAGCTCCACCACCTGTTTTTTGGACCCGTGCCCCTCCTGGCTGGTTTATGCGGCTCGGGAGGAGACACGAGGCTGGTTCCAGGCAGTAATAACTGCTTCCTTGAAAGAGGGTATCTTCCCTGCCGCCCTGAAGGAGGCGGTGGTGAGACCCCTTCTCAAGAAGCCTGCCCTGGACCCGGCTGTTTTAAATAACTTTTTGGCGAAGGTTGTTGAGAATGTGGTGGTGCATCAGCTTTCTCTGTTCCTGGATGAAGCTGATTATCTGGACCAGTACCAATCGGGTTTCAGGCCTGGGCACAGCACGGAGACGGCATTGGTCGCGCTGGTGAATGATCTCTGCCGGGCTCGGGACAGGGGTTGTTCCTCTGTCCTAGTCCTACTAGACCTCTCAGCAGCTTTTGATACCATCGACCATGGTATCCTACTGCGGCGTCTCAGGGGGTTGGGAGTGGGAGGCACTGTTTTGCAGTGGTTCTCCTCCTATCTCCTGGGCCGCTCGCAGTCGGTGTTGGCGGGAGGGCAGAGGTCCGCCCCGAGGCCTCTCATTTGTGGAGTTCCTCAGGGGTCGGTTCTCTCTCCCCTCCTGTTCAACATCTATATGAAGCCGCTGGGCGAGATCATTCGTGGTTTCAGGGTGGGGTATCATCAGTATGCTGATGATACCCAACTTTTCTTCTCCACCCTGAACCAACCCAGTGATGCCCTCGCCGTGATGTCCCGTTGCCTGGAAGCGGTCCGGGTCTGGATGGGGAGAAACAGGCTTCGTCTCAATCCTGCCAAGACTGAGTGGCTGTGCATACCGGCATCTCGGGTTACCCAGACTATTCCATCTTTAACGATGGGAGGTGAGGTGTTACCCCCCCATTGATAGGGCTCGCAACTTGGGCGTCCTCCTTGAATCACAGCTCAATTTTGAAGATCACATAGGAGCCGTTACCAGAGGGGCTTTTGCCCAGGTTCGCCTGGTGCACCAGTTGCAACCCTATCTGGACCAAGATGCCCTACGCACAGTCACTCATGCGCTCATGACCTCCCATTTAGACTACTGCATCGCTCTCTACATGGGGCTGCCCTTGAGGACCACTCGGAGGCTTCAACTGGTGCAGAATGCGACCGCGCGAGTTGTGATGGGGGCTTCCCGATACTCCCATGTAACACCTCTACTCTGCGAGCTGCATTGGCTTCCAGTTGCCCTTCGGGTGAGATTCAAGGTGCTGGTGATGACCTATAAAGCCCTATATGGCTTGGGTCTGGGTTATCTGAGGGAACACCTGCTGCCGGCATCAAGCTCCCTTCGTCCCGTGAGCTCCCACAGGCAGGGCCTTCTCAGGATACCGCCGATTAGGGAATGCCGGTGGGTTATTCCCAGAGGAAGAGTGTTCTCTGTGGGCGTGCCGGCCCTATGGAACCAGCTCCCCATGGAACTTAGGACTGCCCCCGACCTTCGCTCATTCCGCAGGGACCTGAAAACTTGGCTCTTTGAGCTGTCTGGCCCAGGCTGAGGGGTTTTAATTTTTATTAGGCTTTAGTTTTAAATTTCGGGGACTTTATTTAATTAATTGTTTTAATTACTGCAACGCTCTCTACATGGGGCTGCCCTTGAGGACCACTCGAAGGCTTCAGCTGGTGCAGAATGCGGCCACGTGAGTCTCTCCCCTGCTGCTTAATCATGGATGCATACACCTTCGCCTGCTACAGCTCTTGTTAATAAACTTCAATTTGTTCCTAATAACTTTGCAAAACCTTCTCCTGCACAGTTTGTTTAGGGCTAGGAGGATAATGGACCACTCCCTTTTCTAATGAGCCTTTTGGTCTAGCACCGAGCCCCTCAAAAATAGCCTGTGCCCCACCAGAGTAAATTACCTCTGGGGTGTCAGCTTGAGTAAAATCAGAAAATGGGGAAACTGACCTTGACTCAGAGGCTGCTTCTCCAAGATGTGTAGCAGATGCCAGCGGAGCCTGTAAACTTGAAGGGAGATGTCCCGGTGAAATAACTGTCCCCTCCGCAGCAGGCTGATAATGGGCCTTTTTCTTCTTTTTCTTTGGCATATTGCAGCAATTAATCACAGCCTCCGCAGTGCCGGATTAATTAGCTATATGCTTACCAGTAGCAATAAATCTTGAAAATAAAAACAAACCATACTCTGCTACCAAATGTCAGGGAATAAATACCTCCCTATCAGAGGGCAATGAACTGTGGTTCATTTGCACGGTGAATATCAAAAGAAGAAATCGGAAAGCATATTCTACTGTATATAAAACTTTAACCAGGAAGCAAAGAAAAACCTAACTGACTACATCTTCTCATCAGAACAGAAGACAAAGTAAAAGAGAAAACTTTTTCTAGACATGGGCACTTAGTAGGACAAAACAGTAAAACCATAACATGGCTGAACATGTGACATTCACTATGGTTACATGATAAGATAGTAACACAGGTGCAGAGAGCAGGGGAAAATGTACAGACAGAAATGAACAAAGCTGGCAAAACTAAAAAGAATGCAGTGACAAGGTGACATTTAATAATTATTTTCATAGAGATTACAATTTTCCCTAATGCAGGAATTTTCCCTAATGCAGGAATTAAAACTTTTAAATATAATCTCTGCAGAGCTGCTTGTAAGCAAGAAAAGGTTAAAAACATTTTTAAAAAGTATTGAAATGTACTTTAAATTTTAACTGTAATCATTCAACAGCATAATAAAAAATATTTATTCAAAATTAAATCTGTATGTATTATAGGAGATGAATTTGGAGAATATATGTGAATAATATATGAAGGTTTTACTTTCCAGTTTGTTTGAAAATGAAATATATGTTTTTAAGCATTAGCTATTAGTACAATTACAATTAGCACATATATATAATATGATGTAGCAAAAGAATCACAGTGTTCCTGATGAAAATTTCACAGATATGAACTATGACCTCCTTGTATTTATGTCTGGGCCCACTTGATTAAATGGCCAATTTCTGTGATAATTGGAAGCTGAAGAATTATTAGGCCTCACCATATTGTTGAAAGCATGTACTAGACATTCATTTCAGTATGCCATTTCCCCTTTAGCATTGTATTGTATGTCATGAAAGGCAGAAAAACAAGGGGGACAATAAATTGTAATATATTGCTTTTAATTCACATTATGATGAATATTTAGTTTGGATGTTCAGCGGAAAAACTATCAATATCATATCGTCATTTCAACAAATACATGCAAATTAACATTTGATCAAGAAGAATTTTAAATATACTTTATTTTTAACAGGTTGCTTCTTTTAATTTTGCCTGCTTATGATTATATTGTTGAGTTAGGAAAGCTATCCTATGCCAGGCTGGAAAAATCCAGCAGAGCACAATCTTATAGAAGAATATCTGCTTTGTTAATATCTTGTAATAGTCAACTCTAATATCATCAGTGAAGGTCCCCCCTCCCCAAAAGAATGTTCTCTGGGAATTTAGGCATTTTCTACAGAATATATACAGTTGTGCATGTTGAAAAATTTACAAACTTTCATACCTTATTCACAGTGTTTACCCGAGATTTAAACAAACAAACAAACACCTTGAATGAAATTGATTCATTGGTATTATATAAAATATATTGCTTCTATTTTGGGGGGCAAGTTGTGATGGTTTGATAATAAGTTTCTACAACACTGGATATTGTTGTTATCTAGTTTATAGTGCCAACGCTATCTCCAGAGAATGAATTAGTGGGTTTGAATTGGATGTCTTATGTATTTAAATATTCAAATCCTCTCCCCTAGTCAATTAAGGTTTCCTCATCTCAACCTGCTCCAACTTTAGAGTCTTAATTTACTGTTTTGTGTTGGTTAATCTGGTAACCCTGACTTCTATCCCTCCTTAGCCATAAAAGCCACTCTCTCTCAGCCCAACACAGCTCTCAGGGTTGTTGTTGTGGGGAAAATAAGATGAGGAAGGAGTACTGGATATGTTCGCCACCTTGAGTTGTTTATAAAAATAGTAAAGATGGGATATAAAATAAATCATTGTGGTTATTCTATTTTATTAAATTGAATTTAAGGTACAGTACTTTCTTGAAGAATTTAATGTAACTAGTTAACAGGAATTTTTCCAATGACCAGTAACCAGTTGCTATGGATACTGTATATATGGTACAGAAAACAATGTCTCTTATATTTTTACCCTCAAACTATGTTTTCCATTATATCTTAACTTTTTATTCTGTTCTGTGGGAATTCTGATAAAAAAAGTTATAATATTTTGATTATAAAAGATTCACTGTTGAGTGGAATAGCTTATGTAAATGAATAATTCAGATTCTGGTGAAATATTTGAATGAAGATCTTCCAGTAATACAGAACTCTCTATCCCAGTATGTCTTTGATTGACTTTAAATATTCTATTTTTCTCTATTTTTTAACTTTCCTATGCATTTCTTAGCCACAGCTGGTTTAATTCACTATTTGTAGCTTCTCTCCCAGCCCAGACATAAGTGCCTCACATTGTTCTCTAATACATGGATGCGTACAGAGTTACCATTTTTTATTTGTCTAACTTTAAATTGATTAGAACATATTAATTTTTAAATAAGTGTCACATATCCTTAACCAAGCACTACAAGGTTGAGAAGCCTTCATGGTGTTAAAAGTCTGAACCAAAACTAAGTGAGGAGAATTTTAAAAATATGGGCTGCCCTTCATTAGCCCTCATGATATCTCCTGACAGGCAGTGTGCGTTGATGTTGCCATGCCAGGCCAGGGCAAGACCAGGTGCCATGCACCATTTACCCTCTGTCAGCAGCTTCAGTCAGTGCCTGGGCAATACTGTGCACACAAGTCTGTCATGCGTCAGCCTCAATTAGGCTCAGTTTGCTGCGCTTGGGAAAAGCAACAGCCCCACTGTTAACTATTTTTGTTCTTTCTCTCTGTCGCTCTCATTTTAATACTTCATTCAACTGTCTTTGCAGACTGTTTCTAGCTTGACTAGAGTTTTCCTGGGGTAATTCTTGAAAATAGCAATAGCAGCATAGGAGGAAATAGATAGGAAATAAAATATCAGCAAGGTTTCATTATACTCTTTGGTGTTTTTTTTGCTATGTGGAAGAAATATACACATTTCTTTAAGTTTTGCCACATGGTCTTTTTTTGCCATGATGTACTAAGATAGGCTGGCAATACAGTTTAAAGAAGTTCTAAAAATTGACTCTATTGTTTACATGGGGATAAATAGAAATATTGATTATTTCATGTATTTATTCTAGCTATATGTCTCTTTTCATCCAGGAATTCAAGATAGTAGTTATGCTTTTCTCCCCCTTCTTGTTCTACCTTTACAATAAATCACTGTATTTTGGTCATCGCCTCCTCGTCCAAGTGCAAAACACACATGACTATTTATGAAATAGTCATGCAAATTTTCATTTTAATGTACATTAAGTCATTTTTATAGTACTCTAATGATGTGGGATTTATAGAGACTTATGGAGCTTGTTAGTGTGAAAATTACACCAATCCAGATTATTGCTGTCAGCTGTTGGTAACAAGTCTGTGTTTGAAAGGAATCAAAGCAATGTAAATCCAGTGATATGTGGGGCAGCAGGAGGTGTTGGAGAGGAGGATGGAGTTGATTGCCAAGAACAAGAAGAAGAAAGTAATGAGGTTTTTTTCCTTTCATACATACAGGACAGTGCAAAAGTCTTAGATTTGTAGCAATAGTATAATAGTAGCAAAAATATAATTATATTTCAGTTTCCCTATTAGAATACAACCAGAAAATACAGGAAATTTGTATGGAGTATTTAAAAACAGCACTCAAAAAGCAGAAAAAACAGCTTTCATAGACTAAAACAGTAACTTACATTTACACTTGAGCAACAGCAGAAACCTGGTTCCCGTATGGGCCCCACTATTCATGCCAAAATGACTACTGTGCAAAAACATCTATTGTACCAGGTTTATGCAAGACATGCTTGAGCATTACATACAATACAGACATGTAAAATATTTCAATTATAATTGGGGGGGAAATGACAAAGGGCATTTTCATGCAAATCAAAAGATCATAAAATGATACAACAGGAAAGTACTGATGGTACTTTCATGATCTGTTTACCTAGCTAATGTTTCTCTACACTATTCAAACTTAGGAAAGAATTGTGCAAAGAATTTTTTTTTCAAAAATGTGAGGTTTTTTAAAAAAAACCAAAACAGTGAGTATAGATCAAACAACTTGAATCCTGAGTCTTTTAAATGCACTATAAAAAGTGAATAGGAAATTGTGTGTGTGTGTGTGTGTATATATACTTACAGGATTAGCTACATACACAGATTATGAATCAAACTATACATATATAATCTGCGAATGTAGCTAATCTTATAAGTATACAGTGCTACATGGTTGAATTTTGATAGGCCCGTAACTATTCAGACAGTTCCATGCTGTACAAATTTAAATTTATAAATGGTCTTCAAGAATAACTAACAGTACAGCAAATTTCAGTAATCCAACTAATGACTACTTATGACAAGAGCACTGTGTTGACTCTGTCCCAGAGCAGAAATGTAGAATTGGATATCATCAGCATATTGAGGATACCTCACTCCATGATGATGAATTACATTGCATATAGGCTTCTATAAATGTTAAATAACTGCAGTGTCAACATCCACAAGATGGCAAGTGTGGGGCCACAAGTTAAGGCTCGCCCTTTTTGCCTGTGCATGCAGTATTGTCTCACATACAAAAAAGACTGACTTGGATTGCAAAACGATTATAAAGTTTATTATAAATAAACTATTTATAACATTTAATTGGCCATCCAATTCAAACAATAGAAGTCTTTTTTACATCAAATAATAATACAAAATACAAAGGAAAACAACATATAACATTAAAAGTCATTTGAAGCAATTAAATGACAACCATAATTAAAGCATACTATAATTCATCCCATTGGGACTTTACTTAAAGCCCTGGGGATGCAGCCAAGTCCTGAATATCTTTCCAAAGACCAACCATATATTAGGTAACCATTCTAAAAGGCAGAACTGTCACATAGTAGGAACAAGATTCCACAATGAGTGGCCTGGAGTTTATCTTCCCTGTTGAAGCATTAAGATGGACAGTTATCTTCAGAAGCAGGTTTTCCACAGATAACCCTGTCATATACATCCTATAACATCCATTTGCACTAGAAATGTCTTGAGAACCACTGTAGTTTGCAGAATAGTGTTGTCACACATACATAGCAAGGAAGGCCCATAATTACCTGCACTATTGCATTCTGGACCAAATGAAGGTTCCAGGGGACAGTTGAACCAAAGCCTGTTCTTTGTCTTTCAGATTACCCACAATCTGCTGATCCTAGGACAGAATTGTAGATTTTGGTAGCTCCCTATAGATATTGTTGGGGGACAAGCAATCTGTTACGATTTATTTTTCTTGCTACTGAACATGTTTTATTCGCTATTAACCTTTTTCACCCTTTATTGTGATGATTCATTGTTACAATTAGTTGCCTATTTATAAGCCAGTTATGTAAAATGTAAGGTAATAAAATTCTATTTTGTACAAGATACTAGGCAAATATTACATTACTATCTAAATAGAAGGACAAGCTTGAGGTCCAGTAAGTAGTATAGAATGAATATTAATTATTAGATATTTTTCTTTAACTTTTCATTTCATTTTGCTTTGATACAAAGTTATGAATTTATTTAGTGTGAAGTTTGAAACTTTAAGGCTACTATTTCATGCACTTGGAAATTAGTCTCATAAAGCTAACTAGAACATCTTTGCTAAAGATTCCTTTATTAATGATGACAATATTGATGACATATCCATGCAGCTGTCAGACTTCTAACTTACAGAAAGGCTAATGCAAATGGTTAATAAACAGGTAATTATCTAATATGTTTAATTTAACAACCTTGTATATTTTTTAAAAGCCTGGGATTCATATCCTGTTGTACAAATACAGTGAAAATGTTTGATATTATTTTAAGATTTATATGACAAGACAATTTGTCTCTGCTGCACAACAACATTGTAGAGGCCATCTAGATTGAAAGCTAGGAGGATTATGGGTGACAATCTGTTCCAAGCTACTGACACTACATGACCCTGGACAAGTCACTTGACTTTCTTGTACCTCTCTCAAATCAGCTGGAAAATTGGGTAACAAAAACAGGATATCCTAGAAAACCAGATGCTGCCTTAGAGTTGAGGCTGTCCTGGCAAACAAATGATAAAGATCACCAGTATCCTAGAACTAAAGTGGATTCGCTGACTCAGTATGAAACTAATGAAAGATCAACCTGCATCCCAGAGATCTTGAAATGGTCATTTATCTTGGATTCAGCTACAGATTTCATAAAATAGATACAATAATTGTAGATAGGAAATAGACTAGAGAATTTAGGGTACTGAAGAGGTAACTATGTTTTTAGGTAACAGAAAAAGGAAATAATTAGATAACAGATATTTCCATGCAAAAGTGGGACATATTTATGTATAAATCAAAATATTTTAAAAAATGATATAGTCTAAATTTAATCAGTCATTTTTATAAGATAAAATTGAAGAGTATCACAAACCATGCAGTGATTATAATATATTTTAAAGTTCTTGTTGATTAATTCCCAAATATAATATAAAGAAATAGATACCCAAAAGTTTACCTCATTGGTTATTAAATTATTATTTTCACATTTTCTTAAGGGTAGTTATTGTAACTGTAACTTTTAAATGGCTCTAATTATGATTTGAACAATAAACTATACATAAGACCAGAAATGAAATTTCAGAAGAGAGATATTGAGATATTGGGACAAAGTGTTTGGCCCAAATGTTTCTATTCTGTTCAGAATTGTAAGACGTGATGGCCTTTTCATATTTGATCTCTACTGCATTTATAGTGGATAAAAAGATGGGATTCAAATATTTTCAGAGGATAAACCTAGAATGGCAATTACATGAAGAAAGCACTGAGTTTTCAGCATTATGTTTACAGCTTAAGCTAATTGTTTTGAAAGAAATATGTAAAACTTACATATTTATTTAATTTATGAAAGTCATACATGTATGGATCCACTAGCCGGATAGTCATCATAGCCACTTTTGTACTCACAGATGAAATCAATTGCCTTTGTATATTACAGGATGCATAATTCTGAGTGTCAGATATTTGTTAGAATTTTGGGAAAATATAAATATAAAATTATTTGAAAAGCTTGGTATACCCAGAATGATGTTAACAATATTTTAATGAAATAGTATGGATTAGCAATATGCAGTAATTAGGATTTGAAACAGAAAGGGCGCTTCGGAGAAAAAGTGAGTGTGTATGCTGCAATCAACAGCCTCTATAAAGAAGCTGTTGCTTTTCCCAGGCTTGTACAGAAGCCACATTGATCCAAGAATATACACATTTTATTTAAAAAGGAACAAAGAGATACAAGAGGTGGCTGCCTCTTAATATCTCCTTAAGTCAAACATGAAATGAGAATGCCTATATTCTGTCTGAAATACTCTTAATAGCTCCACACTACTACCTTCTTTTCTATTGTTTTCCAGCCTACACAGTTCCAAATTTCTATTGTTAATGTCATTTTAACTACTTTAGTTTTATTTATTACAATTTATTACAATAATAAAGGAAAAAGTGATAGGGGAATGGCATATTGGCTATTTTTTTAAAAATGGCACAAATTACACAAATAGCTAAGGCTGTCCAGATCTTATGAAAGAAGAATTTCAAGACACATGGAATCACTAAGGCCAATCTTTTCAGTCTAACCAGCCACATCTTTTTCCAGATTCACAATTCCCGTTGTTGCCACAGGTGTTTGCATACACAAACATTTCTCTTCATTTCCCCCATTAGAATGTATACAGCTAGTACATAGGCACAGAATATAGAATAATAGAGTTGAAAGGGACCTTGGAGGTCTTCTAATTCAACCCTCTACCTGAGCATGAGACCCTATACCATTTCAGATAAATGGTTGTCCCATCTCTTTTTGAAAGCCCCCAGTATGAAGCATCCACAACTTTTGAAGGCAAGCTGTTCCATTGGTTGGCAACCAAGAATAGTCACATGAGCCTAAGAGTTTTTTTTCATATGCACTCCCACAGCCTAAGAGGTTTTCATATACAGTTTCCAAAGCACTTTTTTCAATGAATTTTAATATTCTTTGAAAAGAAATATTGGCCTACCCTTGAATTACACTAGAAAATAGAGAGGCTAAATCAGCGCTTGGCTGCAGGTTAAGGTTAGTCTGACACATGTCATAAAAAAAGCTATGTTCCTAGATGGTTACCTATGTTCCAAGGTAAAGTGGTGAAGAGAAATTGTTGGGGAATTAATTAATAGCAGTGGTATATCAAATATGCTATAGAGGTTTTTCAGCAAACGATTACATACTTTGAATCAGAGCCTCATCTATGACTTATTTTCATTCATGATAACCCTAACTCTAACCCTGGACAAGTCCCTGCAATTTTCTTGGCAAGGTTTTTCACAAATGGTTTGCCATTGCCTTCTTCATAGGGCTGAAAGTGACTGGCCCAGAGTCAACCATCTGGCTTTGTGCCTAAAGCAGTTCTAGAACTTGCAGTGTCACAGATAATTCCTTGATGCCTTAACTAAGACACCAAACTGGTCTCAGAACCACTGAACTATATTTTTCAAAGATCCTGGAGCACTGGGGAACTACCAGAGGACTGGAAAAGAGCTGATGTAGTTACCATCTTCGAAAAAGGGAAAAAAATGGATCCAGGAAATTACAGACCTATCAGCCTGACCTCAATACCTGGGAAGATTCTGGGAAAGATAATCAAACAACGAATCAGCAAGCATCTAGAGGCAAACAAAATCATTACTAAAAGCCAACTGGGGTTTGTCAAAAACTGATCATGCCAGACAAATCTTATTGCATTTTTTGACCAAGTGACAAAATTAGTGGACCAGATGAATGCTGTGGATATAATTTACTTGGACTTCAGTAAGGCATTTGATAAAGTCGATCACAACCTACTACTTGATAAAGATAGAAAAATGTGGGTTAGACAGCACCACCACCAGATGGATTCATAGCTGGCTGACTGGCCATACTAAGCTTGTGGTCCTCAATGGAACCGCATCTACATGGAGGGAAGTGTGTAGTGGGGTGCCCCAGGGCTCTGTTCTGGGCCCAGTGCTCTTCAACATCTTCGTCAACGATTTGGACGAAGGGATAGATGGGGAACTCATCAAATTTGCAGACAACACCAAGCTGGCAGGAATAGCCAACACTCCAGAAGACAGTCTTAAGATACAGGAGGATCTGGACAGACTTGAACACTGGGCGCTATCTAACAAAATGAAATTCAATTGTGAAAAAAGCAAGGTTCTACATTTAGGCATGAAAAACCAAATGTACAGGTACAGTATAGTATAGGGGGTACCTTGCTCAATAAGGGGTGACATGATAGCAGTGTTCCAATATGTCAGGGGCTGCCACAAAGAAGAGGGAGTCAAGCTATTCTCCAAAGTGCCCGAAGGCAGGACAAGAAGCAATGGATGGAAACTAATCAAGGAGAGAAGCAACCTAGAACTAAGGAGAAACTTCCTGACAGTTAGAACAATTAACCAGTGGAACAACCTGCCTCCAGAAGCTGTGAATGCTCCAACACTGGAAGTTTTTAAGAAGAGACTGGACAGCCATTTGTCTGAAATGGTATAGGGTTTCCTGCCTGAGCAGGGGGTTGGACTAGATGACCTCCAAGGTCCCTTCCAACTTTACTATTATGATTATGATCTACAAATAACTATTAAAAGGACTCCTGTGACATAAGGAAATTGCTTGTGTAACTGATTACTTTATCTATTTGCTTTTTACTTTTGTATTCTTTATCTACTGTGATTAAAATAATTTACTTCCATATCAATTCATGTTGTACTGCTGGTTCCTGGGCTCTGTAGGGAGACAGCCACAGTTCCGTGGTAAACTCATGATGTGGATTCTCAAAATATGCCTACCGTCAGGTGCACATTCATTCAGACGAGTAACAGATCATGCAAAAGTTCAACTTTTAAAAATATTAGCTATAGTAATTATGAAAACCAGCTCTTATTAATTGGGTGATGTATGATATGTCTCAAGGATTTTAAAAAAAAATATGTACTTTAGTGGCAGATGTTAATATTATTTTGAAACTTTTGAGAGAAATCATAAAATATGGTCAAATCATTGTATTGTTTCATGAAAAAAGCAAATCAAATGCATTACTTCTATTCAATGTAGGTAGTGATATATATATTTTCTACATCTTCTTGAAGGTTTTTAAAACATTGAGGAAGCAGTACTCCTAATCTCCTAATCATTTAATACTTATAAATTTCAATAATATTTATGGGATATACAGGACAACTTCTTATATCAAGGAAACAATTCACTTGTGTTTTCCTTGGGTTGTGAGAAAGACACTGGATAGGTTCTTCATGTTTCAAAACACTGGGAGCAGAAAGATGACAACTAATGACTCCATTAATTTGCTGGTTTTGTAGCAGAGCTCCAGTACTGCAGAATATCAGAGGATGTGACCAAAGATTGCAGACATTATTGTAGGATGTCAGCACTGGGCTGGGTAATTCCAGGGAGCTCAGCTAAATGGAATAGAGTCCAAACAGCTGACAATGTAAATGTGGAATCTAGATTGGTGTCATGAATCAGACCATGGTAACAAAGAAGTAATAGGGAGCTCAGGCATGGAAAAAGCATAGCTCATTAAGTAAAGTAGCTGGCAGTAGACAGCAGCAGTAAAAGGCAGTTAGGGCAGAAGCTGTCCAGCAGGAGACAGTCAAGTTCACTGCAGCTGGGGAAGACGTAAGTGATACCGAACAATCTCAATCAGCCCAAACCCAGTTTGCCAACAGCCTCACTACTAGGCCATCCAGATCTGCTAACATCACGGGATGTGGTTCAACCCTGCATAGGGTAGTGCCTGGGAATGAAGAGTGTGGCACTAATGAGGAAAAGAAGGGTAAAAAGAAAATTCTCCTAATATTGATCACAAAAGATTGAGGGAACTCCAGAGTGAAGTATGTCCTTATTAGCATCAGTAACACACTGGGTACTGTACTTTTCTGCAAGGGAAGTCAGTGTATCTGGAGGTTAATCTGCATGGTGGTAGTAAAAGCCAGAAGAAAGGAAAGGTTAAATGGTAGGAGAGTATAAGATCTTTTAGCTACACTGGTCAGAAATGTCCTACAATAGTAAATTAGCCAATTCTAGCACTATCCACAATTTGGTGACAGAGGTCACCTGCAAGGATGAATTAAGAAAAGCTGCTTAGGAAAGCATTCAGTGTTAAAAGACTTACCTTAATATTTTTAATTTTAATTTAATTTAATAATATTTATATACCGCCCTTCTCCCTGAGGACTCAGGGCGGTTCACAGGGCAGAATAAAATACTAAATACAAACATTAAAAAGAGATTAAATGATTGCCCAAGTTAAAACAATTGGAATACAATTCTAAAACCCCAAGATAAAATTAAGACACCAAAAATAAAAAACCCCACCAATCCCCATCAGGCTAGGCCGGCTTGTACAAACAGAAACGTCTTGAGATCGCGACGAAAGGAGCGAAGATCGGGCGCCATCCGGAGCTCTACCGGTAGCTGATTCCACAGCTCCGGAGCGCCCACAGAGAAGGATCTCCCAGCCCCCTGAGACGCCGCAGCAAGATACCATGGTCGATGGTATCGAAAGCCGCCGAGAGGTCTAATAGGACTAGAACAGAGGAATATCCCCTGTCCCGAGCCCTCCAGAGATCATTAATATAATTTGTATACTAAAATGAGTTCACCTATATTATGATAAATCAACTAATGCTAAAAAAAACATAATCGTACATCTTGCTCGACTTCAATTTTGTATTTTGAATTGCCATTCTCTCGAGTGAAAAATGTCTATATTGAATATATTCATACTTTTAAATTTTGAATTTAAAATGTATATAAATACCTATTTTCAAGTATCATAAGAAAAGCCTGTGTGTAATAAAGAAGCAACCTTATTTTTGCTTAAAGGGTGTTTCAGTTTGTGTATGTATGTTTTAAATTTGAAGCTAGCTCCTTAGTGAACAAAAAAAGAGTTTAGTCAACCTGATCGCTTAGAGGGATAAGATCTTAAAACTGAGATAGATTCTTGCCTCTTGTTGCTTTTACTGTAGAGGCTATTGGGGATTTATTCTAGTTTATACTTTATTTTTAGATATATTGTTAGTGAAAAAAGTTATGGCAATAATACAGTTTGTTGATGGGTATGGGTGTATGAGTGTATATGAGGGAGAAAGAAAAAAAAAGGAATAATGAGGACAATTCTTAGAAGAGTGTGCCTGTTTATGGGTATATACTATATTTGAATATTGAACAACACTTGACCAATGATAACATTCTATTTGAATAGGTAAAGGTAAAGGTAAAGGTTCCCCCGCACATGCGTGCTAGTCGTTTCCGACTCTAGGGGCCGGTGCTCATCTCCGTTTCAAAGCCGAAGAGCCAGCGCTCGTCCAAGGACGTCTCCGTGGTCATGTGGCCGGCATGACTAGACGCCAAAGGCGCATGGAATGCTGTTAACTTCCCACCATAGTGGTCCCTATTTTTCTACTTGCATTTTTATGTGCTTTCGAACTGCTAGGTTGGCAGAAGCTGGGATGAGTAACAGGCGCTCACTCTGTTACACGGCACTCGGGATTCGACCCGCCAAACTGCCGACCTTCTGATCGACAAGCTCAGCATCCTAACCCACTGAGCCACCACGTCTATTTGAAAATATAATTAAAATCATGTAATCTGTTGTATTAACATATTGCTCAATGAAAAAATATCGTGAGATCTAAGAGCTGATTAAAACTGACTTATTTGACAGAGTCTTTACTTCTGTTTATGGCAATCTTGTAAAATAAATTGATTGGTTTATAATATTAGTGATTATCACATTGAAAGATATGTACCCCTTTCTTCTTAGAGAAGATTAGAAAGTAAATGTAATAAAAAATAAAAGTGAATATTCAGTTAGGAGACTTTTATCTCATTGATTTAGGTATGAAAAATAAGACAGTATGAGTAAATGAATATCACAGCAAATGAAGGACAATTACATTGAATAAATGTATAAATGTATCAGTAGTCAACAAGAGGCTCTCGGTTAAATGGAAAGATATTTCTTTTAGGTCAGGTTCCATTCATACATTAAAAATAATGCTGTGAACTGCCTAGGTTTATAACTTTTGAAGAGTTCTTGTAAAGACTTATTTGAGTTTGGAAATAATAAATGTCCTTACATTGTAAGGAATATGTAGCATACATTGATAAAAACTATCATTTTGAAAGTGATGCGTTGGAACTTATGCTAAATATTATATTCATATACTCACATGCTCATATATACATCTTAAAACAAAAGTACCGTATATAGAAAGTATGTCTTCTGGAGCACAATTGTATGTATTCTTAAATTTTATAGTTGAATAAAAATAATGTGAATGTATTTTCTATTAATTTGTAAGGTTCTCTGGCCTTCCTGAACACTTTTACAATTTAATCATTTTAATCAACAGATACCTTTTTTGTTCTTTGTCTCATTTGAGATCTGTTCCATAATAAAATATTGGTTAAAAATGAAACTTAACAAGGAAGCCCTGGCCAGAATAGAACTGACTGTTATACATTTAAATGGTAGTCTGTTTTATATATTTTATGTTATATAGTGAACCCCTTGATTTTAGAAATTCAATAACAATGGGCTATGCTTCCCTTTGTAATAAATGCCAATTCACCAAGTTCTTCTATATTTTGTACAAAGATAACAAAATGTAGTGTATATCATGTGTTTTATTATACTCCATATTTCTGAGCTGGTCTGATTAAATTCCAGGAATTATGAATAGGAGAAAGGAAGTCCTAAAGACCAAAGTTGACTGTTAGGGATTGCTTCCAAGCAGACTGAAATCCATCTGCCAAAGAAGCAAAAAGGAGACAGTAATTTAATAATAACAATTTTAAAACTTTAGACTGGATATACTCCAAGCCAAAATCAGAGTATGGACCAATTATGAGGTAATATTTTTGCTTTGAGGACAGCATGTACATATACCCTCCTCTTTGTTTGCAAGAATTCAAAGATGGCAGATGCAATGTTTTGTGAACTTTGGACAGAATCAGAGATATAGGAGTTTCTACTAATGGGAGTAGGTAGCATCAGCTCCAAATATTTAGTAACAAATGCAGTTGATTGCCTGTTTATATGCCAGGCATGACATATTATATGCCAAATTCATAATTTCAGTTTTCTGATGGTTGATTTTTAATTTATTTTCTGTGCAAAATTGCATAAGGAACCTAGATTATCTCCATATATCCTAGATTATCTCCCTATAACAATATAAACTATTTTTTTCTCTTAACTTGGGAGAATTAAAATCCAAATTTCTTAGATAAGCTACCCTCCCCTTTCAGGGGGATATAAAATGGATGTTAAATTTGCCTGGGATTACAGGCAAACAGTAACAGGCATATGATATAAAGTTTTCAGCAACCATGGCTGGGATTTATGTTATAGTTCTATAACTGATTGAGTAATTTCTTTTCCCTTTTTCTTAATTCCATACCATGTACAGAAGTAAACAAAGCAGAGCTCATTTCAAATAGTCCTATGGAAAATAGTGGCACAAATAATGTTAGACCAAGGTACCGTAAGTTAAAAGGTAGTTAGGAAGCATTTGGCAGTCATGAATAGGCATAAGTTTCCCAAACCAGTTAATCTTACGTCTAAAAATCTTAAAGAAATGTATTCAGTGTCCTAATTGCCAGCTCATTCAGTGTTCTGGTCTCACAAGGATAGCAACACAATTGAATATACATGAGGCACTTTATCCTGATATGATCACTTAATACAACCTTGTAGTTCCATAAGACAATTTTAATGAATATGACTACTAGCATATGACTACTAAAAAACCCTATAGACAGACTCCCCAAAAATATTCCCAAGAAACAGAAACATTCTCCTGATTGACTTTGTTTATCGCTGTTGTTCTTTCACATGACAAGACCACTGTTACATAAATACTAATCCAATATTATTAAAAAGTCTATATAAAATAACTTAAATGTGTGTTTTTTTTGCAATTTGCTCGATATTGCCTGTTGACAGAGTAGTACAACAAAGCTTGGTCTTCCTTTTTTAAATTTGTCTCTGGCATTAATTTGAAACTTTTTGTTTCCTGAATCAGGACAGTTAAACCTCTTTTTAAAATATGGGGGGGGGGGCTGTACCAAAAAATCAGGACCAGAAGGTTAGTCGCAAAGTATTACTTACCTAGAAAGAAGTATTTAAAAGAAAATGGCAACCTATTTAAACATTTAATGTAATATAATGTAATTTATATAAAACATTGTTTATGAGCCTGCATTTGATACACCTACCTTGAATATATTTATCATCTGTACCATGTGTAATTGTTATGAATGTTTTATCCTATGCTTACCTATATAGAATAATTAAATGTTAATTAATTTTCAGCTACCTATTTTATAAATTTTGAAGGTCATTCCCTGTGAATTACTAAAATATTTTTGTTTCCAAGCTTTTTACAAAGATGCAATATGAAAAGGAAAAGCTTGTTCTGAAAATTATTTTTATTTTGTTCATTCAGCAATCTCATTTGATGAATTTCCACTTATGGAATGCTAATATATTTTTTATAGTGAGAAAGAAAAGTCAATACAACCTTCAGAATTCAGGGAAATTCTTGTAACCAAAAAAATAATAGTTTTAATATATATGGAGAAAATTAGAATACTCCAGTATTACAAAGAAAGCTATTTATTATTTTTTCAACTACACTCATTCAAGTTGGTTTAAAATGTTTAACATAAATGTTAATAGGGAGCTATTTTCTGAAATCATAGTTAACACCACCTGCAATTTATTCTGAAAGACTTTCCAAAAGACAACAAAAGTATGTTGTTCATAGGATTTTCCAGGAGACATTTATTTTAGAGTACTATTTACTTTTATGATGTTTATTCATCACCCACAGATGGGTGTGCACCTTTTGGTTTTATCCTCTAAAGAGTCACCTATTTTTATGCTTATTTCTTTTTTAGACTATATAACACTATTCTTAAGAAGACTAGAAACAAAGAAGCTAAATTGAATGTTCACCTTCTACATATGCAGTATTTAAAGAAAAAAATGTAGCTAAACAGTACTCATCAGACAGTTGGTGTTAGTAGCAAAAACATATTTGAGTTCCAATGAACTTTCTTGTCTACCTGCCTACCTGTTTGCCTTTTTTAATTAAATGGTATTTACAATCAAACAGGAAAACTGAATCTAAAATTACACGTTAATAAACTTTATTCCAAAATAATGATTCAGTATAGTTAACAATAGTCAAAGTACAGCATAAATAACACCAGAAGTCAACACATTTGTCTTTAAAATTTATGTTCTTCAGTTTTTATTGAAAATGACATATCTCATATTCTCCCCATTGATTTCTTCCTTGTTTTAACTGTGATTGAATATCACAAACTTTATATTTCCATACATGTTATGCATAATCTAGTGTTAGATAATTGCTTGTCAATACAATCAATATTAATGATTGTTCTAAGGTATTTTCCACCATGCTTAAGAATCATTAATTAGAACACTCACCAAATTCTTTGCATATTGTCTCTCAATACTTTTGGTAAATTATTATTTTTTAAATGTAACACTTATTGGTGTATTCATCACAATATTGGATTTTCCATTCAGTAATTCTTTCTAACACTCTAGTTCTATTTTTATGAGACTTTTAATTCAATTTTATTTATAAACTTGTGAGAACTGAAGTAATATGAGTATTCTAGTTGCTGTGTTTAATCTATTTTCATGCGTGTGGAATAGAGAGAGGAAAAGAGTATGCTGTGGAAATATTTTGATCATGAAATGAACTGTAGCTGAGATATCAATCATTAGGTATACTGAAAATCCCTTATTTTTAATGTATTACTTTAGAAAATTTAAATGATAGGGAAAGTGCTGTATCTAAAGAGTTTTTTAATCTTTTATTGAAAGTCTAAAATTGTTAAGATATTTAAAGGTATAAATTTAAACTTTTGCATAGACAATTTAATATGTTGAATTGGTTCATAATTCCTTATCTTTCCATCTGAAAACGAATCAGGTTTTCTCTTTGAAAAATTGGTGTTTGTATTGAGACTGCTAGATGTTGTTAGCAGAAAGATTCTCTATGTTGTATACTGGTTACCTGAGGTTATATTCTGGATGCTCTCAGAACAACTGGACTGATTATTAAAAAATGCCTCATAGTTACTTCCAACCAATGTTAATCAATACTTAGTATAAAGCTTTACATGTGAGAACGTTATTTAAGCACTGCTTGCCCCCCGGAATAATAGAGAATGAAAAAATCATGCAGAACAAAAATGTTGAAGAGTTCAAAAAAGCAGAAAGGTTGTTTTTTTAGGGGGGAGGAATGTGCAACAAAAAGCATACTTAAACTATACTTTTCTGGATGGTTTGTGGTGATAAAGACTGGAAGAGGGAGTCCTAGGTATGCTGTCTTGATCACCTGAGGCAAAAACAGTTTATAACTCTAAAGCATTATCATCATCATTTGACACAATCTCTCTAGTTCAAAGGCATTTCTTTTCAACCTCATACACAGGACTATTAAAGACACCAGTTTTGATATGGATATAAATCTTAAATGTATATGTCCTTCTTTTCATATGCTTCTATTTTCATCATTACTGGATATATTTGTTGTTTTGTATATGCATAGAATTTTCCATAGATAAGCCTGATACATGTATGATCTCAATAATTGTTTTTTTTTTTCGTTTTTTTTCTTCTGTTCAATTATGTCTGATTCTTGGAGACTATCTGAACACTCTTGGCAAAGTAGTTTGTCATTGCCTTCTTTCTAGGGCTGAGACAGAATGACTGGACCAAGGCCACTCAGCTGGCTTCATATCTGAGACAGGACTAAATCTCCCAGCTGGGTGTGCTTGATCCAGTTTCTAGCCTGATGCCTTAACCACTACATCAGACTGGCTCTCAATAGTTCTTATAACAGCTAATAATTGGGTGCTTTCCAGTCAGTCTTCACTCCTGGCTAAATAACTCCATGCTATTTTATTAGCAACATTTAGAAAAGTGGCTTGCCATATATTTTTCAAAGATCCTGGAGCACTGGGAAACTACCAGAGGACTGGAAAAGAGCTGATGCAGTTCCCATCTTCAAAAAAGGGGGAAAAATGGATCCAGGAAATTACAGACCTATCAGCCTGACCTCAATACCTGGGAAGATTCTGGAAAAGATAATCAAACAATGAATCAGCGAGCACCTAGAGGCAAACAAAGTCATTACTAAAAGCCAACATGGGTTTGTCAAAAACAGATCATGCCAGACAAAGCTTATTGCATTCTTCGAACAAGTGACATCAGAGGAATGCTGTGGATATAATTTACTTGGACTTCAGTAAGGCATTTGATAAAGTAGATCACAACCTACTACTTGATAAGATAGAAAAATGTGGGTTAGACAGCATCACCACCAGATGGATTCATAGCTGGCTGACCGGCCGTACTCAGCATGTGGTCCTCAATGGAACCGCATCTACATGGAGGGAAGTGTGCAGTGGGGTGCCCCAGGGCTCTGTTCTGGGCCCAGTGCTCTTCAACATCTTCATCAACGATTTGGATGGGGGATAGATGGGGAACTCATCAAATTTGCAGATGACACCAAGCTGGCAGGAATAGCCAGAAGACAGTCTTAAGATACAGGAGGATCTGGACAGACTTGAACACTGGGCGCTATCTAACAAAATGAAATACAATGGTGAAAAAAGTAAGGTTCTACATTTAGGCAAGAAAAACCAAATGTACAGGTATAGTATAGGGGGTATCTTGCTCAATAGTAGTAACTGTGGGAGGGATCTCAGAGTCCTAGTGGACAATCATTAAATATGAGCCAGCAGTGTGCTGCAGCTGCCCAAAAAGCCAACACAGTGCTAGGCTGCATTAACAGAGGGATAGAGTCAAGATCACGTGAAGTGTTAATACCACTTTACAATGCTGTGGTAAGGCCACACTTGGAATACTACATCCCGTTTTGGTCACCATGATGTGAAAAGATGTTGAGACTCTGGAAGGAGTACAGAGAAGAGCAACAAAGATGATTAGGGGACTGGAGGCCAAAATATATAAGGAACGGCTGGTGGAATTGGGTATGTCTATTTTAATGAAGAGAAGGACAAGAGGCGTACATGATAGCAGTGTTCCAATATCTCAGGGGCTGCCAAAAAGAAGAGGTAGTCAAGCTGTTCTCTAAAGTGCCCAAAGGCAGGACAAGAAGCAACGGATGGAAACTAATCAAGGAGAGAAGCAACCTAGAACTAAGGAGAAACTTCCTGACAGATAGAACAATTAACCAGTGGAACAACCTGCCTCCAGAAGCTGTGAATGCTCCAACACTGGAAGTTTTTAAGAAGAGACTGGACAGCCATTTGTCTGAAGTGGTGTAGGGTTTCCTGCCTTAGCAGGGGGTTGGACTAGATGACCTCCAAGGTCCCTTCCAACAACAACATCATCATCATTATCATCGTTGTTGTTGTTGTTACCTTCTTCCAAGGATTGAGTGACCTATCCAAAGTCATTCAGCTAACTTTGTGCCTAAGGCATGAATTGAACTCAGTTTCTTTGTTTCTAGCCTGGTGTTTTAACCACTATAACAACATTAGGTCTCACAACAGCCTCTATAGTAGGTCAATATTGGGGGGTGGGGTGGAAACAGAGACATTTTGTTTAGTTTAACCAGTGCTCCCATTACTCAACCTATATTTTCCTATATTATGCTAGCTCAAATTTATTTTATTTACATTAAGTATAGAGCTACATGAGTAATAATATACATTTAAGAGGGTATGGTACAATATTTCACTTCTTCAATGGTGATAAAAAACAGGTGATAATGTAAACAGCATAAGAGTATTTGACTTAGATCATAGCAGGTTAGGATTTGGAACATCAAAAACAGAATATGTGTGATAAGCAGAGACTTTAAAATGTTTTCCCCCTAAACTATTGATGGATAAGAGATCAATAACCTACCAGTTATGGTTTTTCTAAACCCCTTGTCTATGTTTTTAAATAAAAGAACTTATCGTCTCTTTATTGCAACAATATATCTGAGACTTAAGTTGGCTTGAGGGATAATAGCCCAGGGTCACCCATCATTTCTACAGCTAAAAATGAACTTGATCTGATTTTTTTTCAGCTAGAGTTGAGCACCTTAACCAATATAGGATATTTCTTACTTCTAATATTTATCTTTCATGATATAAAGTATTAATCAATGTACATTTTAGGTTGCTTGTGATTTATTTTTTTGTAAAGCAGTATGTACATATATTGATACCTGTGACACATTCCTAGAAGTTGATGTTTCGTGAGATTTGCTTTTGGTGTGGCACATTAGTATTATGTAAAGCATCAAGCAGATTAATCCTGTTGAGAAGTTTGAATAGATGGAATTCTTTGGGGGTTTTTTTAATAAATGCTGCTCCCATGTAGTCTTTTTTATACAATTCACATCGTTTTTCATTCCAAGAAGCTTACTTGGAAGATGGGTGTAGACATTAAATAATTTCTGGTTTGCTGACTAGATCCAGTCAGTGTCTTCAAAGAACTCAGTTTAACTTATCTTTCATAGTGTATAAAACTGAAAATCATGTTAATTTAATAAAGAAGAAAAGAACACAAATAAATAAAAATGGTTTATTAAGGCAACATCTCATTATAAAGTTGTATGCAAGACCATACAACTACAACCTTATATCTTATGTAATAGATTGGCATTTCATTTCAAGGGTTTATTATTTATGGATTTAGACAGGAAGAACCAAAGCACCTTTTCTATTCTTCCTAGAATTAAAACAAAAAGGTTCTTGGTGAAAGGCTAAGAACTTCCCATTTAGATAAGCTACACGTATCAAAATGTTCAGGATAACTGGTGAGAGCCCATTATAATTTTTTTAATTAAAGAACACTTAAAAGAAAGTATCTGCCAGAAAGATTTTAAATGATCATTATTCCAAATTTATAGCAATCTCACTTTGAAAATAGAAATCAAACTGATGACATATTTCTGTTCTTTAGCAAGCAATGGCATTAAACTATCTCATCAGTATTGATACGAGCACCTTAAATACGTTGCTTAGAGAAGACCATATCCATCAATGTGCATGTTCTCTCTATGACTCAATAACCAGTTTCTATAGAATCATTTTTTTGCCGACAGATTTCAAACAGTATAAAACAGATGTGAACAAAGTTATGTTTTATATCTGTTCCCTATAACGGAAAATATGTCTGGTTTTTCAACGTTGGGCAAAATATTTTTGTCATAATTACAAGCTGTTAATTTGAGCTAATGAATTACTTACCATGAAGAAAATGATTTATTCCTTGTTGAGAGTGTCCAGAAAATAATACTTCATAAAAAAGTAAAAATGCTACAAAATATTTATGAGAGCTAAATAACAACTGCATATTCTATACTATAATAAGCCTATAATAACCCACCAGGCTGACCTGGACTGACAGGGATTTTAATTATGTTTTTAATTTTTAACTTTAATTTTTAACTTATTTTAATTTTAATTTTAATTTATTCTACAGGGCCATTAATTTAATTTTTCTTTTAACTTCTGTATTTATTTTATTTTTATTTTTTTATTTTAATTCCATTTATATCCCGCCCTTCTCCGAAGACTCAGGGCGGCTTACAAGCTTAGCAATAGCCTTCATTCTATGTATATGCCTGCTTATTAGGGCTTTCACACACACACCAAGCGGCATTATTACAAAGTCAGCTTAATTGCCCCCAACAATCTGGGTCCTCATTTTACCTACCTCGGAAGGATGGAAGGCTGAGTCAACCATATTATTGTATGTTATTGTTGTTAGCCGCCCTGAGTCCTTCTGGAGATAGGGCGGCATATAAATCCCAATAATAAATAAATAAATAATACATGTACACAATTTTTGCTTCTTAGTGTCCTAAGAAGCACAAAGTCCATTTGCTTTTAGAATTATTTGGTTATTTTCACTATTTATTTTACAGTTTGAATTTTTAAGTATACTAAAAATACTAAAATACTAAAATCTATAAAATTGCTATTCTATGATTTATGCAATACAGTATGTTGGAATAAAGTTTTGTTCTCAAATCCGGTTATATCAATGTTAGTTTTTTTATGTGTTAGTACAGGGTCTAATTAAGGGTGATTCTCACAAATAATTTAGACAGTTTTATAAGAAAATGGTTTTCCTTTGCAATGTTGTTTATTATTATTATTTATTATTATATTAAAATTGTCCATAAACTTTCCTTTTCTTTGCTTTTACTATAAACTCATAACTCCTGGATTTTAGATTGGTCCTGACCCTTACAGCCTTTAGCTCTCTAAGGGCTAATACATGGCTCTGCCACTGTGTTTCGGTGTCTGACTGGTAGGGACTTTACAATGACTGTGTTGACCTTATATAGAATGAATTCTGCTGCTGATTGTGATTTTCTATTTTATAAATTGATTCTAGACAGGCTTCGATATGTTTGTATATTGGTTTTTAACCTGTTTTTATTAGATTGTTTTATCTGTCATGAGCTGCCCACAATCACTTAGATGAGATCGGCAGCCATACAAATGGATTAATAATTATTATTATTAAGAAATAATAACTAAGAAAGATACAAAGGGGCTAATTCTGGCTGCACAAGATCAAGTCTTAAGAACAAATGCATATGAAGTCAGAGATGTGAAAAGAGCAAACAGATAGCAAATGCTGCCTCAGCAAGCTGAAGAAACAATGAACCAACCGCCTGTTTGGCTGCTGTAAGAAGATTGCAGAAACTGACTACAAACAATATCATGACAAAGTATCAACAATGGGCAATGGAATATCTGCAAGAAATACCTTGCTGCAAAATAAGAACTGGTGGGCCACAAAATAGACAAAGTAATAGAAAATGAAGAAACTAAAATGCTCTGGGACTTTAGAATTCAAGCAGTCAGGCATCTGCCCCATAACACCCCAGACTTAACAATTGTCAATAAAAAAGATAAAGAAATCTGAGTAGTGTACCTGGTACTGTAGTACCTGGAAACAGCAGGATAGAAGAAAAAGAACCTGAGAAAAATAACAAATTACAATTAAAAATAGAAGGACTATAGCAAAAGAAAGCAAAGATAGTATCAATAGCAATAGGCACCTCAGGTGCAATCCCAAAGCATCTGAAACACCATTTGAACACCATCAGTCAATTGCAAAAGGCAACTTTACTTGAAGCAGCTTACATCCTGCAATGATACCTTTAACACTGTCAAACACAACATCTGCCTATTGCAGGTCCTTGGGAAGGACTCGGTGGATAAAAAATGCCAAATTCCTTGTAAACATCTGGCTGTGTGAATAATAATAATAACAACTGCTACTACTACTACTACTACTACTACTACTACTACTACTACTACGAGCAGTGGCATGACAAGAAATATAATTTGCCTGCAAGCAAGAACTGGTGGAATCATAAAATAGAGAAAGTCATAGAAAATGAAGAAGTTAAATTGTTGTGGGACTTTAGAATTCAGATAGGCACCTGCCACATAACACCCCTGACTTAACAATTGTCAATAAGAAAGACAAAAAAGTTTGGATAGTGGATGGGGCAATGCCTGAAGACAACAAAAGAGAAGAGAAAGAGCTGGAGAAGATACCGTATATACTTGAGTATAAGCCGAATTTTTCAGCCCACTTTTTGGGCTGAAAAATTCCACTTCGGCTTATACTCCAGTCAACAAAAAAACTTACCGAGGACTTGTGCGCGGCCGAGGCTTTGGTGCTTCCGGGATCGCGCGCACCTCTCCCAAGCCACCGCCGTCCGAGACCTGCCGAAGTTTGGGGAGGTTTGGGGAGGTGCGCGCGCACCTCCCCAAACCTCCCCAAACGGCAGGTCTCCGTTCCTCCGCGCCCTGCCTGCCTGCTTCTTTCCGCAGCGGAAAGAAGCAGGCAGGCAGGGCGCGGAGGAACGGAGACCTGCCGACGTTTGGGGAGGTTTGGGCGCCTCCCCAAACCTCGGCAGGTCTCCGTTCCTCCTGCCGACGTTTGGGGAGGTTTGGGCGCCTCCCCAAACCTCCCCAGGTCTCCGTTCCTCCGCGCAGACCTGCCGACGTTTGGGGAGGTTTGGGCACCTCCCCAAACCTCCCCAGGTCTCCGTTCCTCCGCGCAGACCTGCTGACGTTTGGGGAGGTTTGGGCGCCTCCCCAAACCTCCCCAGGTCTCCGTTCCTCCGTGCAGACCTGCCGACGTTTGGGGAGGTTTGGGCGCCTCCCCAAACCTCCCCAGGTCTCCGTTCCTCCTGCCGACGTTTGGGGAGGTTTGGGCACCTCCCCAAACCTCCCCAGGTCTCCGTTCCTCCGCGCAGACCTGCCGACGTTTGGGGAGGTTTGGGCGCCTCCCCAAACCTCCCCAAACGTCGGCAGGTCTCCGTTCCTCCTGCTGACGTTTGGGGAGGTTTGGGCGCCTCCCCAAACCTCCCCAGGTCTCCGTTCCTCCGCGCAGACCTGCCGACGTTTGGGGAGGTTTGGGCGCCTCCCCAAACGTCGGCAGGTCTCCGTTCCTCCTGCCGACGTTTGGGGAGGTTTGGGCACCTCCCCAAACCTCCCCAGGTCTCCGTTCCTCCGCGCAGACCTGCCGACGTTTGGGGAGGTTTGGGCGCCTCCCCAAACGTCGGCAGGTCTCCGTTCCTCCTGCCGACGTTTGGGGAGGTTTGGGCGCCTCCCCAAACCTCCCCAGGTCTCCGTTCCTCCGCGCAGACCTGCCGACGTTTGGGGAGGTTTGGGTGCCTCCCCAAACCTCCCCAGGTCTCCGTTCCTCCGCGCAGACCTGCCGACGTTTGGGGAGGTTTGGGCGCCTCCCCATACCTCCCCAGGTCTCCGTTCCTCCGCGCAGACCTGCCGACGTTTGGGGAGGTTTGGGCGCCTCCCCAAACCTCCCCAGGTCTCCGTTCCTCCTGCCGACGTTTGGGGAGGTTTGGGCACCTCCCCAAACCTCCCCAGGTCTCCGTTCCTCCGCGCAGACCTGCCGACGTTTGGGGAGGTTTGGGCGCCTCCCCAAACCTCCCCAAACGTCGGCAGGTCTCCGTTCCTCCTGCCGACGTTTGGGGAGGTTTGGGCACCTCCCCAAACCTCCCCAGGTCTCCGTTCCTCCGCACAGACCTGCCGACGTTTGGGGAGGTTTGGGCGCCTCCCCAAACCTCCCCAAACGTCGCGCAGACCTGCCGACGTTTGGGGAGGCGCCCAAACCTTCCCAAACGTCGGCAGGTCTGCGCGGAGGAACGGAGACCTGGGGAGGTTTGGGGAGGCGCCCAAACCTCCCCAAACGTCGGCAGGAGGAACGGAGACCTGCCGACGTTTGGGGAGGTTTGGGGAGGCGCCCAAACCTCCCCAAACGTCGGCAGGTCTGCGCGGAGGAACGGAGACCTGGGGAGGTTTGGGGAGGTGCCCAAACCTCCCCAAACGTCGGCAGGAGGAACGGAGACCTGGGGAGGTTTGGGGAGGCGCCCAAACCTCCCCAAACGTCGGCAGGTCTGCGCGGAGGAACGGAGACCTGGGGAGGTTTGGGGAGGCGCCCAAACCTCCCCAAACGTCGGCAGGTCTGCGCGGAGGAACGGAGACCTGGGGAGGTTTGGGGAGGCGCCCAAACCTCCCCAAACGTCGGCAGGAGGAACGGAGACCTGCCGACGTTTGGGGAGGCGCCCAAACCTCCCCAAACGTCGGCAGGTCTGCGCGGAGGAACGGAGACCTGCCGACGTTTGGGGAGGTGCACGCGCACCTCCCCAAACTTCGGCAGGTCTCCGGACGGCGGCGGCTTGGGAGAGGTGCGCGCGATCCTGGAAGCACCGAAGCCTCGGCCGCGCGCAAGTCCTCGGTAAGCTCCGGGCGGTCACTTGCTTCGCGTCTCCTGAGGGAAGGGGGGGCGACTGGAGCGGGCGTGTTTCCTCGCCTGCTGGGCGCCGCGATTTGCCCGGGGAACGCGCAGGCCCCGAATGGCAGCGTGGAGCGAGGAAGCGGACAGCCAGGGCTTCCCCGAGAGCCGCGGCCACACAGGGTATTCCTGTGTATTCAGGCTTGCAAAATGGCGGATCGAGCCTCTGCTGGCGGCAGAGGCTTGCAGAACGGCGGATCGGCTTATACTCGAGTCAACAACTTTTCCCAGTTTTTGGGGGTGAAATTGGGGGTCTCGGCTTATACTCGAGTCGGCTTATACTCAAGTATATACGGTAACAAAATATAAAGACCTACAAGTAGAAATAGAATGACTATGGCAAAAGCAAGCAAAGGTATTACCAGTAATAATAGGTGCCTTGGCTGCAATCCCAAAACAACTGGAGCACCACTTGAATATCATTGGCACTGACAAATTCGTCATCAGTCAATTGCAAAAGGTGGTTTTACTAGGAACAGCTTTCATCCTTCAATGATATATGTAATACCATCAAACATCCACATCTGCCTATCCCAGGTCCTTGGTAAAGACTCAATAGGTAGACAAAAATGCCAATCAGTCTGAACGTCTGGCTGACTGTGAGATTAACAACAAAAACAACAACAACAACAATAATAGTTGACTATACCCGGATGGAACTTGATACCTTGGATCAGAATACAAGAAAACTCTTAAGAAACAATTGAAAAGAATTGACAGAATAAGCCAATGCATGGTAAATATCTGAAGGCTATAGAAGGAAAAGCCGATAAAAAACCCACACGAAGTTGGTTAAGATCTTGAGTGTTAAAGAAAGAAACTGAAGGCTTTATTTTAGAGCTCAAGAATAAATTTTGCCAACTAATTACATGAAGGCAAAATTTCAACTGTAACAAACCACAGCAAATGTCCCCTTTGTAGTAAAAAGGATGAAACAATTGATTGCCAGTATTACACATTGGAAAGTTTGTCCGAGGTTTGGATTTACATGCAATAAAAATTAATGGGACCAGCGACTTGAGAAGGTTTTTGAAAACAAGTGAGTTAAGATCTTATGGGATTTTAAGATCCAAAATACATGTAACTTGTTCTTAACATGCCTGATATAACAGTTATTGAAATGAAGAATGTTTGATTCATTGAGGTTGCTATTTTTTGGTGATGCTAGGATTGAGGAATTAGAAAAAAAATTGTCGAATGCTTATGGGAAAAGACATCTATTGTAATACCAATTGTAATTATGGCCCTTGGAGCAATATTAAAGAATGCCCTTAATATCTGGAAATATTGAATTTATCAGACTTGTACACCCTAATTTTGATAACCACCCCAAAAACTATGCTGCTTGGAGCTGTCATATATTCTGGATGCTACCTTAATAAATCTTATATCTTTCATTAGAATTTAAGTTATTAAATTTCCATCACTCTTAGAATGGGAACTATAGATTACCTGCACATAATAATTTGTAAATAAGTTTCTCATTGAAATTAAAAGAAAGAATTTAAAGGATCATACTACAAGTAGGTGGCTTTTATTTTAATAAAGGGAAAGATTCCAGTTGTCATTTTAAACAGACAGAACAAAAACCTTGTCTATTCAGTTTTCTACAAATAGAGATTATTTAATGAAATTTAAAATATTCATAACACAAAAGATTATTACTATGATATCAAATGAAGCAATAAAATATTTGAGAGATGTAAATATAGATTATAGAATTCTTTATTGGTCAAGTGTGGTTGGACACACAAGGAATTTGTCTCCGGTGCATAAGCTCTCAATGAACATACAAGTAATAGTGATAAATCATGATCATAAACAACATGAAAATACATTCATCATTAATCGTAAAATACAACACATCAACATAAATCATAAGATGCAACACTTAATGATAGTCATAGAGAAGCAAACAACATAAGTCATACTAGGATACTAAATAACTGTAAGATGCAAGCAACAAAGTTATAGTCATAAGAAGATAAGGATAAATAGTAGGAAAGATAAGTATACTTGAGTATGAGTATATATAATAGTACACTTTTACTAAGTAGTTTGACAGTGTTGTTAAGCAGAGTAACGGCATGGAGAAAAAAACTCCTTATGTCTAGTTGTTCTGGTGTGCAATGTGCAACCGGGGTGTTCACTAGTTTCAAAATAAGATGTATGATTTGCCAATCAAAACTCCATCCCTGTTTAATGTGCATCAATTTTATCATTTATTTATTTATTTTATTTATTTGCCTTCCATCTTCGCAGTAAGGTGAGTCTGGATGGCTTACAAAGAGTAAACACACCTTAAAAATTACATGCACTGCATGGTCATAGAACAAAGTTGTATGAACAGAGGGGCAGAACTTCAATTGCCTGGGTATGCTTGCTTTTTTGAACCTAGTGACTGTTGCTGCAGATGCTGCAGATTTGAAATAAAAATTTGCATTTCCTTTTCTTAACATAGTTTTATGGAAGCAAAGACCTATTATGTCATTTTCAGTCTGCACTTTTTATCCTGAAGTAGTCTGAGTTCTAATGAATTGTTATAAAATGATTGTAAAACTATTGTAAAAGCTATTGTAAAACTTTTTAATACAAAAAATGATTCTGGCAATGTACAAAAATTATATTTGGTTATTTTTTTAAGGACTATATTACTAAATTACATTTTTCATATTTATGTGGGTTAGGACGCTGAGCTTGTCGATCAGAAGGTCGGCAGTTTGGCGGGTCGAATCCCGAGTGCCGCGTAACAGAGTGAGCGCCTGTTACTCGTCCCAGCTTCTGCCAACCTAGCAGTTCAAAAGCACATAAAAATGCAAGTAGAAAAATAGGGACCACTACGGTGGGAAGGTAACAGCGTTCCGTGCGCCTTTGGCGTCTAGTCATGCCGGCCACATGACCACGGAGACGTCCTCGGACAAGCGCTGGCTCTTCGGCTTTGAAACGGAGATGAGCACCGGCCCCTAGAGTCGGAAACGACTAGCACGCATGTGCGGGGGAACCTTTACCTTTACCTTTTTATTCTTACGAACATTAGATATTGTTTTCATTTTAACATAATTCTCTACATTATTTCTGAAAAGTAGTATTTCAACTATTACTTTCTATTTTAATTATTAGTAGTCCTTGAATATTGCTAATTGCTGTAAAATATGTAGAAACTCTATTGTTTGTTTTGTTTTCTGAATATATAGAGAACTTGACACTTTAATTCCAACCAGCCATAATTATAATTATTGCCCACAGAAGCCATACCAATTGCTGAATGTGGCAGCAGCATAAAATGCAGCATAGAATGCCTTTTTCTTTCAAGTCTTGATGGTTGTCATTTGATTAAATATCTGTGAATTCTGTTTGATGTCTTGTCTTTATAATTCAGATGTGGTATGTGCTTTTATATAAATACAAAAGATTTCTGACTATATAAGCTTGCTGCAAGGATGTTAGAGCTTATATTGTTTGTTTAGATATTATGGTTTTAAACTGTTCTTAATTTCTGCCATTTGTTCTCTTGACGGAAGAAATGTGTTAAGGTGGAAAAAGGGGGAAAATCCATTATATTTGAAGGAATTTGTTAATTTTGTTGTACTTCATTGCATGGCAGGTGGTAATAATGTCTATGCTAGCCTTGTCAAAATATGAAAATTAAAGTGACGATGGTTTTTAATGAAATCCATTTGACAAATATAATTAAGGTGTTTTAATATGAAGGCCTGTAATAAAGACTACCGGTGGACTCCCCGAGGTCTTGACTAATTGTGTAGATTGCTTTTAAGCTTTGAATAGTTTTATTGGATAATGAACTGTTAAGAAGTGTTAGATCTTTCTTAAGCTGAATTTAGTTTGAAAAAGAATAGGAGAGACAGGCCTGAGGTGTGGCATTTTAAACATAATTAGAAGAGAGTTTTAAGTTATCATCTTTGATCTCACTGTCAGGTTTTGATTAGAGCTGTAAATGCTTTAATCAAGTGCAATGTAGTCATTACATTTCTAACTGTTTTAAAACTGTGAAATTACTGATATGCTGACATCAGTTTAACAGATTTTGAGTATTTGAGAGAAGAGTGTTGATAAATTGGGGGTTTATATTAATCTGTCAGACCAATGATTTTTGCATTTTATATTATGCATGCATAATTATAATATTTTGATGAATTGTTTGGTTATTTTTTAAAAACAGAGATCTGAAGGAATGTTTCTTATATTTGATCTTATATTCAACTACATAACATTTGATAGATAGATAGATAGATAGATAGATAGATAGATAGATAGATAGATAGATAGATAGATAGCGTGTTTCCCCGAAAATAAGACCCAACCAGAAAATAATCCCTAGCATGATTTTTCAGGACCCTTGTAATATAAGCCCCACCCCAAAAATAAACCCCAGTTAAGATCGTCAACCAGACAGACACATTTAGTACCATATTTCCCCGAAAATAAGACCTAATCGGAAAATAAGCCCTAACGTGCCTTTTGGAGTAAAAGTTAATATAAGGCCTGGTCTTATTTTCGGGGAAACGTGATGGATAGTTAGTTCTTAAACACATTATGAACTGTTTAGGATAATGTGGAATTGTTTGTTATAGTGATCATAATTACGGTACCTTTTCCTGTGCACAGAACTTAACTTGCAAAAGCACTGCTAGAAATGTCTCTGCCTATCTGGTCTGAAGATCCAAAGAAAGCATACTGAGCATCCATCCACTTAAGACAGTAACTAGGTTGTAAGCCAAGATGCAGAGCTTTCCAGAATATCAGCCTTGCACTGACATACACTTCTTCTGGGAGAAGATTCACCTCCTTCCATCCTGGCATTCTGTGTAACTAATAAAACCATCCCATTCCAATCCACATTTGATGTTAAATAATAGCGAGCAATCATTATATTGATTGCTATATTTTATGTTTGGGATATTATTTTTTTGTTCTTTTTTTCTGTTTCTTTGTATATTTGTTTTGTTATGCAGAGTCTTAACTGATGGGTAGTTTACAAATATTGTGAATAAAATAAATTAATAAGCATTAGTGGGGAAAAAATCTGTGAGAAAGACAGAAAGATAGCTTAAATCACAATGTATATGATTTTGAAAGCATGAAAATAAAATGAAATATTTGGGGTTACTGAATTCTGATTACAGGACTGTTTGGATCCAAGATACTCACCTATGACATGATAGCAGCCATTAAGGTTTTTCAGTTTTTAAGAAAAAGAGTAGGAACAGAATACACAGAATTTCTGATGATTGTCAAAGTTTTGCTATATGCCAAGATCTCTCAAGACTTTTCTTTGCCGGAAATATTTATAGGATCCAGGTTCTTTTCATGGACAGAAGGAATTTTTCTGTTCATGGCAAAACAAATCTGGAGAAAACCACTGACTTTAGAGCAGGGGTGTCAAACTTCCGGCCCGTGGACCGGTTGCATCATGCGGAGGCCATGCCCACCCTAGCTCTGGCAATGTAAAAAAGTGGTGATATGTCACAACACGTCACATGACGAAGCAAGTTTGACACCTGTGCTTTAGAATCTTTCTTTCATTATTTTTAAAATTTATGAACTATACTACATTTCATAAAATACTTTGATTTTGTATTTGTGGTTGGTATAGATTGACGGGATTTTACTGACAGTTGTTAATGATACCGGAGCTTGATTTCTAATTTCTTTTGTTATCTTGGTGTACTGCATCATTCGTTTGCCATTGCAGGCATCCTTGACAAAGCAGGTCTATTATCTACACAACAGTATCATTGTTCAATATTTGCTAAATATGTCCTGTAAGGTCACATTAAACATAGTTATTTTTTTATTCAGAAATAATTCCCAATGACTCTATAATTAAGATTACATTGTAATTACTACATTAAATTGCTGCTGAAGTAGTATAAAGTGGTTAAATTGTACAAAAAGCTACTTATTCTGGTCAAATATAAGCAAATGACCATATCAATAATTTTTGAAATGATTTCAATAGGAGTTTTGATTATTAAATATGCCTCTTATATTACCTTATTCTAAATGTATTTCTGAAATAAATTAACTTTCTGTTGGATTATTTTTCAAGCATATTACCTCTTTTTGATATGAAACAATTACTATGTTTTCATGCAATTTTAAGGCTCATAAATAATGTTTACCTTTGGGTTTTTTTAGTTTATGGTTCTTTTTTTAGACTTTTTGAATTTGTACCCACAGCAGTCTGCATTTTTCTTTTCCTTTAAAAAAAAATCTTAGAACTCTGGGTTTTCAACTTTGCAATATACTTTTTATCCTAAAGAAAAGATTGGTTAATTTTAATTATCATTTTTCTCAAGCCAACAGAAATATGCTATTTTGCTGGCTCTGTAATTTATACCCATTAAATTGATGCTTTATCATCTATTACCGATTTCTGGGGTTTTATTTGTACTTATTGGCTGTAACAAGTATTTGTAGAGGAGAAAAATGGTCTCAGTCACTTCTACTGTATTTAAAAAGAAGAACAGGATTTACAAATGATAAATGGGCAAGTTGACTAGCTAACTAATAAAGATTTGTCTTAATCAAGTATGATTTGTCAGAACAGGAGCGCGTTGAGGTCAGGGCACATGCAATGAATAATACAGCATTCACAGGAGAGGAGGACCAGGCAAAAGGCCTCATAAATATGCTGTGATTACCCAGTGCTAATTTTTATTCAAAGAATGAATGGCATTAAAGCCAACTCCTAGGTTTCTCAGCAGTTAATCTGTTTTCTTTGCTTTTGGGTCTTCTGGCCATAACAAAACTTTACTGCATTTCTGTAAACATTTTTCTGAACTATTCCTTGCCTAAGCATTCATTTTTATATGTGACTTTTATATGTGAACATTAATAGCAGTAAATGCTTTCTTTCTTTCTTTCTTTCTTTCTTTCTTTCTTTCTTTCTTTCTTTCTTTCTTTCTTTCTTTCTTTCGCTTTGCTAAATCATTATGTGAATAAGTTCTCTTTACTGTCTTGGAAGAATGAGGAATGAAAGGGCAATAAGTATACATCACCTTCTATTAAAGATAAAAAATGATTTTGTATTGATGTGATTCTATGTCCTATTTCCAGCAGCTTTATTTTATTGTGTGGAACCAAGTAACTTTTGATGTACAATTGTCTAATAGTACCTATTATGCAAAGGACGCGGTGGCTCAATGGGTTAGGACGCTGAGCTTGTCAATCAGAAGGTCGGCAGTTTGGCAGGTCGAATCCCGAGTGCCGCGTAACAGAGTGAGCGCCTGTTACTCGTCCCAGCTTCTGCCAACCTAGCAGTTCGAAAGCACATAAAAATGCAAGTAGAAAAATAGGGACCACTACAGTGGGAAGGTAACAGCGTTCCGTGCGCCTTTGGCATCTAGTCATGCTGGCCACATGACCACGGAGATGTCCTCGGACAAGTGCTGGCTCTTTGGCTTTGAAACAGAGATGAGCACCGGCCCTTAGAGTTGGAAACGACTAGCACGCATGTGCGGGGGAACCTTTACCTTTACCTTTACCTATTATGCAATTATGAAAGTGATACGTATTGGGATCTTTAACATAGAGTTATAGTATATGCAGACATGTAAGCAATTTTGTGCAAATGATTTATAAACTTAATAATTGATTTATTAACTTTAATTCTATTTTTGTGACCATTTTTATTTGGTATTGGCCCATTGATATGGGGTCAGAGCAAACTATGAAAGTAATATTTATTTATTTTATTTTATTTATTTATTTGTTTGTTTTTATATACCGCCCTTCTCCCGAGGGACTCGGGGCGGTGTACAGAGCAAGGTAGGTATACAGTTAAACAATAGTAAAAAACAAATGAAACCCCAAGAGCTATCAGGCCACTGTCATAACACAAGCTCTCTCTTTTTGTTCATGCATTATAATATCTCACGCATGTACAAAAAGAACAGAGCTGTTATCATAACACAATGAAAGCACTCTCTCCATCTATATTTTCTCTTCACAACTAAAACCTTCTAAGGTTGACTAGGTTGAAAGCAAGTTGTCGCGGAACAATTAACAGTCCGACCAGAGGTGGATGGACCGTGGTTCATTTGCATGGTCAATATCAAAGAAAAGAAATCAAAGACATATTCTATAGTAAAAACTTTTAATGAGAAAACAAAAGACCTAGACTGACCGCATTCTCTCATCAGGCAGAAGGAGAAAGTGAAACAGAAACTGTGAGAACTTTTTTAGGCCTGCGCACAAAACAGTTTAAAACCAAAACATTGGCTGGACATAGCTGGAGTCACTATGGTTACAAGATAAGATAATACACAGTGCAGAGCAGAAAGAGATGTACAATTAGAAATGAGCGAAGCTGGCAAAACTAAAAAAACACGCAGTGACACAAGTTACAGGAACAAATCACCCAGTGAGCTTCCATTACTGAGTCTGTACTAGAACCTAGATTTTCTAGCTCATAATCCAGTATCTTAATCACTACACCATACTGATTGTCAATATCAATAATCACCTTCAATATCGCATCATAATAACTGTATGTATGTGTGCACACACATGCGTGCCTCAAATTACTTCTTAATTCCTGGCAACTGCTGCACTAATACCTGCAATTTTCTTGGCAAGAAGTAATTTGTCTTTGCCTGCTTCTTGGGATTGAGCAAGAGTGACTGGCCAAGCTCACCCAGCCATTTTTGTGTGCAAGATCTCCTGGGGTTCTAGCGTGGTGCCTTAACCATACACCAAACTGACTCTCCTTTTCAATCTTTCCTCATAATTGCTGCAGATAATTAATTATAGATGGATGGATGGATAGATAGATAGATAGATAGATAGATAGATAGATAGATAGATAGATAGACAGACAATCAATTTTGCTGTGCGTGCATGTGTGTGGGTGCCGTCCTACCGCTTGTACGGCCCTGTTCTCTTCTCCCCCCCACACACCTGGGCTGCCAAGCCGCAAACATTGGAGACTGCTGCCATAGAACATCAAAATAATTTTTTAATATGCTTTGGTATAATTTATTCTGTTAAAGGTATACCAAACCATATTTATGAACTGTTATTTGTTCTACAACTTTGTGAATTTGGAAAGAACTTTCACTAAAAGTTAATGAATCTTTTTGCTTGTTATCTATCGCCATCCTAGTGACTTTCTCACCAAAGTGCTATTATTCCAAAGTAAACTTTAAGGATATTTTCTTAAAGAAGTACACAAAAATAAAGATTGTTTTATTCCATAAGCTAAGTCTGATCTTTTGATCCTAGCTTTTGTATTAAAGCTAGATAATTTATAGGAATGTTAATTTGAATTTATTTTGCAAAAAAATGTTCAATTTAGTAGAATCTCAGAGTTTATTGATATTTTTTCATGCCAAACCAGCTTATTGAATTTTATTGTCAGTCTACCAGTTTTAGTATAAATTTGCTAGAAGACAGTGCATCTATTTCAGTTATTTTGGTGATAGTCAAATTACTTGGTGTCCTGTTTTATTTAGTGACATATTTATCCATATTAATGAAAATAAAATAAACTATCAAATTGACAGCTCTCTGTTCTTGATTATTGGTAATCCTAATTGTTGACTGGATAATTATTAGTTATTAAACTTTCCAATTAATAAATTGTCTTTCTTTAAAAAGAGACTGAGGGACCAAATGTGTTTTCAGAATTTTACTGTAAAATCATGTAGCTTTTTTTCTTTAGTTTTGTGCATTTTAAAGATGCTTTGTGTTACAACAATTTTCATAGCTATTAAACTAGCTGAGTCTTTTTCTAGGTTTCTGCAGCTGCTACTTCTAGTTGTGCCTGCAGTATCTGCACACCCAACCGTTTGCTTCGTAATTTCTTCATGATTTGTGACTTCAAAAACAAGTGTTCCTTGTAGTCCAGCACATTCAAAGCACCTCTTTCAAAGTTCTTTCACAATGCTTATATTGAACCACCGTTTGCTTCTAGATATACTGTATGCAGCTAAAAATAAAGAGTAGAAAGACTTATGAATGACCTGCCTCTGTGGCTAACTTACCTTTTTAGTTATGTCAACCCATGATTACACATAGTGGGAAAGATTAATACTGTTTAAACTTACAAAGTTATTATAAATATCTACTATCTTTAATAGATTGTTTAACCTAACCCTAACCACACTAAAACAGTGACTAACACCTTTGCTCTACTATGCTAAGTGGACATCTAACCAAGTAGCAATAACCACCAACTTTGTTAGAGGGAAACTACCACGTCTCCTTACTTAGCTATAGTGGATGACAATTTCATTTATTTTTAATTGCCCCGCAACCTTTTACAATTAACCATGAATCAAGAACACATCATGTTTGGTTCAGTGGGTGAATGCTGTGAAGCTTGGAATATTCTAAATCAGGCATTCAAACTGCCAGCCCACGGGCCGGATGCGTCACACTAAAACCACAGCCATGTCACATGACGTTGGAAGTTTGACATGCCTATTCTAAATTGTCATTCTAAATTATACAAAGAGAATTCTTTTTTAAAAAAATTTCTGGCCTACTTAAATTGAAAAAAATATATAGTTCAAACATTAAAACAAAGGAATGCTATGCATATTTACTGGCAATGCTTGATTGTGGTTACCGGGATAGCAGCACCAGCTTCCCCACTGGGAACAGATAAAGCCTCTGACTTAGTTTATTACATATGAAGTAATAAAAATAATTTGAAACGGTGGATCCCAATGCTAGCTGCACTTTTCTGCAATAGATTGTTTGGTCATGATACCATAGCATTGGGGTTTGGCTATTATAATACATACATAATACATATATTATTTTATAATATTATAATATAATATAATATAAGAAGGGCAAACAAGTTGAACCAGCTAACTACTGTCCAATCTGCTGAGTCAGATCAGAAAAATATATGCCAAATATCTACAAGAGAAATAGATTGACTTGAATCTGAGGACATTCTGAACAAGCTGGGTTTACAACAGGAGAGTTAACATTAAACCATTCCTTAGTGCTTCAACACCTAGTAGAATTGTATACCCACAACTCAGGACAATCCCTCTAAGCAGCATTTATTGATTTCAGGTCAGTTTTTGATGCAGTATCTAGGACTGAATGTGGCATAAATTTTTAAAAAATCACAATTGACAAATTGCCATTCATCAAAATTGGGAATACCAGATTGAAGGTTAGTGCAGTAATCAAGAATATGCCACAAAGGAAATATCTGTAAGGAGAGGAATTACATCTGAGATGTGTATTGGCTCTAATTTTATTAAACTACTACCTAATTAGTTTTCCACTTAAATAAGTCTACCTTTCATCCCCTTATGTTAGCCCAAATATGTATCTCTTTATTACTGTATGCTGAAGATGCAGTAATCCTGTCATTACCCTCCATTGGTCTTAAAAAAATTCTAAGATCACCTATGTTATCACTGTACTGAGGAGGAACTAATAATAAATTACACTAGCATTCTTATTTTCTGTAAGTGCCCAAAACAGAGGATCTGGAACCTAGGTGGGCAGCCCACTGAGCAGGTTAAGATTTTTAGATATCTAGGAATAGTTTTCAAGCCTCAGGAAGCAGAAATACTCACCTGGACTATGTATCCCTCAATGCACAGAGATCTGCATCAGCTATACAAACTTACTATCTTTACAGAGGAGGACAGTTTATCCCTGCCGCAATTAAGCACAATTGCTATAAGGGATTCAGTTAGGACCACAGAACAGTATGATCAACTTAGGAAGGATTCAAACAAAATTTCTAAGAAGTATCTTCCAGGTTTCCCACTGTGTTCCAAATACAATACATTGAAAAGAAGCAGGAGTCAGTAAACGTGAATCTAATTGTTACTGATTTATTGAAACTACATCACAGCCCTAATGGGCTGACCCATCTACTATTGGCAGACAACTACAAATCTTATTAGGAAACAGCAATCCAAAAAAAACCTGAGCCTCTATGGTTTTCCAGTAAGGCCATCTTAACCTTACAAATAGATCAAGTCTGATCAGTACTAAGGCATAAACCTTAGAAAGAACTGCTGGTCTGATAAAAGTCAAACATCTTGGAAGTTTTTCAAAGAGTATGCCTTATAAATCTCAACTTTCATGAAGAATCCTATTTAAATCCAAGCTACCAATTCTTCAGTTTTGCCATTGTTTATACAATCTAGTTCACATATTTGCTAACTACTAGTTTTTCACATTTTTTGATATTTTAAAATTATTTTGATTTTTCTAGTCTCAGTTGATCAAATGTATTTAAATTTATGCTATGTTATTACAGATGTTATAAAACTATTGTCTGGTTTTCAGTTATATTTCACTTTTTTTTCTTTTCTTTTTTCTTTCATGCAGAACAAATTGGTCAGGATATATTAGAAAATCTCAGTCAGGATAGAGAGAAGATCCAGCGTGCTCGAGACAGAGTAAGTTTAAATATAAGAAAACAATCTGAGTGGAATTCAATATTTATAGTTAATATTAATGAATGGGTCTCTTTAATGTTTTTTTTTAAGACAGGTAGAGTGTCTGAAATGTTTTATCTTTGAACGATGTTCAAAAATTGTTCATTGTTCAACATTGTTCATCCATAAATATTATTATCTGCATTATTTCTAAATTGTTATCTGCCTGGCTCCAACTGACTCTGGGCAGCTGAAGTTCACATCTTATTTGTCAAACTGCAATTACAAAACTGTGTACAGTCTTAACTCAATAAGTTGTTAACTTCAGATGTTTAGGATTAAAATGAGTGTCCTAGCAGTGTCAGAGGTGGTGTTCATTAGAAACCAAATAATGATTGTAGTGATTTTTTTTTAATTACGAAGTTTGTGAATTGAAAATACCAGATTTAATTCTCAAATTTCAAATAGATACCTCTGGATATTTATCAGCAATTTCTTTTGTTGTATTGTTCTTACTTTTTTAATCTACGTTTCTCAGAGCTAAGTGGCCTCTGAACACTAGTAAATAAATGAAATGAAACATGTTAAGATTCTGCATAGCAAGGATTAACTTGTGTTAGCAAAACTGAACTCAATATATCTGAACACTGTGCAGTGTTAAAATGTTATTCCTCCACAGCTTAGAGAAACTGATGCAAACTTGGGAAAGAGTTCAAGAATCCTTACAGGAATGTTACGAAGGTAAGAGCAAGGTAGGGATCTTTTCTCTTTCTTTTTCTTCATTTTTCTCATTTAGATTTATAGATAAAATTCATAATTTTTATCCTAGGTTTGTATAACTTCAAATGAGTTGAAGTTTCAGGTAAGGAACTGGCCTGATAACATAGACAACTACAATAAGGCATAAATAAAAGTATGGAATAACCCAGTAGAGGGTTCTTGCACTTATCTTGCACAATGGAGAACACAACCTCTTCATTTGTCTTTTTTTCATATAGTAGAGAAGTATAGGGAGTTATGAAGATGACCTGCTACAAACCAGCCAAAAGCTATTAAGTTCAAACCGGGGGCAGAACCATGGGTTAAGGCAGGGGTAGGCAAACTTGGCTCTTTTATGACTCATGGACTTCAACTCCCAGAAATCCTGAGCCAGCAAGGTTGCCTACCCCTGGGTTAAGGCATAGTGCCTGCGTGCAAGAAAAGAGCTCTGTTCTATCACATTCTTTTTACCAAAGTGTGAAACAATTTGAACTGTAATTAATTTTCTTTGAACAGTGTGCTTTGAGTTTGAAAATATGAAAAATTCATAAGAAGGGATAAATCATATAAAGTTTTTTTTAAACAGAAATTGTATGATGAATTTATAAGTACAAGATCTGTACAGGTTGTCTCCCTGTATTGCAAAGGGGGGAGGGAAGGAAGTGTTTTCTGTGTACAATCTCTTCTTTGCTTGATATCTCTCTCCACCTACTACCTCTGGTAGAGTGGAGAGATTAGAGAGAAAGCAATTTCAAGACACTAAGCTGTTTTCACTTCTACAGATTTTAAGCAACGTGATCATACCAGCAAAGGGAAATTATTAGTTATTATACATTCTATTCATTGTATTATATATATTGTATTATAATAATATTATATTATTTAAGATATCTACCCATCCTTAACTTTCTAAAGAGAAACAGGATTGTTTTTCCTCCTCTTTGTACAATCAGATTACAAAGGTTAACATAACTGCACTTTGCATCCATTTCACAAACTTCTCGCACAATTTGGTCTCTGAACTGTAGCATACCAAATTCTCTGATTAAGAATAATATGTAAATGACACAAGCTAAATTCAATATCCATGGAGAAAGGAAGTGGCAATTGAATGAGATGGTTCAGTGCCTGTAGACAATCAATATAATAATAATAATAAAAAAAATCCTTGGGCAAGCTTATAGCCTCCCCAAGAAAGGGCTGGGATATGAGCTGTAACGAATATTCTGCATATGTCTCCATTTTGTCAAATCTCATTAAAGGGGCTTCTTGCTTTATGTCAGTTGAGCTGTCCAAAAATCATTCATCATTTTTAGTGTAAAAAAAGTCATACAGTTGTTTAAATAATATCGTATTAATGTTAAAGTTCAGCTGTCATTTAAGGATATGGCTTAATCAGACATAGCATTTAAGAAAAATAGTTTTTTCGGGCTTTACTTCGCTTTCAGGTTGGCAGATTCAAATAAGGATTTATGGGTTTCTAAACCGATGTATTTTCCCATGTTTATGCTTGATGAACCTCAGCTTTTCTTTCAGGTGACTGGAGTTCAGGAGTCCGTTATTTTCAGCAAAATAAAATAGTTTTTTCATATAGCGTTTGAATACATTTGCAAGTCATCTAGTGAGGGGAAAAGAAAAATGAACTATAACCTCTGACACTGTGCCTGGGAGTCTGTCTTAGAACTCCCTAGTTTATAAGCATTTCATAAGCCAAATGAAAAATGAGTCGTTTGTGAAATATTCATGGTTCCTGTTCTCAGACAAATGCATTATGTGGTCAAATATTTAAAAAGCCTTGTCATATTATGTGTGTGTGTGTGTGTGTGTGTGTGTGTGTGTGTGTGTGTGTGTGTGTGTGTACACACACACACACACACACACACAGAGAGAGAGAGAGAGAGAGAGAGAGAGAGAGAGAGAGACTGTGTACGTATGTGTGTTGTGTCTGTGTGCAATGGTATAAAATCCTTCAACTCTGGGATACTTGTAAAACAGCTGTTTATTGTTTAAAAACCATAAAAACAATAAAATCAACCATTTATGAATTTTAAAAATCTAAAAATCGGCTGTCTTAGCTTTCACTGGTCCACTGCCAGCGTCATCAGAGTAAGAATTAGGGGGTGGGGAGTTTACTTATAAACGCAATTGACTTTGCGCCCTACACATTGATCGTGTGATGGGCCTGCCTGTTCTAACTGACCGTAGTTGCTCTAGTCCTGCATCTCCCTGCTCGCTTTTTAATCCTATCACCTCTTTCTTCTCATCGTTACTTTCTCCACTTGTTTTATTCCACCTGCTGTAGTCAGTCTTGTCTCCCCTCGCTGTGCCTTGTCCCTTAATGTATATATGCCAATTCTGGGGGTACTTCTCTTTCTTTTTTCATCCTTCCTGCCCACCTTCCTTGCAATTGACTATCCAGCGCTGTTGACGATCGATCCTCCAATTCCCTTCCTCCCATCGCCATTACCAACTGTGTATCCCGATCTGGTGATATATGTGTCTTTCTGCTGTCACCCCCCTCCCCTTTCTCCGTCATTTCCCCTTGTCGCCCTCGTCCCCCATTATTCACTTTGATCAACCAGCTGGGAAGGACACAATTGCACCATTGCACAAATATGCCTGGGATTTGCATTTTTAGAGCTATTAGGGATAGCTAATGTATGTATATGTATATGTATTTGAGAAAGGCACTTAACTTCTTTCATTCCAAAGTAACTCCTGTGCAGACAATTTTACTTTTCAGAATAGAAAGAAAGTGAATGCATTGGTAAAAGTGATAGCAATTTGTTTGTTTTTGTCATTGTGCTCATATGCTGAATACTATGAGGAGGTAATCTTATAGTATGCTAGGAGAATTTTCTGAAAAAAGTATATTCATGAAAAGCAATTTAAATTCACTTTATAGACTTAAGGAGAATATTGAATTATAGGATCATGGGGAGGGGAAGGGAAGAAGGAAGGAAGGAAGGAAGGAAGGAAGGAAGGAAGGAAGGAAGGAAGGAAGGAAGGAAGGAAGGAAGGAAGGAAGGAAGGAAGGAAGGAAGGAAGGCTCTGAATAATATCTACCGTAGCATTCCTAGAAAATAGTAAATATAAGAGAATGGCAGTTTGCCTTTTTCTGATTTAACCTTAGTAGATGCCTTGTGGACATACACTCAGTTGCTCAACTGAAAACTGGAGAGTTTCATTTTATTTTGTTGAAACATAGTTTGCTGCACTGAAATGAGAAAACCTTGGTGCATGTTGATTTCATTAATTCATTTGAAGCTATATATTTGCCATCTTGGTTTTATGCCATAATATTTTATTATGAGTTTCTTATCTAATTATTGAATAGATTCATCACCTGATCATTTAAAAATATTTCTATGGCACCTGAAAGACCAAGGAATGTATTATTCCATATTAGAATATTTTCTTGTATCACTCCTTTTCATTAGTGGCACACATATAGTTCTGGGGAAAGCTTATATGAATAGAGCTGTTGTTGGAAACAGAAGAGGAATCATGAAGGAAGAAATGAGGAATAGAATTATTTCTAAATAGTGACCTGTGGGATACAGGTAACTCTTTTTTGAATAGCAAAAAGTGTGGTAAGAAATTTTAGAATCTTTAAATCATGAGAAGTTGTATTAAATTTTCTAGTGTGCTCTAGCCCCTCAATTTCACAGTGATAATGTCCCTTAATGTGTGTATGTGTGTCTGCATACTCCTGGTGATTCTCTGTACAAGTTCCTGCAGTTCTCTTGGCAGGATTTGGAAGTAGTTTGACACTGCCTCCTCCCTAAGACTGAGAGAAAGTGACTGATCCAAGGTCACCCAGCTGAATTTGAGGCTAAGGCAGGACTAGAATTCATGGTCTCCCACTTTTGAGCCTGATGCCTTAACCACTAAAGCAACTGACTCTCTAGAAATTTGGAAGATAAATAGTTTTTCCACAGTTACCAAGCTTACAATCTTTCAAAATGTAACTGGTACAAAATATAAGGCTCACTAACATTACAAATGCTTTCTGCTATCAATAGAATTCTGCCTGGTAACATAGGAAGAAAATTATTTCTTCACTCTGATGGTACGCGTACCACTAGTACGCGAGCACCTGGCTGGTGGTACGTGGCGTCGCCTTCCTCCCCCCTCCTCCTCCACTCCTTCCCAGCTCACTTGCTGCCAGAAAATATGCTGCTTGGCAGAGGCTCCGCCCTCCCCAGGGACTTGTGCAGCAACTGGATTGACCTCTTCTCGTGCGGGATCCGTTTCGTCCTTCCCCCCCTCTTCTTACTTTACAAGCAAGCGTGAGCCTGAAGGGGAGAGAGCCATCCACTCCCATGGTAGGTAGGTGTTTGAGACCGCTCGTGTTGCAGCCCTGAGCACCAACCTGAGAACCACCCCCTCCTTCTTTCCCCCCTTCTCTCTCCCTCTCTGTTGCAGCCTTCCATCTTCTTTTTCTCCCCCCTCCCCGCGAGCTTGCGATACCTCTCACATTGCCTCCGGGGCTCGAGACTTTTCCCCCTCTCCTCTTCCCGAGGTGCCCGGCTTTACAGAGGGGAAAGCAAAGTGTCCAGATGGCACGCGCCCTCCCCAAGGGCTCATCCAGCAGCAGCAGGTGGGAATTGAGGCTCACATTTGTTTTGCTGATGCGTGCCAGGCAAAGCCTCAGAATGTGGGTTTAGAGGGAAAAACGTGCCCACCTGACTTCCTCCCCCCCCCACTGTTTCACAGAAACCCAATCACACACTCCTGCACAGCTCACTTTCTTGTTTTCTGCTTGCTTTCTGCAAGCAAGTTAACTGGGCAGGAGCACGGGATCAGCCTGTGTACAGCTGAGCTGCGCTGAGAAACCCAATCACACACTCCTGCGCAGCTCACTTGCTTGCAGGAAGCGAGCTAGCGAGATTGCCGGGAGCCACGGTCCAAAGGATTTGTGCGATGTGTCTGAGAAGATGAAATGCCGCTGCGTCTCCTGCCTGCTTTGCATGGGGCGAGCCTGGCAAGATGCTGGGCTGTAATTTGAGTCCTTCGGGAGAAGGGCGGTATACAAATTTAATAAAAGTAAATAAGTAAGTAAGTAATTTGTCTGAAAGTCAGTGGAAGGGTTTGGCTGGGGGGCGGAGGAGGTGGGAGAGGACCGGGGCTCAGTAGGTCTTGGTGAGGGAGTGTGTGTGTGTGAAAGGTAAAGGTTCCCCTGCACATGCGTGCTAGTCATTTCCAACTCTAGGGGCTGGTGCTCACCTCCGTTTCAAAGCTGAAGAGCCAGCGCTTGTCCAAGGACGTTTCCGTGGTCATCTGGCCGGCATGACTAGATGCCAAAGGTGCAGGGAACGCTGTTACCTTTCCACCATAGTGGTCCCTATTTTTCTACTTGCATTTTTATGTGCTTTCGAACTGCTAGGTTGGCAGAAGCTGGGACGAGTAACAGGCGCTCACTCTGTTATGCGGCACTCGGGATTCAACCCGCCAAACTACCGACCATCTGATCGACAAGCTCAGCGTCCTAACCCACTGAGCCACCGTGTCCCTTATATAAATACATATGTATATGTATACACACACACACGCACACACACAAGTTTCTCTTCCCTCCCTTCCACCGCCTTGGTTCTGCACTGGATCCTACATTTTGGCTTTTCTTGAAAGTCTTAGCAGCCTTTTGTTCGCTTCCTAAAAACCGTAGGGTGGGTGGGGGTAGAAGCAGCAGAAGGTGCGTGGAAAGAGAGGAGTAAGGAATTTGGACATAATGTTCTAGGGAGCCCCTTAGGTGTGCTGCGACTCCCCTCCCCCCCATACCATCTTTTGGATGCAGAGAAAATGCCAGAGTTCAAGGCAAAATTAATATCAGGAGCTAGTAAGTTTTCCTTTTCTTCCTGTGAACAATCCACTGCCTAATTACTAAAACCAAACAGAGAACTTGCAGAGACAGGAGGCAAAAAAAGAAAACCCATTTGATTGCCCTATTAACGGATAGATTTAATGGTTTGTAGTGATTAGGACGCCCGTTGTGGTGAATGGTGATTGGGAAGCCTTCTGTCTTTGCTTCGGCTTCATGATTTGAGCCCAAACCGAAAGACGCATTCTCCAACCGACTCTTCCTTCCCCTTCTCTGGGCTGGGCTGCAATCTCGCCCGCTGCTTCTGGGCTTCCTCCTTTCCCCTCCCTTGCAGAAAAAAAGGAAAGGCAAGCAGTGGGGGAGGGATTTCCCCATCCCGGATGCTCCTTTTGCAAGCAGGAAATCTTGTGGGTCTCCTCACGAGGAAGGAAACCCCAGATGGGGAGCACGCCAGCGAAAGTGTGTGTGTGTCGGGGGAGAAATCCTGCAATTCCTGTGCAAGATTTCCTGCTTGCAAAAGGAAGGGACAAAGAGGGAGAGAAGGAAGGAAGAAAGGAAGGAAAGAAGAAAGATAGGACAATGGGAGGGAAGGAAGGAAGGGACAAAGAGGAAGGGAAGGAAGAAAGGAAGGAAAGAAAAAATGTAGGGACAATGGGAGAGAGGGAGGGAAGGAAGGAACCCACCCCCTCCACCAGAGACCCACGTATTTCCCCACACACACAGGCATCCTGCAACCTGAGTGATGAGCTGGCCACCCCCCCCCCGAGCCGTTGACTTCACTTGTCAAAACAGTCATAAGTGTGAAAAATGGTCATAAATCACTTTTTTCAGTGCCGGTGTAACTTTGAACAGTCACTAAGTGAATTGTAAGTCGAGGATTACCTGTACTTTATCATATATATTTTTCTTATTTTTTTGGGGTCAAGTTTTTGACAACTTTCTGGGCGACTGGTGGTACTCGGATACTGCCTTATCCTAAAAGTGGTACAATGGGTGAAAAGGTTGAAAAGCCCTGGTCTAGGCTTTCAGCAACAAAGGGGACTGGAGGCTAAAATGTATAAAGAACGGTTGCTGGAATTGGGTATGTCTAGTTTAATGAAGAGAAGGGTGAGGGGTGACATGATAGCAGCGTTCCAATATCTCAGGGGCTGCCACAAAGAGGAGGGACTCAATCTATTCTCCAAAGCACCTGAAGGCAGGACAAGAAGCAACGGATGGAAACTAATCAAGGAGAGAAGCAACCTAGAACTAAGGAGAAACTTCCTGACAGAACAATTAATCAGTGAAACAACTTGCCTCCAGGTGTTGTGAATGCTCCAACACTGGAAGTTTTTAAGAAGAGACTGGACAATGAATTTAGGAAGAACGTCTTTTAAATGCATATTTTGAACTGAGTCCTGTGCTTTTATTTTAGTTATACAATAATATCTTCCAGATTAAAGATATAATTATATAGATACATATTTTTTTCAGTTTAAGAAAACATGTTACTCCATAGTCAGGCTTCATATTAAAAATAAAGTCATTGTTAATATAAAGAGCAGACATTTTTCTTTCAAGGTGGTGTAGAACTGTTTTATATAGTTCGTGATCATACACACAGGAGTGAGACCAGGTTTATATCAATAGAGGATTTATGGCTGACATTGGGACTGTAATAAGTATGTCTGTGTATTTATTTCCAAAAAAAATACTTGTTTGAGTCAGCAATAGGCACATTTAAAAACAACATTTCAATGCTAAAAATATTTAAAGTTAAATGAAATGGCCTCCAGTCTCTTTAGCAGCAGTTTCCAGTTTCTTAAATTCTTGTGCCAAAGGAGGTTCAGCTAGTCCTCATATCTGATATTCTGCTGACATACAAAGGCATTTGTCTTTAGATGGAATGTCAGGTTTTGTGCTTGCTTCTAAGTAAGCTAATTAACACTAGCTCTTTTTTAATTGTACTAAAGTTTTTAATTAAATAGTATCATATTTTATTGCATAACATTTACCAAGTGGCCAAGTGAATGTTATTTCAAAGTTGATTTCATAGTTAGTACATGAGGGGCCCTGTGCCTTGCTCTTCAGTCCTTCTCTTAAACAAATTTTAAGTGGTGACTAAAGAAATACTCAGAGGTGCTTATTTGCACAAATATATTCCTGTTCAGATGTTTTTTCATTAAATAATTAAGATTTTTTTTTAAAAAAAATGGAGAAAGCCTTAATAATTATGTTGACTGTATAAGTATGCTGGTACCAAAGTGTAAAGTTTGCTATTTTTTAGGACAGTACACTTGACATGTCTAAAAATTTATTTTTCTGTGGACATATTGTTATATTCTAAATACAGTACACATTTTCATCTGTAGTTTACATTGCTCTTTTAAATACTATGAACATATTCTTGGTTTCATTATTTTTCTTTTATATCTCATCTGGAATTATTTATCTCTCACCATCAACTTTGACCATCTGTACAGCTGGAAATACCATTATCCAAATTGTAGTTTCGTCCTACAGCAAGGTCCCATTGGATATTTCCCTGTGCTATTTCCTTCAGACAACATGTACAAAGAATGTGATATATCACACTGGCTAAAATATAATGAAATCCTTGTCCTTGCCCTTTCATGGAGACATACCTAGTATCATTAAGAGGTTGTAGCCTTCAAATAGATTGTAGTCAGATGCCTCATCATTTCAAAATACATAGAACTATGCAAGCAAAAGATAATTTCTAAAGTAGACATCTGTGTACGTTAGAAAAATATATATCTCAAGTTAGCAAAGAGGTGTTACAAAAAGTTGCAACATGAATAAGGAATTCTTGCACAGCAGAAGTTGTCTATAACTTACTAAAATGTTTATTTGATGAACTCAGGCCCGACTAAGTAGCCAGAAGCTAAAGTACCAACTTCAGGTAATACTATGATATATGTTGCCAATTTTTGCAGTATGTTTTTTGAAAATTTTGCATTATCAGCTAGTATAAAATTTGCAGGAAGACATTAAAAGAGGTATCAGGACTGAAACAGTTTCATGTGTTTTTTTCCTTATCCCTATTAATTACTTATAGCAGGGATGTCAAACTGCCAGCCCGCAGGCAGGACACATCACAATGGGGAAAACGTTCCGATACATTGCATGACATCACGTGATGTCACATGTTTGACATGTCTGACTTATAGCAACCAGAGGCCCCTCCTCCATCTGGCACAGAAAGTGTATCCAGTGAAGACAATCTTCCAAAAAGGGTTGCTTTCATTGGGCAAATTTTATAGCCCTACAACCTCTCTTTCCTCCTCCATCTGCATATAGTTGCTGAACTTAGGCATCAGCAAAAATTACATATTGATGAGGATTACGTGTCTAGCAGGCAGTGGGCACCTGCTAGGACAAAATAAGGAAATAATTATCTAATTGGGGTTAGATCTGGAAGTTTATTGTCTCACAGCTTGCAAAAGTAAATAGGAAGAGCTAGCTTGTCTAAGTAGTCTCTCTTCCAGGTGCTAATTGAAAGATGAAAGTCAGTCACAATACAAGCAGTCACAAGGACAAGGAATATGGATAGCAGTAGTAATTATTCGCAGGTCTGAATTTCATAGTAGAACTGAGGGTGAAATAAGAAAATTTGTGAGCAAGATAAAACAGAAATGGAAGAGACAGCAGACATAAAAAAAAATCAGGAGACAGAAGGCAAGTCTTTTGGCAGCTTACCTCATAAATGACAACTTACCTCAGGTGGTAAGAAAACTGGAAAGCGGCATTTCAAAACATTCAAAAAGATTCCACCTTAATGAACCCACTATACATGGTGGGAAATTCCTTTTACAGTTTCCACAGTTCTGTTTTCACCAGACTAGCATTAAAGATGCCTAACTGAATTCTGTAGAAGAAAATCCTATTAATCTGTGGTGGCAATAATCAGAGTGTTTAGTGGTACTTTTTCTACATCAAGGAAGTGAGCTTATGCCTTTTAATAACATGTTCTTCATGTGGCCCGCGAAGCCATCCTGGAAACAATGAGGGAACGGCCCCTGCTGCCTTGGCCCTGGCCCAGGCCACCTGGGAGCCAATGTACAATTTCGTGGTGGTCATCTATGCTGAAATACATTCAGTCTTAGCTCCACAAGGCCGCCTGGAAACAGTGAGGGACCGGCCCATGCCGCATTGGCACTGCCCCCTGGGCAGGTATCACCCTTTGTGAGAAATTAAGAAATGCACTATCGCCTAGAAGTGGCCAGCATATGACCCTGCCTACTTTTGGCAGGCTAGGGCCTGGGCAGTGTTGCGCTTCTCTTGCCATCTGGCTCAGCCTCCGGTACTGTCAGAAAAGTGCCCCACTGCCTGCCAAAACCGGGCAGGCTGGGGGCTGGGCAGCATTGTGCAGGTAACATCGACTCTCATGCTGCTCATGGCATCCCCTTTCCCAGCACCCACCAAGCCGGATATGTGAAGTAGGCAAGGGCCATGTGCTGGCCACTTCCAGGCAATGGTGCATTTCTTCATTCCTCATGAAGGATGATACTTCCCCAGCTGCGTTTCTTGCCTGTTTTTCTCCCTCCCTCATCTCAAATATTTTCCTTCCACTGGAAGGAAGGAAGGAAGGAAGGAAGGAAGGAAGGAAGGAAGGAGAGGGAAGGTCTGAGGGAAGTCCTGCCTTAGTCCTGCCCTGCTGCCCTTTCACCATCCCCTTGCCCCCTCCTCCTGGCTTATCCTGGGGGGGGGGTCTCCCATCCTATTGCTAAGGAAGCTTTGGATACAAAGCCAGGTCTCTTCACATGGAGAGGGAGTGGGCCTCCCTCTTGACTTTGCCCTCGTACCCATCATGAGCAACCTGGCTAAAGAGAGCAAGCACAGCAGCAGCAGCCTTGAGGAGGAGGTAAATGCAGCTGGGTGCCACCTTGGGGAAGTGGGGCTGGGCTTAGTGCCGTGGGTGTTTGACAGCTGGGCTGGGCATTTGACCTGCGCACCACCGTCCAACCCCCCCTCCCAAGGCCTGAGAGGAACAGTGAGGCTCCTCCGGTGGACCATGCCTTGGCACTTTCCCCGGTCCCATCTTCTTCTGCCAGAGACCCTCAGATCTGTCCCACTCCTGCCCAGGCCCCCATTGGCACCCTTGATGCGAATGATGTAGAACTGGCCACGCCCACCCAGTAGGCCACACCCACCCGGCCTGCCAAGGGCAACTGCAATGCTGATGTGGCCCTCAATGAAATTGAGTTTGACACCCCTGTACAGCCTTAAACAAGTAAATCCTGCAATTCTTTTTTCTTTAGAATGAATACTTGAGTAATAGTTGATAATTCAGTGCTGCAATTATTATTTTTTTGCACACAAATGTGTTAGGGCATTGCATATGTATTAATGATACAATTTGTAAAGATATATATACTTCTCCCAATTCACTGTTAAGGAATCCATATTTCTGATAGAACATTTCTTCCATAAATTGGATCATTCACACATATCAAGTTGTTCCTTGTTTTAAATGCCTGCTGTGTTCACATGATGGTACAAAGCAAGCCTAATAACAGCTCATATCTCATGCAGGTGGTCGTTCTAGTTGCCTCACAGATCAAAAGTCAAACTACTGTGAATCTTTTTTTAAAAAAAATGGCAGTTAATGACACAAGGCCAGACTTATTTCTACAACAAAAAAGAGTTATAGCTATCCATCATCAGCTTCTGAGAACAAAAGGCTGTTTTATAATTATGCTGTGTCAAATACTGCAGGCATTTCTGAACACATCCTTGGTATATATTCATGTTCTGTTTCATTGGCAACACTAAATACATTTCAGTTACTACCTACAAGGTGAGATCCTATAAGTCAAAGCTCTGTAACACAAGAACGTATTTCTTCTTGAAATTATCTTGAGATAATTTGGAGAGGAGAAAATTTGGAGTTAATATTCCAGATAGATGGCTTCATGTTCTGATATAATGAACTAGTAATCCAGTATAGTTGTGAACAAATTTATTGTCTTTGATATTTAAAATCAGGATGCAGGTGTTCTCCATACTATTACTTGGCAAAGCTTTAAACAACTTGAAGCATCTTGATAATAGCATCTTCGTGTATCTTCTGCAAGGCTGCCCATAATTTTATAAAAAATAGTATAAAAGCATAAAGTTCAGATAAATATTGAAACAGTGTGCCAGAGATATATATCCCCAGTCCTTCTCTTCACCTTTCAGAAATGAAAAGAATTGTGGAGAATTCTCTTTGAAATGGGGTACTGAAACAAGTGAATCCAAGGGTGTTGAATGCACACAATGGTGGGAAAGTACCATTGACTGCTGTTAACATCTGACTTCATCCATTTAACTTACTGTCCAATAAAAACACTAAGATGTTACCATGTTTGTGGAAGGCAACCACAGGGAAATGTCTTGCATGGCAGAACAGATGAAATCCTTCAGTTAAAATGTTCATTAATATCTTTGATACAAAATTTTAATTGTACATCTTTTTTTCATTTTTGGCAATGAGGCAACCATTTTCCCTCAGTGCTCTATCTCATGGCATCAAAAACAACAACATAAATTGCTTTTCAGTTAACATTCACTCAGCAAGAACTAGTCTCTTCCAAGAACTTAATCTTCTAACACAATTTATTGTTTACTTTCTGTGTTATGACTTCAGTTATCTTTAATTTTATACTTAAGATACAACTTTTTTATATCTTGTCCCATGTGAAACTGACTTTGCTGTTTATTGTATATCAACAGTGATACAATTTAAGTCAAATCTTTCCTGAAGAGATGGAGACTATTAAGTCACTGTTAGAATTAAATTGATGTACACTGACACTTTGTTGACTTTCATGCAATGCTCATAGCAAAGACTGTAATGCAAATAGAGAGAAAGAAAGAGAGAGCGTAGTGCAGTGGATCCTACTGATATGTAGAGGGAGTAAACAAATATCACCAAAATTTAGTGCCTGTTTATTTCATAAATGGTCATTCTTTGTGTGATGTATAGTTGAAAAAAATAGTTGTCCTCTTAATGAAGACAGTCCAATTAGAGCCAATTGTGTAAGTACTTTATTACATTGAACTACATTGCATACAACCAAAATAAGACCAAGGTGGTGGACTAGTCAGCAATAAATGTAGTCTTTTCTTTCATAAAAAGTTAATTCAGCCATCTCAGCAAATTCCAACATCTTCATAAATATATTCCTCCATTGTGGGTAATGTTGAAACTTTCCACCTTTGTGAATATAATAATTCACAAGTAAGCCTCAATTGCTTCAATTATCATGTATAAAAGTAAAGTTCTATTACCTTTTTTCAACTGTTTATCAATCCTTCCCAAAAGAAAAGCCTGTTTTAAATTATATATTAGTCTTAAAAAAATCTGAATTATTGTATGTATTTGAATCCAGAATTTTCTGGCTGTTTTACACATCCAGCAAAGATGTTAAAATGTTCCCTTCTTATTGCTCTCATTTCCAACACAAAACAAAATAATTTCCAATTAGTTCTAAAGTCTTCAGTGACCACTTGTAGCTTTTGATTAATTTCAGTTTATGAATGTATTTTTAATAGGTATAACATACCTGCCTGGTACACCTCATAGTGCTGCATAATTAAGTTAAAAGAATGTGCTTTCAATGCTTAAAACTTTGGTGTGTATCATAGATTAATAGCCATAATAATGCGTTAGAAAGCCGGAGCATGTGCTCAAGATTATATATATATATATATATAAATCAATATTTAACAATAAACAATATAATTCTACTTGATTGCTACTAGTTTAGATCTTTAACTTCTCAATTTGACCCCCTTGTCTATCATTTAGCAATGTACATAAATTAAAATAAGTCTGTGTTGATTTTCTACAGCAGGTGAAATTTCGATTCTGCTGTGGAAATTGTGATTGCACAAAAGCTCTGCAACAGTAACTCATAACACTATTACATCTAGACTAGATTTTTTCAGGGCACTCACTGGGGCTGCCTTTGAAGTTGATAAGCAAACTTCAACATCAATAGGGAGAACTATTTTAGCAGAGTTATATCAGTGCTACGGGCACTGCACTGGCTGCTTATTAATTTCTGGATCCAGTTCAATGTACTGGTAATTGCCTATAAAGCCCCTTATGGTCTGGGTGTAACTTACCTTCAGGATTGTCTGCTCTGACCAGAATCTGTATGACTTAAGTAGTCAAATCCCATTCCCGCCCTGCTGGGAGTCAGAGGGATAGAAGTGAGGAACCAGTCTGTTCCTCTGCAGTGGAATAGTTTGTCACTTGAGGTGCAGATGCCTTATTTCTCCTCATTTTTAAGAATGAGCAAAGGTGCTCTTTTGATGCACCTTTGGCATATAATGTTTTACTATTTTGTTTTTACTTTATAATATTGATGTTACTGTAATAAATCTTTTTCTTGTTTCTTAAAAAATACAGGATCTTATTGATTCTGCAGCATAAAAATAAAGCAAATAACCCACAATTTAAAAGTATATAATTCTTATACAGAGCTACAATGCTAAACTCAATTAATTATTTATTTACATTAGATAAACTTCAAAATTAGCTGAAGTTAACCCATTATCCTTTAATTAAATCTGATGTATTTTTCCTTAAATTCCCTTTTCATCTATTCTAAGATGTACCTTTGGTTAAATTCCAGGACTTCCCTATAATCTTATTTTATATATTGAAATATTCTCCTCGACACTGTGATTACAATATTGTAATTATTTAAATACTCCAAGGGAGTATTTAAGCATGGAGGTTGTTATATTTTGGAAATATTATATATTCTTTTAACTTCAGATTATTACAAGATAATTTGTAACTAACCAATGCTCAGAAGAGTTTTATGCAGTCTCTGGGAGGCATTTTCAAACAATGGAGATCATAACATTTGGAATAGTAAGGTATTTCTTGGAATATTTTACCCCTAAATATGCATATTGGATATGATTAAATATTGTTAAAACCAATATTTAGTCATCGTGGAATTAGACATGCGTACAAATCAAGAAAGAATGGCTAGATCTTGTTTTCATGATTCCATTAAAATTGTTCAGGTAGTAAGCTGAATATTTTTATAGTGTTTTCTTTACATAAATATTATTTGCCTTCATTATAAATTGAATAAACATGTACAAATGCACATCCGAATACAATACAAAATATGCAAGATTACAAGATACAAATATGAAAATTAATGTTAACTAGGACAAAAAATAATTATCTTTCTAGAGGTATCCCCATGCTTGCGGAAAAAAGAAAAAACAGTTTCTCCCATCTGACCTGCCAGAGTAATTTAATAGTGTAGGCAGTATTAGGTCAGAATGCCAGACCAAGTAGAAAAAAAAAGGGGGGGGGGAACCCATGAAAATGATGATTAGACAATTCAGACATTATCATCATCACTATTAACATTTGTATTTTTGTCAATCTATTATACCATTTTTGTAGTACTAAATTTCTTCCAAAATAAAAAACATTATTATCTTTTTCTTACTGCTGAAGGATGGAAAAAATAGAAAAATGCTGATATATTATATGTTTTCTTTTTGTATGTAATGTCTATGGCCTTTGGGACAATGTAGCTTCAGTGCTCTAGGAAGGAAACTATAAACCACTTACAGTCTTAGAACCCTTAGTAAATGAAATGGTTGCAGCTGCTTTTGAATATTTGCTTCAGATATTCAAACATTTCATTGCAAGAATTTACATGTCAAATATAATCAGGATCTGAATGTATCCTAAAGGACTATTTCAGGTTAGCTAGGATATGCATTTTTACACTGTTGTAGTAGTGAAATATAAGAGAGTTGAAGGTATCTCTAGGACATCTTTATTCAATGGGGTAAGTTTCACAAATCCTTTTGTTTGTCCAAGTTAAAATGATCAATTTTCTATTTTTTTTTCTCAAAACATAACAATAGCTCCATTGGTTCAAATCAAATGCATAACTACTGCTTTACTATCTAGCCAGATTCCTGGAAAATCCCACAACTAAAATAAGCAGAAAACCACTCATATTTGACACCAATTGCTCTTCATAGAGATATTGCTTCTGATGCTGGAGTAATATATAGTGATTTAGTAAAATTGTTACTAAAAGGCAGGTAAGCAGAATTGTGATGAATAATTTACTATGAATTTGAACTTAGTTGGAGTTTACTATAGTGATAAAGGAAGCAAAGAAAACCTTTCCTATGTCTTCATTATCAGAGGACAATACTGTCCAGTTAATTCATTTTAAGTAGTTAAGCACTGTTTTGTTCTGGTCACAGACTTAATAAACATATTCTTAAGACATAATCTCATATTTTTTACTTTACTAATAAAAATGTTTGCATTGCATAAATGAGTTTTATATTGAGAACACATACTAGGAAGATGATTGAGGCAATAAATTTTTCAATTCTGTTGGATAGTTTTCAATAGGTACAATTCAAGGATGAGGATGTTGCTCAGTTATAGGCATGATCATAAATTTTTTGACTATTCTCATCCTAGCTTATAAAGTTGTCAGAATATAGTAGTAAATTTATTAAGTGCATAGCGTACAATGTCATGGAAATTTAGAAATGCTAGACACAATGCAGTTCTGTTCAGGACTTGCATGGCGGGAAACTATCTTACATCAACATAGTACTAAAGAATGATTGGGCACTTGATGTGGTCTGAACAAATGTAAGAAGTAAAGCAAGCTTAGGGAATACCAAGAATCCATAGAGACCTATATTTCTATATGTTTCTAGTAAAAGGAAGCAGATATAAAGCCCTTATTAAAGCAACAATATTTCCCATCATCTCAGGTATTTTTCACCCAATATTACATTGTCCTCTTCTTTTTCTTTTTCTTCTTCTTCTCCTTCTCCTTCTCCTTCTCCTTCTCCTTCTCCTTCTCCTTCTCCTTCTCCTTCTTCTTCTTCTTCTTCTTCTTCTTCTTCTTTGTCTATATGTTCCTCAAGTTTTTATTTTATTTTATAGATTTATACGGCCTCCCGTCCCAAATACATGACAATGAATCCAGAGAACATTTCCAATTACATAACTAGCTTTTTAGTTAAATATCATTGTGAGTTAGCAAGTCACTGTTGACCCGTGGTGTCTGCCTTGACTGGTTTGCCACTGCATGCTTCCTAGGGCTGAGTTCTAGTCTCACCAGCAAAAGGTTGACTCAAGGTTCAAGGTCGGTAAGATGAGGACACAGATTGTTGGGGGCAATATGCTGGCTCTGTAAACCCCTTAGAGAGGGCTGTAAAGCAGTGTGAAGCAGTATATAAGTCTAAGTGCTATCACTATTGCCATAATACAGAAGTATGTGAAACTGACACACTGTTTCTACATATAAGGCCTTGCTCTGGTGCAGTATAAGCTATTTGCTCTGGTATGACCACTGGAATTAATGGGAAGATAGTAGAACATCCTACATTCCCAAAATAAGCACATCTCAGAAACTCAGTGAGACTGAGAAATGTGTGTAGCAGATAGTGCTCCTTTTGGGTTTAATATGTTCCTTTTGTAATGATTTTGTTGGACTATTAATGTTCCTAGTCATCTTTTTGTTTGAAAAAGTGTTACTTTATTGTAAATTCCTTTTTCCCCAACTGAATTATAATTACATTTTTAAAAGAATTAATGCAGAAACTTGCCCTAAAAATTTATATTAAGCCCATAGTTGCCATTGAAGAGCTATAAAAAACTCCTCCAAAATAGCAAATAAAAGAATTTTTTTAAAAAAATAGGAGACAGATTTATACATAAGAAATTGCATATGATAACTTTTGCAAAGGCTGAAAACTGATGGAATCCGAAGTTCAACAAATGTAAAATTAAATAAAGGATATTTGTATGGATATGTGAGATCATAATTTTAAGCAATTTTATAAAGTTTGTTGAAATTTATTTCATTACAAAAGATAAAAAAGTTTTTTTTCCTTTCTCACAATGAACACCGATAATTTCAGAAACTAGAAGCTCATAATTACTCACTGGTGAAAAGCTTTAAATAGTCTGTGATGAATACAATGACCTCCAGTTTTCTCTGTGAATGAATGGAGGCACAAATTCTGTTTGTTAGAATGTTGAGTTGATAAGTGAGTTAAGAAAAACATGTATTTCTTCATTACACTGCAGCCTATGAGTCCATTTAAATAACAATATCTAGCATAAAACTCACAATGGAATTTATCCAACAATTTAAATAAGTATAAGTGTATTGTTAGTGTTAACAATAGAAAATGGAGTAAATAAATGAATGTCTGTTCTTTGAGATATTATTTCCGTTTATTTAGCTTGATAAAATATAGAATTATGTACTGCATACTTTGGTCAAGAACATTAGTCTGCATAACTTTAACCTTGAAATTGACATTTTAAAATGTATTTTAGTACCTTGTTCCTTAACAGTTAATTTTTAAAAAGGTGGCCCAAGTAGAATGAGTTATTTTGTTCCTGAAAAAACATTAAAAGCCATGCTTTATATGCTAAAATTAATATGTTAAATGTAGAAATCAATTAAAGTGACATATTGCCTAATTGTTCCTGAAGTACTATATGGGCTATTATTTTCATACTTCGCTTAGTGATCCATCAATGTTCCTAAGTGTATAAAGCACTGCTTTGATGCAATAGTAAACCATGCTGGTGTTTCCTTCTGAGATAATCAAATTTATTTCACATGTCAAAAATGCAAAATAGTTGGAGGTAATTTTATTCCAGCAGAAAAACTAAAAGCATATATGGAAAGATAGGCTCCAGTTTGCACATTCTTCTTCACTCATAGAATCCAACTTCCTGAAGATCAATCACTATTCTTAAACATTTTGCTGGAAAAACTGTGACTGGATGCAAAATAACATTCTGGCAGAAAAAAGAACCCAGTTTCATGAGCAACATTCAATGTTTGATTGTCTATCAGAAAAAAATTCAGTCATTTGAGATATAGCTGTGGCAGGTTAATAGCAAAAACTGTTATAATAATTCTACATAAACTGATCTCACTTCAAATATAGCATTATTGTTCTAGATCTATTACATAATGTGTCAGAAAGCATCTGAATATTTTAAAAATGGAATATGTAGTTTAATCGATGCAATATATATCAGTTGAGTTTCAAAATTATAATGCCTTTAAAAATGACACTCTTACTTTAAAACTTACATTCTCTTATTTTTACAATTGCATCAGAGTATATATTATCTTGAGGGACGTGGTGGCTCAGTGGGTTAGGACGCTGAGCTTGTCGATCAGAAGGTCGGCAGTTTGGCGGGTCAAATCCCGAGTGCCGCATAACAGAGTGAGTGCCTGTTACTCGTCCCAGCTTCTGCCAACCTAGCAGTTCGAAAGCACGTAAAAATGCAAGTAGAAAAATAGGGACCACTATGGTGGGAAGGTAACAGCGTTCTGTGCGCCTTTGGCGTCTAGTCATGCCGGCCACATGACCACGGAGACGTCCTCGGACAAGCGCTGGCTCTTCGGCTTTGAAACGGAGATGAGCACTGGCCCCTAGATCAGAAACGACTAGCACGCATGTGCGGGGGAACCTTTACCTTTTTTTATATATTATCTTAGTTATACAATTATACAAAATTATCAAAAAATTGGGAAGGCTAAAACAAATCTGAAATATTGACAATTAGTTCATTGACTTTCTGTCTATTTTTCAAACAGAATGCATATTGTATTACCATGTGGTTTGAAAGTATTACTGTTTTAGACAGGAAGACTATGCAGAGAGTGGTGAGGATGGCAGAAAAGATTATTGGAAGTTCCATTCTTTCTATCCAGAACATAGCATATAAGTGCTGCTTGATCAGGGTCTGCCTTTTTTTTTATTGAAAAGTTTTACAATACATTTTATCTTTAACAATCCTCCCCCTCCCTCCACCGACCCCTACCTAACCCTCCCTATCCCTCCCCCCCATTCCCCCCTCCCCCCCGACTTCCCAGAGCTAAGTACAAGGTATAAAAACAAAGAACAGTCATAAACATCCATATGCTAACAACAATAAACTATTAAGTCTATCGCACTCTAGCTCATATGAAATGACTACAAGCAATACTAATATTACATAAAAAAGGAAAGAAAAAAAAGAAAAGAAAACTTATTCAAATGCTAAGTGAAACTTTTTAGTCCCATATTTGTTCTGGATATAATCAATCCACTTTTTCCACTCCATAATATAACGTTCTTGCGAATGATCTTTCAGATAAGCCGAAATCTTTGCCATTTCCGCCAGGTCAGAAACTTTTAGAGTCCATTCTTCTATAGTCGGCAGTTCCTCCTTCTTCCAATATTGACCTATTAAGAGTCTTGCTGCTGTGATTAAATTCAACATCAACTTAATGTCCACAACAGTAGCATCTGTAATTATACCCAATAAAAACAATTGTGGACAAAACTTTATCCTTTGCTTAAAGATCTTCTGCATATTCCACCAAATTTTTATCTAAAAAGCCTTAACCTTTTTGCAGGTCCACCATATATGAAAATACGTTGCATCTTCGCCACCACATCTCCAACATTTAGGTTGATAGTTCGGATACATACTTGCAAGCTTTTTAGGATCTAAATGCCATCTATAAAACATTTTATAAAAGTTCTCTCTTAGGTTTTGGGCTTGCGTAAATTTTATGTTCCTCACCCAGATCTTTTCCCACATGTCCATTGTAATACCTTCTTGAATATTCTGAGCCCATTTTATCATACAGTCTTTAACAAGTTCTGTTTCTGAGTCAATATCTATCAATGCAAGATAAATCCGTTTGATATGTGCTGGACCCTGGTTTCTAATTTGCTTTATCAAATTTTCATCAGTCATTGAGAAACCAATTTTCTGATCTTCTTTCCACCTGGCACGTAATTGACCATACTGAAACCAAGTTTGAACGATCTTCTCATCTCGCAAGAGATTGTACGGCTTCAAACACCAGACGTTCCTCTCCAAGCTTAAGATCTCCTTGTACGTAGTCACATCATGTTTGAAGCCAACATTTATGTTTTCTATTGCATGTTTCGGGATTGCCCACAACGGCATCTTGTAGTCTAACTTATGTCTTTAAACACATTATCTACCTTCTTATCATACAACAAATATGCATGCCAGCCAAATAACAAGTCGTGGCCCTCAAGATTTAATAATCTCCCTTGTGTCAAATTAATCCAATCACTTATTCCTGACAATGCAGCAGCTTCATAATATAATTTAAGATTAGGCATTTTAAGACCACCTCTTTCACGAGTATCCTGCATAATCTTAAGTTTAACTCGTGGCCTTTTCCCTGCCCACACAAATTTATTGATACCCCGTTGCCATTCTTCCAGATTAGAGTCTTTTTTAAGAATCGGTATCATTTGGAATAAAAATAAAAATTTAGGCAGGACATTCATTTTCACTGCTGCAATTCTTCCCAGTAAAGACAATTGCAATTTTTCCCAGCTCTCCAATTCTTTTTGAATTTTTCCCCATAACTTTTCATAATTATTTTTATATAACTTTGCATTTGAGGGTGACAAATACACCCCCAAATATTTAACCCTTTTAACAATCTCAAATCCAGTTAATCCTTCTAAAAGGGCCTTTTGCGATGCTGTCATGTTTTTGGCTAAAATTTTTGTTTTTTGTACATTAACCTTAAATCCAGAAACCTTCCCATATTGCATTATTATCTCCATCAGGTCCACAACAGAGTTTTCTGGCTGGGTCACTGTAACAACCAGATCGTCTGCAAACGCCCTCAATCTATAATCCTGATCTCTAATTTGAATACCCTTAATTTTTTCCGAGTTCCGTATTTTTATCAATAATATCTCCAATGTTAAAACAAATAATAGAGGTGATAATGGACACCCTTGTCTTGTGCCCTTCTCAATATTGCATACTTCAGTCAGGCTATTATTTACTATTATTCGGGCAGTTTGTTTTTGATATAATGCCCTAATTTGTTGTAAAAATTTATCCCCAAAATTCATTTTATCTAGAACTTTCATCAGAAATTGCCAATCCAGTTGATCAAAAGCTTTTTCAGCATCTAGAAAGATTAACGCCGCAGGGATCTGGTTGTTCCTTTCCAAAAACTCCACCACATCAACTATATGCCTCACATTATTTTTCATTTGTCTACCACTAATAAACCCAGTTTGATCCCCATGAATCATCTGTTGCAAAACCCTCATCAATCTATTAGCTAAAACCTTAGCAAATATCTTGTAGTCTGTATTTAAAAGTGATATTGGTCTGTAGTTTCTTACTTGGGTGACATCCTGATCTTCCTTCGGAATCAAGGAAATAAAAGCAGTTCTCCAAGACGGAGGCACCCTTCCTCCCCTCTGAATTGTCTGAAACAATTCTTTTTTTTTTAATTTCCATTTATATCCCGCCCTTCTCCGAAGACTCAGGGCGGCTTACAAGCTTAGCAGTAGCCTTCATTCTATGTATATGCCTGCTTATTAGGGCTTTCACACACACCCCGCGGCATTATTACAAAGTCAGCTTAATTGCCCCCAACAATCTGGGTCCTCATTTTACCTACCTCGGAAGGATGGAAGGCTGAGTCAACCTTGAGCCTGGTGGGATGCGAACCTGCACTAATTGCAGGCAGCTGGTGTTACTTAAGGAGGTATTAGCCCACTGCTCCACCAAGCCATTCCCTTAATGGCTTTGTCAGCTCCAATTGTAAATTTTTGTAATAGACCGCAGTCAGTCCGTCCGTGCCTGGCGCTTTGTCCACCTTCAATTGCTTAATTGCTAAAAGAATTTCTTCTTCTGTTATCAATTGATTAATCTCTTCCTTTTGTTCTTGTGTAAGAACCGGGATGCTAGCATTCTTCAAATATACATCAATATCTGTTTCATTAATCTTATCCTTAACATATAATTTGGAATAAAAGTCCACAAAGGCTTCCTTAATAAGATCCTGTTGAAACACAACCTTGCCTTTATGTTCAATTTTATCTATGTTAGAAGCCCTTTGTTTTTTCCTTAACCTGTAGGCTAACCACCTACCTGGTTTATTGGCATTGCAAAAAGTATTATGCCTAGCAAACCGTAAGTTAGTTGCCACCTGATCAGCCATCAACTTATCAAATTGTCCTCTTAGTAAGTTAATAACCTCTTTAATCTTCACATCCGATGGATTCAAAATTAGGGCCTTTTCTTTTTCCCTAATTTCATTCTCCAGTTCTTTCCTCCTAACTTGCCTTATTGTCAGACACTTCACATCCTTTCCATGACCAGTTTTCTTTGTTACCTTCTGAGTATCCGAAGCAGAACAATTAGATTCTGAAATCGCTTTGTATCATATAGTATCAACCTTGTTAACTCTCAAGACCCTTTTCCCCCTATGTATTCAAAATGGACTGTGGGGTGTGTCTGTGTTTGTGTGTATGTGTGTCTGTGTCTCTCTCTCTCTGTGTGTAGCCTATGTGTATGTATGTGCATGTATGGCTATGGGTATATATTTTCTTTTGAAAGCAGGCATCAGAAGTTCATTTTTTAATGTGTGCCAGTGTGTTCACAGAATGTGTGTGTGTGTTCACAGAAAAAAGTAACAATAAATGTTATCTTTCTGACACATTTTGATTATTTAGTTATTTTATTCAGCCTTGATCTAGTAAGGAATCACTCTAGTTTGGTATACATTAGTTCAAAAGTGCCATTAAGTTTTTGGCAGCAACCTCTGCCTAGTCAGTTTCTGCATACTTCATTTTTTTTATTCTGAAGCTAAAATGTTCCCTTAATCTATTGTTTGCCAAAAGTTTTTCCAGAGACAATTTAGTGAACACTACAAGAAATGTACAGTTCATTAAATTAAAGATGGTCTGACAGAGTCAAATAATAAGTTACAATATGAAATAGGACTCACAGATAGGTGAAAGGGATGTGAAGAGTTTTTAACTCTTCCTGGATACCTAAGAATTTGCTAAAAGATATCTTGAGACATTAAAACACCATCAGTGCTTTAATTTTCTTTATTTGTAGAACTTGAAAAAAGTGAGATTACTTTGAGTTTGGTCTTAAACTGATGAATTATAAATGTTGTCTTTACAAATGTCTCAATTCATTTTAAAGTTATGATTCCTATTGGATTTTATCTAGAAAATAATCAGCTGGACAACTTATTTGGCACCCTTGTTCATCTTTAATATACCGTAGTTTCCGGCATATAAGACGACTTTTTAACCCATGAAAATCTTCTCAAAAGTCAGGGGTCGTCTTATACGCCGGGTGCTGAAACTTTAGGGACAGGGCTGGCTGGAAAACCTGGAGCAGATCTCCCATTTGGTCTGCGCAGGGAAAGCGGGACCAATTGGAGAAAAAGCTGCAGTCTGTGATTTTTTACAGGCTGGGGTCTGGGCGTCTTTCCTTCTAAAGTTGAAGAGCAGCTGTAGTCTATCCCAACTTGAAAGGCAGGTGGGGAATGCCGCAACCAGAGCAACTGCTTAGCTCTAAGGACACATTTGACTCAGGAACTGGGCGGGCTGGCTGGAAAACCTGGAGCAGATCTTCCATTTGGTCTTTTTTTTAAATCTCATTTATATCCCGCCCTTCTCCGAAGACTCAGGGCGGCTTACAATTTAAAGCACAAATCAATGTGCTTAGCAATAGCCTTCATTCTATGTGTATGCCTGCTTATTAGAGCTTTCACCCCCCCCCCCACAAGCAGCATTATTACAGAGTCAGCTTATTGCTCCCAACAATCTGAGTCCTCATTTTACCTAACTCGGAAGGATGGAAGGCTGAGTCAATCTTGAGCCTGGTGGGATGCAAACCTGCACTAATTGCAGGCAGCTGGTGTTACTTAAGGCTCTGCACAGGGAAAGCTTTAGAGTGAATTAGGAAAAGTGAAAAAGTGAATTAGGAAAATAGGAAACGGTTGCTGGAATTGGGTATGTGTAGTTTAACGAAGAGAAGGGTGAGGGGTGACATGATAGCAGTGATCCAATATCTCAGGGGCTGCCACAAAGAAGAGGGAGCCAAGCTATTCTCCAAAGCACCTGAAAGCAGGACAAGAAGCAATGGATGGAAACTAGTCAAGGAGAGAAGCAACCTAGAACTAAGGAGAAACTTCCTGACAGTTAGAACAATTAACCAGTGGAACAACCTGCCTCCAGAAGTGGTGAATGCTCCAACACTGGAAGTTTTTAAGAAGAGACTGGACAGCCATTTGTCTGAAATGGTATAGGGTTTCCTGCCTTAGCAGGGGGTTGGACTAGATGACCTCCAAGGTCCCTTCCAAATTATTATTTTTTTTTTATTATTATTATTATTATTATTATTATTATTATTATTATTATTATTATTATTATTATTATTATTATTATTATTATTATTATGTTTAATCCATTTGCACTGTTTTATGTTTACATGTTTGATGACAAACAGCCTTATGTTTATAAGTGACAGTTTTCCTACTAAGTACCTGTATGTCATAAGCATTTGAATTAAAATTACCATATTAAAATCAAATCTGATGTTTTTTAATTTTTATTTGGTGTGCGTTGGAAGAGGGGTAGTCTTATACGGCGAGTATAGCCCAAACCCTATAATTTAACAGGAAATGTAGGAGGTCGTCTTATACGCCCAGTCGTCTTATACGCCGGAAAATACGGTATGTGTAATGTATGTTTAAAATGCCTGAGTAAGATCAAGGAAGACTTTGGAGTGAGATTTTATGAATATACCAATGATATTTAGTTTTTGTTTAATTCCAGGAAACCATCATCCATAAAAATTGTCTGGATTGTTGTTAATTGTTTGTAATTAAATCTTCCATAGGAAGCTTAGTTTAGAGAGTGAGATTCAGCGTATTTTGAAAGGTTTATACTTCACTTCAAACTTTTTTGAAGTTTCCTATAACTTGTTTTTACTCTCCTTGAATATTCAAAAAACACAGAGGACAAAGTTTATTTGCACAACTATATTTAAAATGGAAAGTGTAATCGGAATTAATCTGATGGGTCCCAGTTAGTATATGAAGGTCAATTAGGCTTCCTTGGAGAGCACACAGTCCAAATTCTGGCAAATATATACTTTAATTTGCTTGCATGATTTCAAATGTGACACTCTGACAGGAAACAGGCATCACCTCTGGCTAAATAGAATAAATAACAAATTGCTTATTCACTGGGATTTTATCCTTTTGCTAAGTTGAACTGGCTTTTTAATACTAGCTTAAAAAAAACTTGTCAAGAAATTTAATTATTACTACTTCTCCAGTGAGGCTGTATTAATGCTGGGATATAAGAAGGCCTAGCATGTACTTAGGCGATAGATATTGTTAATACTGCAAATAGCAATTTTCTAAAATTAAAACCAGCCAATTCCTAATCATATAACAATTCCTAAATTTAAAAGGGTCTTAATTTTAGCCCTTTTTATTGCCCTTTTTATATTTGTCACAGAAAGGAAATTCAAGAAAATTCTAGAGTAGAGTAGAGCCAATGCATTGGGTAGGTAGAGTAGCCCATGCAGTGCTAGTGTTCTTGCTGGAGCCCATTCTCAGGGAACTTCTCTTATCAGACATTGGTAGAGAGAAGTTCCCTGAGAATGGGCTCCAGCATGAATCCAAAAGCTCAGAAGACTTAAACCTCTGGTCCTGGTGACCAACTCAGATTGGATGCTGCAACATTATCCTAGAACATATATACAGTATTGGCCTTCATTAGTGTTCTGATAATCTGGATTATACTGAAAAAATTAGAATGAGAATTGTTATAAAGCCAGTATATGTGGACATTCCATTACTGCCTGTTAATTGCTTAATATACTGAACTTCATTATGTAATCTATTGATTTTAACAATTTATGTCTTCACGTTCAATTATAACAGTAGCATCTTCTCCCCTTTATCTAGAAGCACACACATCTTCAAAGGGATTACTTCTCTTATCCACAATGGATGCTATTCTGTATAATCAGGTTTATGTGTTTCTTTCCAATGAAGATTAATATTTTATTTAATTTTAATCTACATGACACATGTAGATAGGTACACAAATAATTCATTACTTCTTTGAAAAGTTGTATTAATGGCAATCTGTAACTCCACTACATAACATTAGTTTAGTTAGAATAGCTACTATATGGTAGAGTAGATTAGTTTAGTTTAGTTTAGTTTAGTTTAGTTTAGAGTAGAGTAGAGTAGAGTAGAGTAGAGTAGAGTAGAGTAGAGTAGAGTAGAATAACAGAGTTGGAAGGGACTTTGGAAGTCTTCTAGTCCAACCCCCTGCTCAGGCAGGAAACCCCATACCAATCTCTTCTTAAAAACTTGCAATGTTGGAACATTCACAACTTCTGGAGGCAAGTAGTTCCACTAGTTAATTGTTCTAACTGTCAGGAAATTTCTTCTTAGTTCTAGGTTTCTTCTCTCCTTGATTAGTTTCCATCCATTGCTTCTTGTCCTGCCCTCAGGTGATTTGGAGATATTTGATATATTCATTGCTTACAATCTTTAGACTATTTTCCTAACTCTAGGACTTCTAATAGTGCCCATTATTTATCTTAATAAATTGTTTCTATTCTATCTACATATTTTGTATTAATTTCTAGAACTATCACATTGTTAGAGATTTTAATTTATATCTTTAGATATATTTTCCCAATATACATTTTTCCTTTAAGCAATATTTCTTTAATTAAAATAGATTCAGTCTTTAATTTTGAGGAACATAGTCTAAGAAAGCTTGTGTTAATGATCTTTCATTTTGACAAAAATTACAAAGGCCCTGTTTTTTTTATAAATGATATACATTTTTGGGATAACAGGAAAAATATAGATACACCTAATCATACAACTAAATATGTGATAGAAACAATAAATATTGATTTCTAAGTTGCTGTTATTAAGCTAGCTCTATTTTAGAGCCAGTTTTAAGACTTTACAGAAATTGTATTTAAAATTAATTTATTTTCTGATATAATTAAATAGCTTTTTAAAAGAAAATCTGTGATTGTATAGATATTTATGAAGGGACGCGGTGGCTCAGTGGGTTAGGACACTGAGCTTGTCGTTCAGAAGGTCGGCAGTTTGGTGGATCAAATCCCGAGTGCTGCGTAACAGAGTGAGCGCCTGTTACTCGTCCCAGCTTCTGCCCACCTAGCAGTTCGAAAGCACGTAAAAATGCAAGTAGAAAAATAGGGACCACTACGGTGGGAAGGTAACAGCGTTCCGTGCTAGTCATGCCGGCCACATGACCACGGAGACGTCCTCGGACAAGCGCTGGCTCTTTGGCTTTGAAACAGAGATGAGCACCGGCCCCTAGAGTCGGAAACGACTAGCACGCATGTGCAGGGGAACCTTTACCTTACCTTATAGATATTTATGAAAAATATTATCTAAATGGCCTGGTGATTAAATTTTCAGTATTTTAGAAAAAGAAACTGGCTATATAGAGTTTCAATGCTGTTCAGGTAACCTCATTAAAATACTGAATGTAGATTGAATCATACATGTATACTTATTATTTGATATAATTCAGCCAACCATCTATTAAAAAGTATTCATTAAATTAACAGCATACTTTGACAAGAATCCTGGGAAACATATTCCCAGGTACACTTAATACAGCAATTTCCCTGACTTTTTACATTCATTCTTCATATTTTTTTCTTTGTATACGGGAACATTAATGGCATTCTTCCAATCATTACATACATATTATGGAGCTTTTTATCCATAATACTAGTGAAACTGAGAGTTGGGCAACTCTGTCTATCTATCTGTCTGTCTATTTAACTACCTACCAATCTTTCTATCACCTTATTCTATAATATATACCAATAGAAGAGAATATATGTAGCTCAGGGTTTAACTATGGAATCCTTGGTGCTCTCTGAACTTGGTGGTTTGCTTGCAGATGTTTTGCTGCCAAACTAAGTAACAACTCCAGTGCTCTGTAAATTGTAATTTTGCTTATTAAGTCTTCTAAATTAGCAGATGTTTCCTGTCAATCTGGATCAGCTAGAACATTCTCACCTAAGTTTGGCATTTAGGCTGCTATTGTATTTGTCAAGATTTTTTCTCTCAATTACCTGTGATAATTGGGGGAGGGAGAAGAGAAGCAAAGAGATAAATTATATGTCACAAATGATTATGTACATTTCCACTGTAAGAGTACTCACTCTGTCCTGGAAATCATAATAAGTAATAACTTTCTGTATAATAATGGGTTATTGTAGAAAGACATAATAATTAATCTGTTATAAGCAGATTAATATATTGTACATGGGCACATATCCATTCTTGGAATTAGTTTTGGGCAGTTGTGAATATACATAGATTAGTGTATCACAGAGACAATTTATTGGGTAGTGGGATTTCCAGGATTGTTTCATCTTGATTTAGCAGTCTTAGGATGATAAGGAGAAGCTGTACTTTGCACAGGATTATTGTTTATGTATATTTTTCCCTTGCCTTGTGGGTGAAGATCAACTTAATTTTGTTCCATTGAGTTAAATATAATATGTTGGAACCACAAGAGTATATATTCATCATATTTCAGCTGAAACGCTTGCTTTAAATATAATACCTGCCAGGCAAGTACTTATCCACAAAGAATTGCACCCCTGGAATCCCATGTAAACTGGATCCTCTATCTGAGCATGCAGTGTTAGTATTCCAGTTTTCCATTGCTTGGTAGACTTCATGCTGGCACATTAGTCTGCATGGACAAGAGCTGTCACCTCTTTAACAATGGATATAAAGGACTTTGTGCATGTAGAGGTTTTTGTGCAAGTGCTGAGTCATGTTTAAGACCACAGAGCTTGAAATATCAAAAGGTCTGGGTCTGTGTTGTGTTTTGGGGTTTGTTTGTATTTTTTGTCCTCAGTCCATCCTTTCACTCACTTCAGCATGGAAATCTGGTTCTGTGTGAGTTTTATTCTCCTGGTGTTTAGGTCACATCTGAGAATTATTGTGGGAAATATACAGTATATGAATGTACTATGTCAGATTTGTGTCCTTTTTGATAGGAGAACTATTGATGTAAGCATGAAAACATATCTATTAATAATAATCTCAGAAACACAACCAATTGGTTTTACTAGAAAGTTAAAATTGCTCACAAAAGAATTAGACTATGTGGTCTAATAATGTGCTGGAATATATGAGATTTTGTTTTAACTGATCTTTTAGCATGAATGACTGTAATACAGTTTAAGTTCATGGTTCTGCTTTGAAAGGGGTGCTGGTGCTTATTATTATGTATCTTATAAAATCCACTACTGTTACATGTCATGTGCCACTGATCATCCTGTTGACTAAGAGCTATATTGCATTTTTTAATATATTCTGGATTTAAAACAAACAACAGCTATAAATATTGTACCAGTTGGCTCTTTTCAGAATACTGAACAGATACAGTGAGATTTTCTTATGTTGGTTTTTCATTTATAATAAAATCAGTCAACCAGTGGCAGATTTTGATAAAGACTTCTTTAGAAGGTTATTCTCTGAATGAAGGGAAATAGAAAGTGCTATTGTTGCTGTTGCAGGTTTTGAGTTTATTTGTGTATTATGCCTACTGTAGGCTACATGATAATGAAACCCTATATGCTCTGGTCTGCTGGATCACTACACAATCTGTGTGATTATAGATTGTTTCAATAACAGTGGCTTGTTGAAAATCCAGCCAGATGTGCTTATAGCTAACTGTGGGAATACCCACAAAGAGGGATTATATCTTTTGTTCCCATTTCCAAGTCCTTTATAAAGTGGAAAAGTGAAAGGCATTGGGGCAACTAATGTGGAGATGATGGATGCATTGGAATCAAAGAATGATTGTAAAGAACTCTCAGCAACATATCTTGCAACCACGATATTTCGCCCCTAAAGACATGCATAGTTTAAATTAGAATAAAAAATTCCCCAAAGAGATACGTAGGGAATCCATTTGATGAACTCAAAAATTCCACAGACCTACACTTGATTTCAGAACATAGGAGACCATGACTCAGAAGAAAAAACTAAGTAATATTAGGTGCATGTTAGCATTGCTATAAACAGGAATTGGAAGAAAATGTATGTTTATTTTGTACTTGAAGAATCTAATAATTTTACAAAAAAAGAGTTGATTCAGAGGAGTTGCTTCAGCATGCATAGGAATGTGATATATCAAGTCCTGTAAAGCTGGCAAATTGAGAAAGGAAGAACCACTTAGATTTCTGGAAGGATCTTTATTGTTAATAGGGTAAATTAATGTAAGGTAATGCAACAAGGAGCTGAGAGAACCAGGATTCCACAGTTCACCCTGAGCTACATATATTCTCTTCTATGGGTGATGTAACAGAATCATGAAAACTGTTAAAATAATTTCCCTGCACAATTTATATGTAGTGTAATTAATGTAGGGTTACTCTGAAACTTTCTAATTCTTCCTTTCTATTACTCTCTTATGTAACAATTCTGTTTTGTTGCCCCTTCAGTGTTCCTAATTTCTGTTATGCATTGCAAACGTTTCTGTGAATCATTAAAGCAGCCACATCTATTGGACGGAATCATGTTGCTTACCTGTAAAACAAAATGCAGCCACATGATTCTGCTAACAAATGTGGCTGCTTTAATGAAATTAAGAAAAATGCTGTTTTGATGCACCCACATATTTTGAAGGCATCTTTTTGCAACAGAATTTCTACCCTAGACTTGTAGAAAACACAGTATTAACTATATCAGTAAAACTGTCTCCAAATTAAGAATTGTAACTGTAATTATTTGTCATGCTTCTATGTGTTTCATGATCAAATGTTTTGAGGAAAATGCATTAAAACATTTACAGTTCAATATAGACAATAAAAATATAATGAAAATGTGACAGAAATGAAGCAGTAAGATTAAATAGATCTTAATGTTTTAAAAAGCTAAAATTCAAAAGCTGTGTATAAGGCTCAGGAAAACTAATGTCTGCTTGGTATCAAAAGTAAACTGAAGTTTTTCTGGGGAAGATATATAATAAAACAAAGATGGTGACATAGGAAAAATATCTTTTTAAGATATTCCACGTAATAGTGGTATTTGAAGACGGGTTTATAACAACAACAACAATGTCCAAAAAGTGAAGTTTTAGAGAAGATGATCAATTCATCATAAACCCAATGGGAAAATAAGTTTCAAATACAGGAGGGAAGAAAGAGAGATATTTTGGCAATAACTTTTCTAGTTGATATCTCTATTATTCTCTCTCTTTCTCTTTCCCTCCTTACACACACCACACAAACACACACAGAGACACACAACACAGAGACAGATTTTGGTCTGGAAAGCCATGCCATTATGTGAGTCTAAATGCCACTATGTGTAATATAAAATTATGTAGTTCAGAGAAGTGACCAGGTCAATGATAACCTATAATGATTTTTAGGGAAATAATTTCTATGGACAAATTAGCATTTTTCCATGGTTAGCAGAAAATTATATTGCTTAATGTAAAGCCAGAATGTTTGCTTCCAGAAACAAATCTTGATTTAATTTTGAAAGCTAGTTTAAGTGTAGGGGGAAAAATGACATTTTTTGTAGATTTGGACAAATATGGAATTCTCCTGAGCCCATCATTCAACAGGTCACCATAGAATCAAACAAAATACATGTTTTCATAGTTGGTAATGTATTCATAGTACGATTAAATTAAGCTTTCCAAGAACCAGCCAAAATTCTGTTTCGTCAGGTCTAATTTTATTCAGGTGATCCGCTTGTATAATTTAGTAAAATATATATAGCTAGATAATGGTTGTATAAACTATACTACAGAGAAAGAACTTCTTTGTATTGTAAAGAACAGTACCTTGGTTTTTACTTTTGTTTCATTTTATGTTTTTGAATAATTTTTATTAAAGTATTTTACAACTTTTTTAAAAAAAAATGATAGAAAGATAGAAGAAATAGAAAAAGAATAAATTATAAAAAGGTAAAAGAAAAGTGATTAATAATGAAAAAGCAAGACAAAGATTTTTTTAAATGTATTATGCTTTTTAGAAGATATTAAAATATTTTCATATTGATTTAAAGTTGGATATTTCTATTATGTTTGTCACATACAGGCAAGTGTTTGTATGGACACACACTTATTCACATATATCAGGCAATGAAAGATAAATATATATACTGATGAGAAAACTATAATTCTTTGACATCTGGAACATACTATATGTGTCTAATGCAAAACTGCTTGCCTGTCCCTCTTTTCATCTTTCTGTGGAATAGTAGCAAAACACAGCTACATTTACTTTGCTGAATAAGGCCCTTGGGGGGAAAGTGTTCTGGTGAACACACAAAGCACATCTTTGTTTCCCAAAATGGTGTCTCTAGACCGTATATCTCATTTCCATAACTCCACACTTGTTCGGTGCCAACCACAGCAGCTACATGTAACTTTGCTTAATTCCCCAATTTTTCATTCCAATTTGGATAGTTGACACCAAAAAAATCTTTTTATGTAGCCGTAAGTTAAAGACTAAAAAGAAAGCAGATCTGCAGATGCCTTTAAAATGTCTATAGCTGTGATTGTTCATTCTGCTCTTTTATCTGAACATCTCTGGCATTAGTATATCTCCAGAAAATTAGTACTCTAGTGGCTAAATGCAGACTTTATATATAAATGTCAATAGACTGTGGTTTGATTTGGTTCTTAAGACATGATAGTAATTAAATTGTCTATTTTGATATGTATTCTAGGACTAATATTCAGGACTATTGTCAAATTCAGATTTCAGTGGTATAGATGAATGAACAATTATTTTAACTTTTACTACTTCTACCTCTTTTTTTTCTTCAGTTCAGTTGTGTCTGATTATTAGAGACTGCTTGGATAAGTCCCCACAGTTTTCTTGACAAAATATTTTTAGAAGTAGTTTGCCATTGCCTCCTTCCAAGGTCTGAGAGAGAGTGACTGGTTTAAGGTCACCCAGCTGATTTTGTGCCCAAGACAAGACTAAAATTCATGACCTCCTGGTTCCTAGCCTGATGCCTTAATCACTGCAGCAGACTATTGCTTTAAGTAATATTGAAAATATTAAATAAAAAGCTCATTTTTATTCTTCTATAGCTTTAGAAAACAGCATGTGGTTATATATTTTAAAATATTAAAGTTCATAATGATATTAAACTGATTGATTCTGTGTATTTTTTGGTAACTATTAGTATACTTTTATCACATGAAAATAATACAGATTCCAGTTTAATAGTTCTCTGGTGGTCAATATGAGTAAATCTATAGAGTTGTGAGGGTGGTGCATATAAATCTATTGGCATGTAGTCAAAAGATTTATTTTCAAAGGATTACTTTATTAGATCAAGAGTTTCTGTTCTGGTCATTCTAGAGCAGACACAAGTTAAGCAGATGCCTTAATTATAGCAGCCTTCCCATAAGCAGCTCTTGAAAAGTATACCAGTATACTAACAAATGACAATATTTTCAATATACTATTTGGCAAAAGCAAAGCTGTAATTTTTTATAGTAAATATTATGCTTCTTGTGAACCTGTTGTCAATTTGTTACATGTTCAGTTACACTTTATACTCTATTAAAACTATTAAATTCAAACTATAGTTTCACTTACTTTTTTTATTAATCAACTCAAAATAAGCTACATGCTCATTTAAATTCTACCACATTATCACATTTTCCCAATAGGTCTCTGCTGTTCTATTATTGCTTGCTTAGTGCTCAGACAAAGTGACGGGAAATTCCTCTCTGACATTTGCAAGGTGTTTCTAAAAAGAGAAGAGCGAAGTCAAAAGGATACAGAGAGCATAAGAAAACCACAAAGGGGAAACGATGTTTAGGAGAAATGTGAGAAAGTTGCAAAGACAGAGTGAGCTGGCAAAAGATATTCCAACTGATTCCAGAAAAGCGAGAAAAGTTTCAGAACAAAAGCCTTTGGTTGTGAACCACCACCTATTGGAAGCTCAAATTAGCAAGTGGAGGAGAAGAGGAGATAAAGCCTATAGAATATGTGACTGTTGAAAGTTAATTATTCCCTTGGGATGCAGAAAGTGAATGGAATTCTATTCCCATCCAGGACATCCTATAGTGTTGTATATCCGCCTTTCTATTATAATGAAAGTTAACTGAAAGCATTTAATTAGAAATTAATACTTTAGTTCACCATTTATCTTAACCTGGGAGGGCCAATTAAAAAGGACTGAACAAAAATTAAGGGTATTGAATTCTGTCAGGATTATCTTGGTCCTTCATTTTTTTTCCTCCTTTTCTTTTGCGGACACTGAAAATCCAAGGACTCAGAGATGACCATGACTTGTTTCTTTCTGCAGTCAAAAATATTTTACATCAAGAGATCTTGCATTGTCTCGTTATGTGGCCAAAGTAGCAGGGCTTTTTACATCTGCAACATTACATGGTCAGGGGATTTTTTTGTGGGGAGGTGGGGTAGAATAAATAAGTGAATATGTAATATAGGCATAATGTGCTATAAGCATTCTGGAAGACATTTGGAAGAGATTTTTAATGTTAAAATGCAAAAAGGCAATCACTGCTGTCCCATCCTTTTAAACTTTATGAAAATTGATTTACACCCCCATGAACAAGTTAGAAAAAATATCTCACTTTTGCAAGAAGTAAAATAATCACGCTGTGAAAGCCAGTATTTGACCCAGCAGTATTGGTAGTGTTTTTAATGAAATATTATGCATTGTATAATTAGAGAAAGCATCAAAACTCTTTATAAATTATGGGTTATAGCTAACACTATATGAAAGTAAGTCGTTTACACCATTCTAATGTTGATTACAAAATAAGAAATGTGATTGTTGAGGATTAGCTGAAGAATATATTTTCCTTCCTCTAAATTATTTTAAGATTATTTTGAATGATTCTTCACAGCTACATAATTAACCATTTGCTTTTCATATTCAAGTAATAAATTTGATCTTTCCAGTTAATCTTTACACACCTGACCACATATTATACCTAGAAGTGTGAAGTATTTCTGTTTATCAGTGCTTCATCTGAATTTAGGTATCATTCATATGCCAGTGAACAAGAAGAATTGATATAAAGGAGAATAAACCAAGAACAGATAACTTCTGCAGGGTTTAACTTGGCATAAGGAAATGATACTCTAACTCAATGGCACTGTGTTGTTTTTTTGTGTCATACAATTGGAAAAGTATTGTGCGGTCTGGCTACAGTCACTTTAACTTTATTGCATTTGCACAATTTTCATATTTCAAGCAGGCTGACCAGATAATATTAATGAATAGATTTGAGATGCAGGCACTTTTAAGGGGAAATAATAAACATACTATACATTAACAAGTTAATTAAGTCTGGAGCCAAACAGGTAATTTTCCTGGTAGCACTTTCTGTCTGTCTGTCTGTCTGTCTGTGTTCAGCTAAGACAGGTTAAACTAACAGTGCAGTCACCCTGTCTCCTGAACTTGATTTGGCTTGCATACCAGGCCAAATTTTCTTCAGACAGACAGCAAGATGATCTGATTGGCTTGGGTCCAGAGCATGCTCACAAAGGCCCTTTGATGAAGGGATCCTTGGTAACCACTGTACCAAAAGCTGCCTACCACTCTCTCTTCAAAGATGTCTATTTACAGTAATGCAGAGAGGAGGTGTGGGGGTAGCAGCGGGTGTTTACAAGAGCATAATTATGCTGCTAAAGTTAAAGATTAGGCGAAAGGGGAAAGAAAGAGCAAACTGTTGAAGAAACTGGTTGGTAAGAAAATGTGAATGTAAGGAATGTACAATTAAGATCATTAAGTCATTATAATTTTGCTTATCAAAGAAAAAAGAATGAGACACAGTATGCCAAAGATCAGCACCCATTACAGATAAGGGGTGAAAGCTATCTATTTGGCTTCTTTTCCAAATAGCACAATGATACACCCTAGCTAAGAGCAACATGTTTGATACATTGACTTAATTTCCCAAGAAAGTAGTTGTTAGTGGTATGTCATTATTTTCTCAAAGGGTAAATGACCTCAGTGGATTAGAAGAAACACTGTTGTCTGTCTGGCTTTGTTTCACCTCAGTTGATCTCCTCAAAGCTGCATTTTTTTTTACTTTCTGCCTTATTCATTCCGATTATGAATTTTAAGTCATAGAAAATGGGCTTTTAAAATTCATCCTACTCTGCTTCTCTTCCTGTATATGTTCTAGATTATGCATCACTGTTTAGATGATTTAGATTATAATCTGCATTTTGGCTTGGAGATACAGCAAGTGATGGCTTTTCACTGCTCTGTTTCCCTTCCTCTGGTGATGTCCTTTATATTAGTGGTGCTCTTTATGTTGTCATGTAGATGTAATTTTGGAACAATTTTTGCTTTAGGATATGTTCAATTATTCCTTGTCTACATCTAACTAATATATTGAACATTGGGTGCTATCTAACAAAATGAAATTTAATGGTGAAAACAATAAGGTTCTACATTTAAAGAAAAACTGCACAGGTACAGTATTGGTGGGTCCTTGCTCAACAGCAGTAACTATGAAATGGATCTTGGAGTCCCAGTCGGCAATCACTTAAATATGAGCCAGCAGTGTGCTGCAGCTGCCAAAAAAGTAAATACAGTTCTAGGCTGCATTAATAGAGGGATAGAATCAAGATCATGTGAAGTGTTAATACCACTTTACACTGCCTTGGTAAGGCCAAACTTGGAATACTGCATCCAGTTTTGTTCACCACGATGTAAAAAAGATGTTGAGACCCTAGAAAGAATGCAGAGAAGAACAACAAAGATGATTAGGGGATTGGAGGCTAAAATATATAAAGAACCGTTGCTGGAATTGGGTATGCCTAGTTTAAGGGAAAGAAGGACTAGGGGTGACATGATAGCAGTGTTCCAATATCTCAGTGGTTGCCACAAAGAAGAGGGAGTCAAGCTATTCTCCAAAGCACCTGAGGGTAGGACAAGATGCAATGGATGGAAACTAATCAAGGAGAGAAGCAACCTAGAACTAAGAAGAAATTTCCTGACAGTTAGAACAATTAACCCATGGAAGAACTTGCCTCCAGAAGTTGTAATGCTCCAACACTGGAAGTTTTTAAAAAGAGATTGGACAACCATTTGTCTGAAATGGTATAGGGTTTTCTGCCTGAGCAGGGGATTGGACTAGAAGACCTCCAAGGTCCCTTCCAACTCTGTTATTCTATTCTATTTTATATATTTTCTTGTCATGGAAAAATGATTGTAAGTTTGTTTTTAAAGAAAAAAACAAGGTTAGAAGCAAGCACACTTAGACTTATATACCACTTCACAGTGCTTTACAATGCTCTCTAAGCAGTTTACAGAGTTAGCATATTGCCCCCAACAATCTGGGTCCTCATTTTATCAACCTCGGAAGGATGGAAGGCTGAGTCTATCTTGAGCCAATGAGAATCAAACTCCTGGAGTGAGCAGTGAGTTAGCCTATTCTTAGCAGATAAATACTGCTATGTGACCAGATATAAGATTCTATAACTGTATTTGGAACAAAAGAATAAGCAAAGCATGTTTCTTCTTATTCTTCCATCTTTTTAATGACATTCTTTTGGAAGCTGCTCAATATTAACCTGGAGTTGGTAGATATATTAGTGAGTTATTTCAGTTTTGGTCCTTGGAAGTGAGATCTGAGATGGCTTAGAATTGCATGGCTACCATTACAACAGTGGTCATCATGCGCCTGGCATTCTGAGGAGCCACTACACAGCTTTGCAGCACATGCCTTTTACTATATCTCTATACAGCGTAGATCAGCTGAAAGCAAGAAAAAAGATTTAGAGAGATGCTTTAAGCCATTCTCATCTCATGATATCTTTATGTTCAAGTTGCAGTTTAATATATTCCTACATATATCTATTTAGAAATATCTCCATTGAGGTCAACTGTGGTATACCTATAAAAATATTATAATTGGTCACATAGTCATATATATATATATATTCAGACTGGATTTGGCATTTTTGTCCACCTATTGAATCCTTCCAAGAATTGGGGATAGAGAGATGTTGTTTGATGGTGGTATTATATACACAACAATGTAAAATCACAACTGCCACTTCTTTAGCTGGTGTTGATCTTCTTATGCAACAAAGATTTATTATTTAAAATGTTTATATAATTATGTACTAATATAATCATTTACCCCTTCATGGATTACTGCCTTGTCGTGGCGAAGGGGCTTGCGTAATTCAATGAAGCTATGAGCTATGCCGTGCAGGGCCACCCAAGATGGAAAGGTCATAGCAGAGAGTTCTGACAAAATGTGATCCACTGGAGAAGGAAATGGCAACCCACTCCAGTATCTTTGCCATGAAAACCCCATGGACAGTACCAAAAGGCAAAATGATATGACGCTGGAAGATGAGCCCCTCAGGTCGGAAGGCGTCCAATATGCTACTGGGGAAGAGCAGAGGGCTAGTACTAGTAGCGCCAGAAAGAATGAAGCGACTGGGCCAAAGCCGAAAGGATGCTCAGCTGTGGATGTGTCTGGTGGTGAAAGGAAAGTCCGATGCTGTAAAGATTTTCTCTCCATAGGAACCTGGAATGTAAGATCCATGAATCAAGGAAAGCTGGATGTGGTCAAACAAGAGATGACAAGAGTGAACATCAACATCTTAGGTATCAGCGAACTAAAATGGACAGGAATGGGTGAATTTAATTCAGATGACCATCAGGTATACTACTGTGGGCAAGAATCCCTCAGAAGAAATGGAGTAGCCTTCATAGTGAATAAAAGTGTAGGAAAAGGAATACTGGGATACAATCCTCAAAATGACAGAATGATCTCAGTTCGAATCCAAGGCAAACCATTCAATATCACAGTAGTCCAAGTCTATGCCCCAACCACCGGTGCTGAAGAGGATGAAATTGACCGGTTCTATGAAGCCCTACAGCACCTTATAGAACTAACACCCAAAAATGATGTCCTTATCATCATGGGGGATTGGAATGCTAAAGTAGGAAGCCAAAAGATAACTGGAATAACAGGCAAGTTTGGCCTTGGAGTACAAAATGAAGCAGGGCACAGGCTGATAGAATTTTGTCAAGAGAATATAATGGTCATAGCAAACACTCTTTTCCAACAACCCAAGAGATGTCTCTACACATGGACATCACCAGACGGTCAACACAGAAATCAGATTGACTATATACTCTGCAGCCTAAATCTAAAATCTCAGGTTGTACTTTTATTTGCTGCTTTAATTGATCTTTCTTATGGAATTGCAATAGTAATCAATCATGCTTTTTGGAAAGCCTCGTGATATCATCATCATCCATTGCCATTCTCCTGTTTTTCTCTGTTGCTGCTTTCTTTTTCATACTTTTTAGTACAGTCAGAACTCTCCATGTATCTTAAAAGAGAAGGGAGTAATGCTAAGACTACTAATGAGAACAATACATAATGAGACACAAACAAAGAAAATGTGTGAAATAGTTTGGAAAATAAATTTAAACCATTTGCAGCTTACACTGAAAAAAAGGCAATGATTCATTAGCGCTAGATGCTAGTTTCTCTTTTTGGAAACAGATTGCATTTATTAGATTTATCTGCTAACTTTTTGTTAGCAAAGAACATTTAAGGCACATTACATTAAAAAACAAAACACTAGATTAAAAATAAATGCTGAATAAAAATATATATACAAGTAAACTAAAATAAATTGGCTTCTAGATTGTGGATGAAAGATATGCTTCTTGGTTGCTTTTCTAAAGACAAAGGAGGTGGGTGTTTGAAAATAGAACTCTGAATTTATTCCATGGACTAGAAGTGATTGAAGAAAGTCTTTGTTCATTTGCAAGGTAAACAAGAGTTTAATTACAGGGATATAATCAGAAGGGCCACTCCTATTGAAATTATGTGTTATTATTTCAGATTTGTAATGGGAATGGTGGCCCATAGTATAGTTAACAATTTTAAAAGTAACCATTAATACCTTATGTTTTGGAAGCAATAGGAAACTAGTGCAGATTCTTCAATACAGGCACGGTACAGTCTTGTATATGAGTTATCACATTTTGCATCAGTTGGAACTTTCACATATTCTCAATGATAACTACATATAAAATTTATTGCAATAATGAGACTGAATGTGGGTAAGTTGCCAAATCTCTCTGGCTCAGGAACAGCTGTAGATAACACTCTAATCATGTGCCAATTTACCCTTCACTACATTACTGTCAGCAATCAATGACAGCTGTAGATAAAGGAACATTCCCAAACCTACTGTTTCAGGAAGAGTGCAACCCATCCAGAACAATATGAACCTTGGTCCCCAAGTCCAGTTTATTATCCAGCAGCACTTCCTTTGTCTGATCTGGATTTAATTTTATCTTGTTTTCTTTCATTCATCCTCTTATTGAACTTAGCCAATTTCAAAATAATATTTGCTTTTTTGGATTTTGATGCCATGAGAACTGGATATAATTTGCATGTAGCACCCATTCCAGAATCTGAATGTTCTCCCCAACCATTTGAAGTTTATTGAACAACAGAAGAAGGGGGAAAAAAGAAATCTTGTTGAACATACTAGGTCAAAAGCCTGTTCGTTAAATGATGGTCCACAGCACCATCTTCTAGGCATAGGCTAATGGAACAATTAGAATCACTACAAAACTGTATCATTGTTTAATCCTGCCCATTGATTCGTGGTCTGTGGGACTGAAAATCCTAAGAAGTTAAAGAGAACTAGCATGGCTACATTTCCTCATGCACGCAGCATAGGTTCTCATCATCAATCAAGACAGATATAAAAGCATACTTTTGCTACAAACTTAGTTAAAATAGATCCATTGAATAAATATTGTCCAGATGATATAGTTGCAAGGCCCTATTTACTTGATTACCTTTCCTATAAACAGAATATTTGAGGGCAGCTCATAATTATACAGTTCTCCTTGATCAAGAAAGGGTTTCTTTAGTAGGGACCTTATATTTATTTCCTTTAGGCATAAGGGAACAGATTTCATCTGCAAGGTGGCATTTATCTTCATCTTTTCATGTCCGAATCCCATGATCCATTTAATCAGCCAAGAAAAGCAAGGGTCACCCTCTCCACACAGATTCTCAACATTCAAAAACTACAAGCTGAAAATACTGCAAGATAACAAGATAAAAACTATGATTTGCTACAACCCTGTGGTAAAAGTCAAAATGATTGTAGTGAATTTTTATCTAAAAAGAACTATGCAAATTACTCTAAGCAGGATGTTGATATACATGTGTGTGTATGTGTGTGTGTGTAAATTTAGATTTTGCTGACAGTTAAAGGAACACTAGTATAGCTACTTTGAGCTATTTAGCTCTCATCAGCTAGCCATACCCTGATGAGAGCTAAATAGCTCGAAATAGCTATACTAGTGTTCCTTTAACTCTTTGTCAGCAAAATCTAAATTTACAACAATAGTTTATCTCAGTAGTGACTTGAGCCTGCAAAACGCTCCTAGACTGGGGCTGAAAGGCAAAAGTAATCATAGCAGTAGACCAAGGTGTTCTATTAGACCGGTTTCACCGGAAAACACTTACTACATATACATACACATACATACATACATACATACATACAAACATGCATACATACATACATACATACACCCATATTGAGCCTGTTGTAGGATTTGTCATATCAATTTAATAGCTTTCCATCATTTCATTAACTACATCATTCTTTTCATGGATAATCAACTTTTTTCTTATGGAAAGAAACTTTATTTTTCAGCCTGAAGAGGCCAAAAGAGCAATGACACTTTCAACCTCTTTATGGTAATACAGTGGTGTCATTAAAATTTGTAGGGCTAAAGAATAAAAGTTTAAAATTAAGGGTATACAATAAATATTTGCTTTCCCTGTTTTGTTCTGATTTTAAACAAGGAAAACAAAATACATTATTTTACCATTATAAATATGTCCATCAGTTTAAAATTATATTACTTGTTCTGTTTAACTGTTTTTATTCAGATTTATTTTACAATTAACCAAGACTTTTGCAATTATCCATTTAATTTAAAATGCCTGGCTGTCTGCTAGTTTTGCCAAAATCTACTTGTTGCATGATTCTTCTTATAACTTTGTTTACTGAAAATTCTCTTAAAAGAATTCAGCTCTTTTGGATCTGCTCTGTAAGAAGAAAAGAGCATAAAATATGTTGTGATTGTAAAAAGAAATAAGAATGTATTTATTTTCATGCCCAAGGGACAAATAGCAAAAGCTTCTTATGAAGTCAAAGAAGTTCATTTTCATACAGTTTGATTTACAATCTTCTAGGATTGAAAATCCTTCATATTTTTGCAGTTGTATAGAAAAAAGCCTATGGAAAATAGCAGGCTTTTTTAAACTGCACTTTTGTATTTAATTAACACAGCAGCATATTGAAGTAATATGATTAACTGCTATTCCAATTTTTCTAAAGATGTTTCTACAGTTCCATTTTTATAACATCAAAAATACTAATTTAAATTTTAAAATTTAAAAACATCTATAATACACCTTCTCTATTTGGATCTTGAAGTTACAAAACTGTTTGCCATTAAGGGCATTTAAAACTGGCCTCCTTTAAGTTTAATTTTTAGAGAATGGGAGTTTTTATCTGTGTTATATTTCTGCCACAGAGAGAAGACCGGCCATTAGAAATAATAATAAAACCACCCAGAAGTTTTAGGATTGTGGTACTTATTAATATAAGTACCAAGATGGCGGATGTGTCGAGCTGAGCTCCGTGAGTTCGGCGTTAATTGGTGGTCTTGGGGGTGCCCTAGGGGGTGCACTATGCCTCCGTGTTAGGACTGGGTGATCAGACTGCCTTACCTTTGCTGCTTTTTGGGGCGTCGGTGCCCTCCATGTCAGTGAGAGGTGGCTGGAAGTCTAGCTGGGAGATTGTGGTGGAGGCTTCGGCTCTGATTTGAAACGCCGTGGCTTGAAATGCCCCGATCAGTTGGTTTTCGGGGCGGATAGAGCCGCGGCTTGGAATGGCTGGAGGAACCGCGGCGGGAGTGAACGCTCCAGCTTGGAACGCTCCAGCTTGGAATGGCTGGAGGAACCGGAGGAGCCGCGGTGTGAGTGAATGCTGCTGGAGGAGCCGTGGCTTGAAATGCCCCAATCAGCTGGTTTTCGGGGCAGATAGAGCCACGGCTTGGAATGGCTGGAGCAACCGGAGGAACCGCGACTGGAGTGAATGCTGCTGGAGGAGCCGCGGCGTGGGTGTGTTGGAAGGCTGCGGTTCACCCAGCGCAGAGTCCTGCATGTCGGTCCTTGCACGACGGTCCTTGTTGCGGACTGCCGGGCGGCGTGGACCATCTTGGTTTGGGGCCTGGCGGAAGATCAGCGGGATACTCCTATCTACTCCCCGCCAGTTTCTATCTGCTACCTACTGCTATCTAATCCCCGCTTGTTTCAAAGCAGCCATTGGAGACCATCGAGGAGGAGACCAGGACAGTGGTGGACTCCTATGTTGGCTAAGACCTGTTGCCTTTAAAAGATCTGAGGCAGCTTGGGCTGCTTCCCAGGTTCTTGGCTGGTTGGGTGGTGTACTGGCCTGTTGGTTAGCAGCAGCCTTCCAATCATGGCCTGGAGTTATGGCTTCCAGGATCCTCCCCCTTGTGGTGAGATGCCTCGGTCTCATGAAAGTCGGCACGGCATGGGCCGGGGCCAGGGCCGGGGCCGGGCTCGCTTATCACCTATATGGAGATGGACTCCTGCATGCTGTTTCCCTTTCCTCCAAAGACTCAGAAGGACCCGGAGTGAAGAGTCGCTGTGAGAGGGCGGCTCAGTTTTTTCCATCTGCTACCTCTCCGGAAGTGAGAGATCCGTAAGGGTAAGCTGTTTTCCCCTGGATGGGGTTTCCATCCGCCTCCCAGATCAGTCTTGTGGTCGGGGTGAGAGAACGACTGCTGACTTGTTCTGGGGTACCCAGCGCAAGTGAGAGTGGTGCTGGACTGGCGGTTTTGGACTCATATACTCCTTCTGATTTGATATCATCTTTATTCAACATCAGACTGCCTTTTGCCGAACTCACATGGCTACTTATAGCGCGTTTACGTTATTCTGGCACGGACTTGTACACCCTCAGGGGTGCCCCCCCTTCCTGGGTGCGACCCACCTTCTTTTCTACCTCTCCTCTTGATGACGGGCCCAATTGTTGGGACCCTGAGAGATGGTTAGGCATGGATTGGGGTCTCCGGTTTATTTTTAGGAAGAGACCCCTGATCTGTTTTTTAGCTAAATTTTTAAGGGGTTAAGGGGGAGGGTTGGATTGCGGTTTGGGTTGGAATTTGGGGGGCTTCCACCAACTGAGGTTCAGTGCAGTCTTGTGACAGATCGCGGTGGGATCGGGCTTGGGTTGGGCGCCTCTGGGTCTCTGGAATGGGGGTTGGGGTTGCGGATCCCCACGATGATTGGGAATGGCAACAGGTGGTTAAACGGGGGGCCGCATCAATATTCAGGAGCGCTCCCCCACTATCTTCAAGAGGTGGCACGCTCCGTTCCCCTGGATTTACCCCATATTCCTGGGAGCGGGGATGAGCAGGCCCCTGAGCTCAGGCTGGTGTACTTTAATGCCAGATCGGTAGTTAATAAGGCTCCCCTTATCCGAGAGTTGGTTGAGGAGGAGCGTGCCGATCTGGCTTGCATTACTGAGACCTGGTTGGGCCCAGAGGGAGGTGTCCCTCTCACTGAATTTTGCCCACCAGGTTTCCCTGTGCTTCACCAGCCTCGGGCTCAGGGAAGGGGTGGGGGTGTTGCAGTGGTTGTAAGGGAGACCTTGTGACCACGGGAGGCTACCATTACTCAGATATTCGGGTGTGAGTCGCTCCTCCTGAGATTTGGCCCTGGGGCTCAGTTGGGCTTGTTGCTGGCGTATCTTTTGCCCACCTGTGTAGCAGCAGCCCTGCCCAAGCTCCTCAACACCCTCTCTGGGTTGGCGGTTGAGTTCCCCAGACTTATGGTTCTGGGGGACTTTAACCTGCCATCCCTGGGAGGTTTGTCGGGGTTGGCTTGGGAGTTTATGGCCTCCATGACGGCCATGGACCTGACCCAGATAATTCAGGGCCCGACTCATGGGGGGGGTCACACACTCAATCTTATTTTTCTATCTGGACGGTGGCTTGATGATCTGGGAGGGGGATCTCCACCTATTACACCCCTGTTATGGACCGATCATCACCTCCTGCGGCTGGCCTTCCGTTTTGCCCCCCGCTGTCGCGGGGTTATGGAACCGATCAGGTGGTTCCATCCCAGGCACCTAATGGACCCTGAACAGTTCCAGGAGGCGCTTGGATCTGTGCCTGCCATCTTCGCTCACAGCCCGGTCGATGCCTTAGTGGAAGCCTGGGAAAGGGCGGCCACGGAGGCACTCGACCACATTGTTCCCATGTGGCCCCTGACCCGGCACAGATCCCGGCGGGCACCATGCTTCTTCGTGGAGCTCCGGGAGATGAAGCGTCGGAGACGGAGCCTAGAGAGCTGTTGGAGGTCTAGCCGGTCTGAGTCTGATCGATTGCGGTTAAGAACCTTCATAAGGTCTTATCTCGCAGCGATGGAGGCAGCAAAGTCTAATTACTTCGCTGCCCTCATCACGTCCGCAGATAATCGCCCAGCCACCCTGTTTGGGGTGACTCGCTCCCTCCTGAATCAGGAGATGAGGGAGGAACCCCTGCAGGGTCGTGCCGAGGAGTTTAGTCAATATCTGGCGGATAAAATCGCTCAGATTCGGGCCAGCTTGGACTCCGACTGGGCAGAGTCTGACAATGGGGAATCGAGCGGTCTTGGGAACATTACTTTTTATTTATTTATTTTATTTTAATTCCATTTATATCCCACCCTTCTCCAAAGACTCAGGGCAGCTTACAAGCTTAGCAGTACTTGGGAAGAATTTGATCCTGTGACTCCGGAAGAAGTGGACAGGATCATGGGGAGGCTGAGTTCCACCACGTGTTTATTGGACCCGTGCCCCTCCTGGCTGGTTTATGCAGCTCGGGAGGAGACACGAGGCTGGCTCCAGGCAGTAATAACTGCTTCTTTGAGAGAGGGTAGCTTCCCTGCCGCCTTGAAGGAGGCGGTGGTGAGGCCCCTCCTCAACAAGCCTGCCCTGGACCCGGCCATTTTGAACAACTATCGTCCAGTCTCCAACCTTCGTGTGGTGGCACATCAGCTTCCTCTGTTCCTGGAGGAAGCGGATTATCTGGACCCCTACCAATCGGGCTTTAGGCCTGGGTACAGCACGGAGACGGCATTGGTTACACTGGTGAATGATCTCTTGCGGGCTCGGGACAGGGGTTGCTCCTTTGTCCTAGTCCTATTAGACCTCTCAGCGGCTTTTGATACCATCGACCATGGTATCCTACTGTGGCGCCTCAGGGGGTTGGGAGTGGGTGGCACTGTTTTACAGTGGTTCTCCTCCTACCTCCTGGGTCGTTCTCAGTCAGTGTTGGCAGGGGGGCAGAGGTCGGCCTCGAGGCCTCTCGTTTGTGGAGTCCCTCAGGGGTTAGTCCTCTCGCCCCTTCTGTTCAACATCTATATGAAGCCACTGGGTGAGATCATTCGTGGTTTTGGGGTGGGGTATCATCAGTACGCTGATGATACCCAGCTTTTTATTTCCACCCCAGATCAACCCGGTGATGCCCTCGACGTGATGTCCCGTTGCCTGGAGGTAATGAGGGTCTGGATGGGGAGGAACAGGTTTCGTCTAAATCCCGAGAAGACCGAGTGGCTGTGTATACCGGCATCTCGGGTTGTCCACTCTATTCCATCTTTATCTATAGGGGGTGAGGTGTTTCCCCCGTAGATAGGGCTCGCAACTTGGGTGTCCTCCTTGACTCACAGCTCAGTTTAGAAGATCATATAGGAGCTGTGAGCAGGGGGGCTTTTGCCCAGGTTCGCCTGGTGCGCCAGTTGCGGCCCTATTTGGACCGAGATGCCCTACGCACAGTCACTCATGCGCTCGTGACCTCTTGGATAGACTACTGCAACGCTCTCTACATGGGGCTGCCCTTGAATACCACTCGGAGGATCCAGCTGGTGCAGAATGCGGCCGTGCGAGTTGTGATGGGGGTCCCCCGATACTCCCATGTAACACCTCTGCTCCGTGAGCTGCATTGCATTCCAGTTGTCTTCCGGGTGAGATTCAAGGTGCTGGTGATGACCTAATAAAGCCCTAAATGGCATGGGCCCGGATTATTTACGGGAGTACCTTTTGCCGGCATTAACCTCCCATCGTCCTATGCGCTCCCACAGAGAGGGCCTCCTCACGGTGCCGTCGGTCAGGGAATGTCGACTGGCGGCCCCCAGGGAGAGAGCATTCTCTGTGGGTGCGCCTGCCCTCTGGAATCAGCTCCCTGTTGAGCTCTGGATGGCTCCCGACCTTCGCTCTTTTCGCCACGACCTGAAGACTTGGCTATTTGAACCAGCCTGGACTGAGGGACTGGGATTTTAGATTTTAAATTTTAAATTTTAGAACGTGTCTTATTGTTTAGGGCTACTTGGTTTAATTTATTTTAATTTTGTATATTATATGTTGTATATAGTGTTTTAATTGCCCTGTACACCACCCCGAGTCCTTCGGGAGAGGGGCGGTATATAAATCCAAATAATGAATAAATAATAAATAAATAAATATTAGTACAGAATTGTATTGGGGCTGGAGATATTATTTCAAGAAAATATTTGAGAAATCAATATCTACTAAGTATTTTAAATACTTTATGGATTACAGTATTCAGAAATATAGATATAAATATCTCAGAAATATAAATATCTCAGCATCAATGTTAAATGAAAGCAAGTGTTTAACTGAACTTGAAATAATGTGAGCAATACCTACTAAAATTCATAATCAGTGAAGAACAGGAATAACAAAGACTTCTAGTGATATCAGATCAGCTTTCATAAATTCTATAACTCTTCATCAGAAAAAGCACATTTGAAAATATTACAAAATTTTCCAGATTGTCAACATTTCTAATACAAACATTAGCTTTATATTCAGAAACATGTTGTACAGATGTACAAATATATTTTACATATATATTTATTTTATAAAGGGTGGACGTAAAAGAGAAAACTAATTATATTATTTACATCAATATTGGGTGACAGATGATTGAACCTAGAAACATCTATTTCAGTTAGTAGAGATAAAACAGATATATAAGTAATAAAGTAAATAATCAGCTAGCCATGAGGTATTTCTTTAGCACTGGGAAATAAGAACAAACACAGATATACATTTACTTTGATCCTGAATGGCTCAAGGTTAACTCAGGTTTCCATCCTTCTGAAGTCAGTAAAATGAGGACCTACCGTATTTTTCGGACCATAAGACACACTTTCCCCCCCCCCAAAAGTGGGGGGGAAAACAAGGGTGCGTCTTATGGTCCGAAGGTGATCCATATGGCCAGCCCCAACCTCTGCAAGTGGAAAGCAAGGGAGATTGCCAGGAGCACGAATCGGCACGTGCTGAGAAACGCCGATCTCACGCTCCCGCAATCTCCCTCTCTCGCTTTCAGCTTCCACTGCTACAAGCAGGCTGAAACAGAGTGAGGGAGATTGCCAGGAACGCGAATCGGCCGATCTCGCGCTGCTGCAATCTCCCTCACTCCGTTTCAGCCTGCTTTCTCTTATAGCAAGGGAAGCTGAAACCGAGCGAGGGAGATTGCGGGAGCGCGAGATTGGCCGATTCGCGTTCCTGGCAATCTCCCTCGCTCCGTTTCAGCTTGCTTTCTGCAAGAGAAAGCCGGGCCACAGAGCCACCTCCACGGGTACTTCTCTAACGCAGAGAGGGAAGGACAAAGAGGGAGGGAAGGAAGGAAAGAAGGAAGGGACAGTGGGAGAGGGAGGGAGAGAGAGAAAAAGAGAGAGAGGAGAAAGAAATAGGGAAGGAGAGAAAGAGAGAGACAGAAGGAGAAAGAAAGGGAGAGAAATAGAGGGAGAGGGAAAGGGAGAGAAAGAAAGGGAGGGAGAGAGACAAGAAGAAAGAAAGAGGGAGGGAAATAGAGGGAGAGAGAGAAAGAGGGAGAAATAGAGGGAAAGAGAAAAATAGAGAGGGAGAGAAAGAGGGAGAGAGAGAAGGAGAAAGAAAGGGAGGGAAATGGAGAGAGAAAGAGGGAGAAATAGAGGGAAAGAGAAAAACAGGGAGAGAAAGAGGGAGAGGGAGAGGGAGAGAGAGGAGAGAGAAAGAAAGAGGGAGGGGGAGAGAAAGAGAAGGAGAGAGAGAAATTAAATTAGTAACATGATTGTTAAGTGAATCTGGTTTCCCCACTAACTTTGCTTGTCAGAAGGTTGCAAAAGGCGATCACATGACCCTGGAACAATGTGACCATCATAAATATGAATCAATTGCCAAGCATCCGAATGTAAATCACATGACCCTGGGGATGCTGCAACGGTCATAAGTGTGAAAAATGGTCATAAGTCACTTTTTTCAGTGCCATCGTAACTTTGAACAGTCACTAAGTGAATTGTTGTAAGTTGAGGACTACCTGTACTTTATCTTTTTTTCCTTTGGGGGGGGTCAAGTTTTTGACACCTTGCTGGATGATTGGTGGTACTCAGACATTGCCTTGTCCTAAAAGTGGTACAATGGATGAAAAGGTTGAAAAGCCCTGTTTTAGTATACCAGTACTATTTGGTTCAGAATATTTTTTTTCTTGTTTTCCTGCTCTAAAAACTGGGTGCGTCTTATGGTCAGGTGTGTCTTATGGTCCGAAAAATATGGTAGATTGTTGAGGGCAATATGCTGTCTCTGTCAATTGCTTAGAGAGTGCTATAAAACACTATGAAGCGGTATACAAGTCAAAGTGCTATTGCCACTTATACTAAATCTACCTTTGTTTAATTTGAAAAAGTGGACTTGAGCTTTTCTTAAATTGTCCTAACAAGTCTATCCAAGCAAAATATATTTTACAAATATTCTTTATAAAGTCCTACAATGTAAATGAGAAAGCGTTCTAGAAATCCTATTACTATTGGGATTTTTCAAAGCATGTTGTTTTTAAAAAAGAATCTTGCATATTATAGTTTGGTTCAGTTTCTTTATTAGAACAATGCGACTTGATCTATAATCACAGAAATGGTTTTGCAATATAGAAGGTCTTTTTCTGAGATGCAGTGTGATGGACCTCCTTTCAAACTGGCACAATCTCTCTGCGCAAGCGGAGAAGCCTCACTCTGCCCTAACTATCAGATTAAATAAATAAAACATCTCTAATTTCTCTAAGTTTTCAGAATGGTCTACTGCATTCTCTTTAGGGTATAGCAAAAAAGACAGATTAACAGTACTGAATACATTTTGATAAGACAAAAGGAAGATTGCGGAAATTGATCTAAATTAAATTAACCACCTGCTTAAGAGGATCGTTATATTTTTTTCCCCTTCCAGTAGCAAACAAAAATAGTATTCAATAACTTGAAGATGATAGTGATGATAGAAATACCTTGTTTTATGGTTTCTTTTTCAAACATATGCTATAACTATTTCATATTTATAAAGCGCTAAAGTACAGTGCTTTACAGTGAACATTTCACACGTCCCAATTGTATATGATTGTAAGTTGTAAGTAATGGTAAAGTATGCTTATTCAAGGAACTATAATAGATAACAAACATATAGCTAAATGGAAATTTTGGCAACAGAGTGATCTTGCATTCAGATTCTTCCATTTGCTGGAAAGCATAAACAGATAAGAACTAATATTTACATGTAGGATTCCCTAGTATTTGGGAAATAGAATTCTGGGTTAGATGGAAATTGGTACAACTCAGACAAGTTTAGGGGATGTAGGATTTCATTAATGATCATAATGTATTTTATATTCACTTATATATAATCTGATTATTATTACTTCATAAATAAAATCCAGTGATATAAATGAAAATCTGTTTTTAAGCTAGTTAGGCTTCCAGCATGTCTTTGTTCTCAGTAGCAAAAAGGAAGAACATTTTGTATTTCTTCTAGAACTTTTCTGAAAAATGTATATTAGTTTGTGTATAGATAGATAATCTAAATCTTATATTTAGGATCAGGAGATCTACTGTAAATGCTGCTAATTTCAACATGCTTTTCTATTTGTAAAATTAGGTAGATTGTTATCAGGGCAGAACTATTGTAATTGAATCTAAAGATCTGTACCCTGACTAAAATAAAAATGCATCAAAACTATTTTTAAAAGCATAGATTATTTGTCTGAATTTATGCTTATATCACATAGCTTCCTCAGTTAAATGATTCCTAAATATTTAGAAATAGCCTATAATCTATTATCTTTGACTTAGATTTAGCTTAACAGAATTCGAAAACAAAATTTGGCCATAGAATCCTGCTACCTGCTCAGAAAAGGAATTCAACTTAAGGCATCCCAATCAGGTGGCCATTTAGTCTCTATTTGTACACGTTGCTACTAAGCAATCTCATATAATCTATTATGGAGCATAACAGGTGTTACAAACTGATTTGTATTTCCCAGATCTTATTTTATTCCTTTTTTGAAAATAGGATCAAATTGCACTTCACTAGAAATGGAAAAAAAACCCTTAACATTCCCATTTGTATAATTCCTTTGTAGCAAAGAAGAAGGCATCAGGAAACCCCAAACAATAAGTGCCCATTCTTAGAACAAATGCTTCCAAAAGGCTGTCCTAGAACTATAATTCTAAGATTAAGAGCCTAGTAGAGCCTATTATTTGTAAAACATAAAGAAAATATTATTCCACTTCATCACTGTCATTAAGCACTTTCTGCAGAAGATTCAAAGTCTCAGACCACAAAGTAAAAAGACTTACTGGCCTCTATTCACTTAGAATAAAAACAGTATAGTTTATTTCAGGATTCCAAATATGACTAGTACTGAAAATCTGTAAAACAAAATTTTAATAACACTTTAAGAAATTAAAATATTTAAATAAATACCCAAAGTGGGGACAATAAATTGTAATTTTAATTCATTAGTCGTATTTATAAATACATTGTAAAGTTTAAAAGCTAATACTGAAAGTGTTGTTCAGTATAAGAACTTGCTTTTTTGTTCATTCTAATGGTATTTTCTTTAATAAAACTAGAAAGCCAATTCTAATTGTTCTTTATGTAGTTTACTAAACAAAGTAAATGACCATCATCATTTTCTTAAGAATCAGAACCTTTGTGGTTAATTAATTTATACAGCTGTCATTGCAACTCTCCCTATTATTCATACTGCCATAGATTTTCTTCCCATTTCTGGCAAAGTTCCAGGGAAAGCCTGGGACTTATTAATCTGGCGTGGTGCAACGTCTATTGATTGTGGCCTCGAGGGTAATAACTAAATAGAGCTGGAGCAACAAGTCAATAACACCATTGTTGCTACAGACTCAATTCACTTGAGAAGTGTGATTGTTTTACAGTGGCCAAGAGTAATCATAAGCAGATCAGCATGTTTGACAGTCTTTGCCCCATGTTAGCACTATGGCTTCTTTTAAAGCTTTCAAATGGATCACTTGAGAATTAAGGTGGGGTGCAGGGATTAGGAACCTTGTAAACTCCTTCATTACAGCTAAAAGGTTTCAGCTTTGCTTTTAGCATTGAGCAAGCACTCTATGCTTTAACAACATAGGGCCATGCTAATGCATATGCGGATCTTTTTAAAAGAAAAAAAGCAACGCAACTGCTCTTTTTTCCCCAGGTAACACTGATCAGACATAGGATAGATATATAAACACCATCTTCTACTGGTTGCCCTGTTTAGAACAGTTTGTTGCCTGTGTTACTTAACATAAAAAGAGGCCAGTGTGCCAGACAACATAAGGTGGGTAGGAGCAGTTGCAGTAATGATTTCAAGTAACCCTATATTTAATATGTATGCTACAAAAATATCTCTTAGAAGTGGTATATTTGAGGAATAAATGTGTTTTAACATATAGGTTCAACAGATATGTTAGGTCTTTGCAAATCATTAAGAAAAGGTGCTTTGTAAAGCATGTCAACATGTAAAACAGCTCAATTCAAAAGTGTGAGTTCACCCAGTTTCATTGAAATCTGTCTCGGGCTGTTGGTGTAGATAGGGCTTTTCTGAGACCATTGGAGAAGCAAACAATGGTACATCCATGCATTCACTTGCAGACAATCAGGAAGAGCCTTTAAAGCAGCACATGAGCCTTTTAAAGGATAGGGCTGCTTTAATGCTCCCAGAAGAAATGCTTCTGACAACACACTTCACAGAATATCGCTTTTAAATAGCTTGCAGAGACTTAATACATATATTTGTAACTAGGGGAAGTATAGGTACTCGCTACATGTTTTAGCGTTATCTGTGAAGCCCAAATAATGCAGGCTAAAAGTATAAATGAATAAACCTTCATTGAAGGTAGCAACTCTAAACTGGGTTGACCCGGTTAGCATCTAAACGGTGACAGATATTGATAGAAGCTGACTTCCTGATTGTCGTCTTCTCTGTCTCGTTGAAAAGTTTCTACTAAAGGAGACAAGGGCTTTCTACAAACTGATTTTTTCTTCTTCCATTCAGTTGTGTTTGATTCTCAGAGACTGCCTGCCTGGCCAAGTCCCTGTGGTCTCAAAGTGACTCTATTGATTATGATACCATTATTCATTAAATAAACAATTCCATAAGACCAACTTTGCAAAGCAATTATTGGTACTTCACTGCTAAGAGGGAAGCAAAGGGAACAAAACTCTTTTTCTCTGCTCTGGACTATTTGCCTTCTTTGCAATGCTCACCAAAAGCCTCCAACAGAACATCCTCATTAGTGTGGAAGACATTTTGTTTACTCTTAACTATTCACTAAGGAAATTGCCAAAAATGGAGATAGAGCAGCACATTCAGACTTTTGATGAGTGCTACAAACCCTGTACTGCTTATCTACAGCAAAACAGACATATTGGGTAGCTGAAAAACATTCTTTCCACCTTTTCCAGGGTAGCCTCACCAAAGGCCAAAGAGACTTTGGTGCTCTCCCCTTACAGAATTCTCTTTTGGCTCTAACAAGTGACAGGTAGCACATGGGGGCCAACTTAACAAGGCAACATTGCTTCATTGAAGCAAATCACATTACCTCTTTGCTTCAATAAAGAGAATCGCCTTGTGTCCATGGCATGAATCTCTTCTTTGAAGTGAATTTAGGTCACTTTGAACGCAGTTAATTTTTCTCCTTTTAGTGAAGTGGTGATTTATTCCAATAATTTGAAATTCAGAATTTTGAAGTGCGAGTTACTATTTCAGATGGATACAAGATAAAAAGCCACGCGATGAAGCATGCAGATTTTTTTTTTTTTTGCCATAGCTTTTCAGTAGACATTTAATCTTCATGATTATCTTTTGTTTCTCTTTCCTTGGTCCTCTTTATTTTCTCATGCTCAAAGTCTTGATATTTGGATATTATAGCTGTACCTGAATATAGTACAGTTGTTTTATTGAACAACCTGTGCTTGGAATTTGCCACTTTTTTTACTTGCAAGTCACCTTGGCATTTACCAACTAACAAAAGATTGAAATTTTTCAATTATCCCTAACCTTAAAAACTACAAAAGCAGTAACATGTGTTTGGCAGTTCATTTTTATCTGGATAAATATACTGATTTAGTTCCAGTATTACCAGTGCAGGCTTTATTTAAATGTACCTTTCACATTTAAATGCTTTTTGGAGTTCTGAGGGGGGGGGGGAAAGGCTGCTTTTGAAATTGATTATAGCTTTACACGGGTTTGCATGATTAATGACAGCTTTATTGACCCAGTAGTTGTTCACTGGGCCACATTCATAAGTGTATAGAGTGATAGATAGGATGCGTAAGTTCCTACATGTGTTTCACAAAGTGTCTTCAATCTTACTCAAATTTTTGACCAAGTAAGTTGATAGATCTAGCTCAGTTTTAGTGCTTTCTTGGTACTAAGCCTTGTGGGGAAAGCTGTGATTTCAATAGATGTGAATTGTATCTTGTTACACACCGAACAAATTTCCTTAGAGATGTACTTCCATGACATTGAGAAACTAAGCAAACATAGAATTTCTCTTGCATTATATTATATAAAATGGCGCAGTAATTTTAATATAAAATTTTGGGTGCTGAATTAATCCCTAAAATGTTTCTTGCACTTTTTCTCTTCATGAATCTTACCTGATTTCTTGAGCTCCTTTAAAACTGATAATTGTGACTAACCTCAAGAAAGCAAAGCTTCAAGCAGATATTATTTCTGCTCAATTTCATAGAAAGATGCAATGGCAGTAGGAAATGTTATGTTTCTTTTCGCATCTAGTTCTCTAATCAATCTGTACTTCAACTTTATTTAACACTGTAAATTTAATGTACATAGATTTGAGGCATTGGTGCCCGAGATTTTGTTTTGAATGTGTACACACAGATATAAATTCAGATAAATGCATATTTTTACACACATTGGAACACCCTCAATATTTATATTAGAGTAAGCATGTAAGTAAATTTAGAATATTAAACAGCTGCTTTTTATTTATTTTTCTAGGTAATTATTTTTTATTGCAATTTTTTTTAAACACATACTTTTGTTTGGAGAAATGAAGTGGAAAATCTCTAAGAACTATAATGAAATATAGTAGAACATTTTTATATAATTGCCAAGAAATTACCAAGAAATTTTTTTTCTGATGAAAAAAACAAATCTATTATTCTTTCAGAGTTAACTAATAGCAAACCTGTTTCATTACCATGGGATACGTCTTCAATTTTAACAATGATTTGATTGAAAAATATAATGTGGCATTTTAAAATCAACCATAAAACTCCTTCCCAAATTTGCATGCCTGTTAGCAACGTAAAAGCATCTTTTCAACATGATTGAACGTTCCTTTTCCTCTTTGAATTTGCACACTCTGTATGAAAGTAGCATGATGCACTTCCCGAATGGATACACATTTAAAACTTATGCCAAAAATTAAAAAAAACAGTTAAATTTATTACATGATAATTTCTTTTCACAACACAGTTCATGTTTGTGAATATTAAAGGTTATATTAAAATTTATTGAATAAAAAATACAGGTTATAGGGATACCAAGTTATATTTAGAACTTTCCACTACTTAAAACTGTCCCTTTTCATAGTCAATATGAAATGCCTCAACTTTTAAACATCCAAGCATCAACTGTCTCCAGTAAACTATGAATATCTCTCTAAACTCTTATACTTAGCATTAGGATTTAATTTTTGCACTGGATATGCTTTTATTTTCCAGCCACCTCAGTAGTACCTGACTTTAAAAAAATATGGAATCTTCAGTGGTCTCTGAGTTTGATCTTTTCCTTTCAGACCTTTTATTACCCAACTAGGTTACAACATCAGTGCGAGTGAGTATGGAGTTTGCTCCCTGTGGATATACAATAGGTAAGCCTACCAGTTTTGGTAGGGATGTGGTTTTCTCTAGGATTCTCATAGTTCCCCACTTAAGACCAAGCTTTCCCAGACCAAGCTTAATCCAAAAATACTACGGAATTCTTGGAAGCTTGGAATTAAGACAAATCTTCCATCAATAGACAAATAGAAAGGAACCATATTTACACTCCATTCAAAAGAGACAATTAAAAAACTAAGAAGAAAAAAGAGCACATCCTTTCCAACAGTCCACATCTTGATAATCAGGAATTAAATTCAGAAAAATAATCAGTCAGGAAACTTCCAAGAAGAAAACCATACCTCCACCAAAACTGGCAAGACAAGCTACTTGTATATAAACAGGCAGCAAACCTCATATACTCATTAACACTTATTATTATTATTATTATTATTATTATTATTATTATTATTATTATTATTATTATTATTATTATTATTATTATTAATTCAATACAATATAAAATTAAAATTAAATTAAATTAAGTCTAGCCCCCAAAAATTAAAATCACAATTTAAAAACATTAAAACCCCTCAGTCCAGACCAGATAGCTCAAAGAGCCAGGTTTTTAGGTCCCGGCGAAATAAACGAAGGTCGGGGGCAGTCCGGAGTTCCGTTGGCAGTTGATTCCATAGGGCAGGCGCACCCACAGAGAACGCCCTCTCCCTGGGGATCACCCATCGGCAATCCTTGACCGGCGGTACCCTGAGGAGGCCCTCTCTGTGGGAGCGCACAGGACAATGGGAAATTGACGCTGGCAGCAGGTGCTCCCTCAGATAAACCGGGCCCATGCCATTTTGGGCTTTATAGGTCATCACCAGCACCTTGAATCTCTTATGATGTTGCCTAGTCAGGTAATGAAATGTCTACAAGCAAATAACTCAGAGAGCACCAAGGACTCAACAATATATAATCAAAGCATAGCAGTGCAAATTTGTGAAGCCAAATTGAATTAATATCTTTATTGTGGCATCTTTATTTGTCCAGTAGTAGTATATACTCATGAATCCTGGGCTACTCTATATTTTTATCACTTCTTTCATTCAAGGACTGTGTTCTATACCAGCCTGCTACCGGCCTTGCAGAAAAGGCAACCCCTTTACAGACGGCAAGAGGCTGGAATACGTCTGCCAAATTTGTTACAAAAACAAACAAGACACGAACCAAGATACCGGAGCTTTGAAACACTATCTGAGCGGTTGCTTTCAGCAAACCAGCCCTCCCCACACAAGTCCTTTATAAAGAGTTCAGGGCGTGGCTTCTCTCTCCCTCCTTCCGAGAAGCCCCATTGCCTTCCTCTGTTTACTCCTACTTGACTGCCTCCTGCGTCGGGCGTCCTTGAACAGGGCCAGCTGTGGGTCATCTTCATCCACGCTGTCAGGCTCACACAGCTGGGTCTCCACCAGGTGGGAGGGGCCTGGCTGGGGGCTCTGCGGAGCCTCAAAGCCATCATCAGCAAGTTCTTCAACACCCCCCTCCTCCCCCTCATCTGAGTCATCCGACCCAACTGCCGAACCCACAGGCTGACCCTGAATCACAACACTATCCCGCACCGCAGAGCCCTTCCCCCGGGTCTGCCGATCCGGATGCGGTCGAGATAGAAATTGTTAATGAAAAGCAGTCACCAACGCCGGGGCATGAACGGCGGTCGCGTCTTCCCAGGTGAAGTCCTCTGGTCCGTAACCTTTCCATTCAATCAGGTGCTGGAAACGACCTTTCAGCCAACGGGAATCCCTGATGCTGGCGACCTCGTACTCGGGGGTGCTGCCTCCATCACGAGGTCCTGATGGGGGAGGTTCCGCTCGGCGGAGTGGACAGGCCGGTTGCTCGGGGACCAACAGAGACCGATGAAAGACTGGGTGCACGCGCAGGGAACGTGGCAGAGTTAAGCGATAGGCGACCGGATTGATGACAGCCTCGACTGGGAACGGTCCTAAATATCGGTGATCTAACTTTCTCACCGGCCGTGTTGACGGTAGGTTCCTGGTGGACAACCAGACCCGATCTCCCACCGATAGTGGAGGCGTATCCCGTCTTGACCGATCAGCAAACCTTTTGTAATCGGCCTTGGCCTTCTCTAACTGACGTCGCACCAATCGATGGATCGCCTGTAACTCTGCCATGAAGTCGTTCGCTGCCCGCTCCGGTGAGTCCATGGGAGAAAGGGGGAAAAACCGGGGGTGATATCCCACATTGGCCAAGAACGGTGTCATCTGTGTGGAGGTGTGCTGCGAATTGTTAAATGCAAACTCAGCTATGGCCAGATAGTCCACCCAATTGTTTTGCTGCAGATTGACGTAGCAGTGCAGATATTGTTCCAGGATACCGATGACCTTCTCGGTTCCCCCGTCAGTTTGAGGATGATGCGCGGACGAGAGGCAAATCTTGATATCCAACGCATGCATCAACTCCTGCCAGAAGCGGGCTGTAAACTGGGCCCCCCTATCAGAGACGACTCTATCAGGGAGGCCGTGCAGCCGAAACACCTGCTGAATGAACATACGACTAGTGGTGCGGGCTGACGGTAAGCCGCGACAGGGGATGAAGTGCGCCATCTTGGTCAGCATGTCCACCACCACATACACTGTCGTAAAACCAGAGGATGGGGGTAAATCCGTCAGAAAGTCCATGGACACAGCCCCCCAGGGTCTTTTGGGTGTCGGCAAGGGCTGCAGTAATCCAGGCGGGGCCCCTGTCGCTGACTTGGCCTGCCTGCATGGGATGCAGGAAGTGACATAGGACTGGACCTCGTGTCGGACTCGGGGCCACCAGAAGGTACGGGAGACCAGGTTCAGGGTCTTGAACAGGCCAAAATGCCCCACCGCCGGGTTATCGTGACACTGGCTGAGGATGAGTCCCCTGAGTGGCCCTCCCGGAACGTAGAGCCGGTCACGATAATACAAGAGTCCATCCGTGACCGTCCAAGGAGAATCTGGCCCCACCTCCTCCTTCCGCTGAGCCACCCATACCTCCTGCTGCTGTGCCTCCCGGATCCGAGCCCGTATATCAACCGGCTCCCGCACCGCAGCAAAAGACTCGACGGGGATCACTGTCCTGGGCAGAAGCTTGTCTTCCACTCGGGAATATTCGGGCTTCCTGGACAGAGCATCCGCTCTTTGATTGTGCCCGCTAGGTATGTACCGAACCCGGCAGTCAAACCTCGCAAAGAAAAGAGACCACCGGATCTGGCGTTGGTTCAAATTCCGAGCGGTCTGCAGGCTTTCCAAATTCTTATGGTCCGTCCGGACCTCGATTTGATGCCGCGCTCCCTCCAGATGATGCCTCCAGGCCTCGAATGCCGCTTTGATGGCCAGCAGCTCCTTCTCCCAGATTGTATAATTGCGCTCCGAAGGGTTCAGTTTTCGCGAATGGTACGCGCAAGGGAAGAGGGTACTGCTGGGCGTCGTTGCCTGGAGTAACACTGCCCCAATGGCAATGTCGGAGGCATCCGCCTCCACAACAAACGGCCGTTGCGGGTCAGGATGCTTCAAGATGGGCTCCTTCATAAAGGCTTCCTTCAAAGTCTGGAAAGCCTGTTGTTCTGGAGCATTCCACTGTAACCGAGTCTTCTTCTGCAGGAGCCGGGTGAGGGGGGCTGTCAAGGCAGCAAACCCAGGGATGAAAGTTCGGTAATAGTTGGCAAATCCAAGAAGTCGCTGAACATCCTTCACGCGACGCGGGGGTTGCCAACTCTGCAAAGACTCAACCTTACTCGGCTCCATGGCGATGCCCTCAGGAGAAATGCGGTGACCCAGGAAATCGATGGTAACCCGGTAGAACTGGCACTTCTCCAACTTGGCAAACAGCCGATATTCTCGGAGTCGCTGCAGGACCTGATGGAGATGCTGATGGTGCACCTCATGCGACGGGGAGTAGATCAGGATGTCATCCAAGTAGATCACGACAAACTGATCCAACAAATCCCGGAAAATGTCATTCATGAAATGCTGAAACACGGCGGGGGCGTTGGTCAGGCCAAACGGCATCACCGTGTACTCAAAATGTCCATAGCGAGTACCAAACGCCGTCTTCCACTCATCACCCGGCCGAACCCTGACGAGGTTGTAAGCTCCACGCAGATCCAGTTTCGTGAAGATCTTAGCCTCCCGGAGTCGGTCCAAGAGTTCGGGGATGAGGGGCAGCGGGTAACGGTTGCGCACCGTGATGGCGTTGAGTTTCCTATAATCGCAGCAAAGCCGCAATTCGCCCGACTTCTTTTTGACGAAGAGCACGGGTGCAGACACTGGTGAGGACGAGGGCCGGATGAAACCGCGGGCCAAATTCTTCTCCAGAAAGTCCCGCAATGCAGCCAACTCGGGGTCCGACATGGAGTACAAACGCCCCACTGGGAAAGGCGCATCAGGGACTAAATCAATGGGGCAGTCATAGGGCCTGTGCGGGGGTAATTGATCCGCCTCTGTCTCGCTGAACACATCAGCAAAGTCGGACAGTTCGGGAGGCAAGGAAACCCCTGGGAAACCCTCCACCTGGCCGGCACAGATATGGCGGGAGTGGTCCACGCACTGCAAGCTTGGGAAGGTGACCAAGTTCTGTGACCAATAGATCTGTGGGTCATGCGCCCGGAGCCATGCCAGTCCCAAGACCATGGGGAAGTGCAGGTCTGAGGTGATATAGAACTGGATGGCCTCCACATGGGAACTGATGGCCATACATAATGGTTGCGTGGCGGCCGTAATAGGCCCAGACAGGAGCACTCGACCATCGATAGTCTCCACTAACATGGGCGGATCCACTGGGCACTGGGGAACAGCCCATTTGGCCACAAATGCTGAGTCCATAAAATTTGTGGTGGCCCCAGAGTCAATTAAGGCATGGACTGGAATCCCCTCTGGCTTGCCAGGAAGGATCAGACGTGCCTCCAATATCAGATGCCGTGGAGGTCCACAGGCAGCATCGGAAAGACATCGCTCAGTGTTGTTGTGGGACGCCCGATCTATCACACCGTCTAGATCGGGCTCGGGGCATTTCCCGACAGAAAAGTAGGGGACTTTCTCGGGGCAGACTCGATCACTGATGCCCGCTGTCGCTTCTTTGGGCAAAAAGCAGCCAAATGTCCAGGGTCCCCACAGTAAAAACACAACCCCCCCGATCGTCTGTTCATTTCAGTCACCGATAGACGAGACCTGGCGGCACTCAGCTCCATTGGCTCCTCCCTTTGAACTGGGGGCTCACGCACAACAGGGGCTGCAGGGGTCTGTGGGGTGGCACGGCGAATCCTTCGCTGCTGCAACCGAGCATCGATCCGCAGGCAGAGATGGATCAGCCCATTCAGGTCTGAGGGAATATCCACACAGGCCAGCTCATCCAACATCTCCTCCGACAATCCATCCTGGAAGGCATCCACGAGCGCAGCCTCATTCCAGGCAGAATTCTGGCTAAGCAGCCGGAAATCGCTGATATAGCCCTGTAGGGGGCGTTGACCCTGCCTCAGAGCTTTCAGACGTCGAGTAGCAGTCTGCGTCTTAATAGGGTCCTCATACATCAGACGCATATGATCACAAAACCCCACAAAGTTGTCCAACAATGGGCTAGGTTGAGCCAGCAGAGGCGTGCCCCAACGAGCTGCATCACCCGAAAGAAGGCTTAACACAAACCCCACCTTATCCCGGTCAGTGGGGAAATCAGCTGCTCTCACGCTGATAAAGAGCTGGCATTGTCCCAGGAAAGCAGGAAACAGTTCTGGAGTGCCTGTAAATTTATCCGGCATTGCAACTTGGCATTTTCTCCTGGGTGGGTGTGATGGTGGGGGTGCAGCATGAACCTGAGCTTGCAGTTGAGCCACCTGAGCTGCCAGCAAAGTGAGTTACTGGGTGAGCTGGGCATTCTCAGCACGTAGCTGCTCCATAATATTAGTAAGGGGTGGGAGGCTGAAAGCAAACTGTTCTATACCAGCCTGCTACCGGCCTTGCAGAAAAGGCAACCCCTTTACAGACGGCAAGAGGCTGGAATACGTCTGCCAAATTTATTACAAAAACAAACAAGACACGAACCAAGATACCGGAGCTTTGAAACACTATCTGAGCGGTTGCTTTCAGCAAACCAGCCCTCCCCACACAAGTCCTTTATAAAGAGTTCAGGGCGTGGCTTCTCTCTCCCTCCTTCCGAGAAGCCCCATTGCCTTCCTCTGTTTACTCCTACTTGACTGCCTCCTGCGTTGGGCGTCCTTGAACAGGGCCAGCTGTGGGTCATCTTCATCCACGCTGTCAGGCTCACACAGCTGGGTCTCCACCAGGTGGGAGGGGCCTGGCTGGGGGCTCTGCGGAGCCTCAAAGCCGTCATCAGCAAGTTCTTCAACACCCCCCTCCTCCCCCTCATCTGAGTCATCCGACCCAACTGCCGAACCCACAGGCTGACCCTGAATCACAACAGACTGTTCTTTTATTTTCACAAAAGTCTTGTTATTTAGTTCCAGTTTCACTTAGTGAATATTCTGGCTAGCTGGTGATTTGAATTACTCCTTCCTCCTGCTATTTTCCCCACAATAACCTTATGAGGAGAGTTGGACTGAGAGAGGTTGCCTGGCTCAACACCATATAGCCAGCTTTCATGACTAAGGCAAGACTAGAACTTAGTCTTCTGGTTTCTAGCCTGGTGCCTTAACCAATTCTGGAAATTAAAATCTATAGATCGTAAAGTTGTCAAATTGAAAAACACTGTTCCAGATCCATAGGATAATTTTTGTAGTTTTATAACTTTTTAGATGGCAACGGTGCCCTCTCAATTGTCAGAACTTTTTTTTGTGGCTTTGCACCCAGAGTTGCAAATTTAGTACCTTAATTGCTCTAAATAGGACAGTCCCATAGACAAGATATGCTATGTATTAAAGTTCACTTATGAGATTGAAGCCAACAATACCTATATGTTCTTCCATGTGTCTGTGATGTAATCCTCTTCATGTATGGCATTTAAGAGATTTACAGTGCATATGAAAAAAAATGCAGACCTTTTCTCTTTTGTAAGGTGCAATAACCAATGCCTTTTCAAGTGGAACAAACTATGAATCTATGGAATCTAAATTATAATGTGTGTCTGTGTGTGTGTGTGTACATGTGTCTGTCTGTCTGTCTGTCTGTCTGTCTCTCTCTCTCTCTCTCTGTGTGTGTGTGTGTGTGTGTGTGTGTGTGTACAGAGCAGAGTCTAATCAAATTCAAGCAGGAATGGTTCCCTTGTATACAAAGTAACATATAGAAATAATCAAATAGCAATAAATGGCTAGGGAAAAAATGAGAAATATAATTGTAGGTTGTATTGACAGAAGTGTACATTTCAAATTATAGAAAGTAAGAGTACCACTGTATTTTCCATTATTTGGACTCCACTTTGACTACTGGGTAGTACTCATTTAGTATCCAGGGTAGTACCAGTGCTTTTTTTTGTAAAAGAAAAAGGTGCCGGAACTCACACATGTCATAAAACCCTCCTTGCCTACCCTACAAGGTTCCATCCAAAAAAGGTGCCGGAACTCCGTTCTGAGCGTTCTATGAGAAAAAAAGCCCTGGGTAGTACTATTTAGTTCTGGGTACTGAAGCTGAAACAAGTACTGTAATAGGAAAACAAAGATTATAGGGAGTTTGGAAAGCCCAAAAAAGAAAGTTTGAGAGAACCAGACAGCTTTATCATTGTGGAAAGATGGCTAAAAGAATACCTGTTTGAATTGTTATACTTGAACACGCGACCAAAAGCAGAATATCTTCAGGACTTAAAATAGATTGTAGGTGAAAATTTGTAATATTAAAAGTAATTAGGGGAACAAATTACCAAGCAAGGCAATTATTTTCTCTTAATATCATTGATTATGCAATGCAATACATATCAGCAGTCTGGTTATTGTTCCCTTCTTTCAAATAAACTATATGGAGTGATTTACAGAATGCTTCTACTGCAAGGATAAATGGGCACCTGAATTTAGTAAACCATTCAGTCAACCATCACTTCAGATAAAATGTTTATATCTGAATCCACTTCAATTCTTCACACATAAACAATGTTTTAATTATGATTTGCTATCCAAGTCTGGATTAAAGTTTCCTGCTTTCTGCAGTTGTCAAAATGTACTGTTTTATATATTTTGACAACAAATGTAGAAGCTGAGATTACTGTTGCAGAAATCTATTTTACTATTCTGTTTATCAGCTATCCACTGACTGACCCGGGTATGTGCACTTAACCAGTTTTTATAAAAAAAAAAATCTCTGAAAAAAATGCTAAAGTAATCAGCTCTTTTGTGCTTCTGTTTTATCTCTGTTACCTGGGAGTCTGATTATGATAGTAACAGGAGCAATGAAAGCAACATCCTGACAATATTTTCAACTTTTTTTTTGTCTAGACAGTGAAAAAGAACCTCTTGTAAAAGAACCTGGAAGACATATATGGGTAAAAGGGAGGGGGAAGATTCTAGGCTGGAGGCCAGAGGGGAATGGGGGTAGTAAGCTGTCTATATTTTCAAAAAAAAGAGAGAAAAAGTTAAAAACCACCACCTACTCATCAGGTGGTTGGAGACTGTGGTTGTAACAGTGTGCTGCAGGCAGAAGTTCTGAAAATCCCAGAAAGTGTTGAAAACATCTCTAAACAAGGTATTTTTCTCTTGCACCTTTCTTGCTAAAGGTCCCAATTGCTGCCAAGAAAGCTAGTGAGAATGTTAGCTGTCAAATAAAAAATTTATGACAGTGTTTGGCAAAGGACTGTATTGCTGCTTGTTTTATATTTTCCACAAGGCTATTGAAGAGCTTTTTCTTCTTTTTTTCTTTATTTCTTTTCTGTTCTTTTGTGAGCAGCACTGTTCACTTATCGCCGTGTTCTTTAATAGTAAAAAAAAGTAAATCCAAAGTAAGGTAACTTTTTATTATTTAATAACTATCTCTGTAAGTATTTGCCACAACGTAAAACTATTTTTACTAGAACGTTGTTGTACATATTTCTGTTAATAAAAGGACCTGATTGGCATCCTTATGGAGTGAGACAAATGTAGTAAAAACATTGTGGACTTGCCAATTAAACTATATTGCTTTAGCAGTTTTGTTTATTATATCATCACATCTGGGTCAGTAAACTCCCTTTTAAAGAAGTTTATTCACAACATTGTAAATATAAAAGGAAGTGGACACTAATAGGCTGAAACTGGGGTGTTTACCAATATTATTAAACTGTTTTAGCTGCATAAGTACATTAATGCTGGATTATATTGATAATTTTGACAAATTTAATATATTAACTGCAGTAATTAAACTAGCTGATGGTGACAGTAATGATCTTTTCAAAGTTCTTATGTTTGTTACACGGTACAAAATTATCTCCCTCCCTTTCTCTCTCCCTCCCCCCACCTCTCTCTCCTGAACTATAGTCAGACTGTGATTCCAGCTGATTGTTGTTCTATTTGATAAAGGTTTCATTTTTCTTGTGCTAAAAGAATTTAATATAATTACTCAGACACTGGAATTTGGAAGAATATGAAACTTAGGAATGCTTCTAGATTCCAGCATATGTATGTATCCACAGAAGAGGGATTGTTTGTATATGTATTAACATAATGTGAGTTGCAATATTACAGTATAAACTATATCCTTTTGTACTTGGACCATAATGTTACATGTAAATATATTCACGGAACTCGTGTTGTAACATTATGTTGTATGTTTTGTTATTGTGATGTCATTCTCACTAGGTTCAAATATTTATGAATACAACCCATAGAAAATTAATATGAAGCAAAAGCTGCAGGGGGGGTTCCTTCTTCAGCAGTAACCAAAATGCAAGAAATTTGTATTTTCAATTAGAAACCTTATAGAACTAGCTAAGATGTATTTATTAAAGCCTTACTTCAATTGCCAGAGTCTTTTGCAGTGGGTAGCTATAATAAAGGATCATCAGATAGATTTGTAAAAGAAATTCCAATTCAGAGTTTAGAGCAATGTGGGATGTTTCCTAGAAAGCTCTATTGTATTCGACACTATTGTGGGAAAACAACCAGCATGGAATGCTTCCATCTTTTTGATTATATAGAAATAATTTCTATAACTTGATTTTCTTTACCTAGGAATCAATTTATTTTTCAAGGCTATTTTCTATATGTATTGTGCACAGAGTTGCATATGGAAATGTTTCACATAATTGCTGCAGAGTTAAGAGAGTTCCTAGCCAAAGTTGCTGTACATGACCAGCAGTTCTTTAGGCAAAGCTCAAAGCACAGGAACTCTTGAATGACAGAAGTCATATAAACTGCATTATACAACATTTTAATTTATCTGCTTCATGAAGTTTGACATATATTTTTAAACTCTGTAAATAAGGGGATTCTTCTATGCAGGAAAACAGGGCTCAAATGTGTCTCTGTCACCTGTGAAGTATCTATCCAGCCAGAGTCCAACTGAGCAAAGCGAACAACTTTATCTCGTAGCTGCCAAGAGCATTCTTCACAATGACCCTATATAAGCTATCCTGGCTCCTGCCTACCCAGGAGGAACTCGGCCACCTGAAGCAGAGCCACTGGTTGGCTACTTGCATATGCAATGGGGACAGATATATAATTACACTTCACTGCCCTTATTGTAACAATGTAAGTCCTAATATAGGCTTTTGCCTAGGTTCAATCAGCTTCACTTTTTGTCTCCCTCCAACAGGTGTCTGTTATGTCGATTTATATCTCTGAATTGCTTGGTAAACGATGGAGCCTTAGGAGATCCATTCACACAGAGTCCATATCATGGATGAGGGAAGCTTTATTACTGATCTGGCATTCAGTGGCAACAAGTTGAGTCTAGAATGATGAAACCCTGAAAACTAGGCCCCGGGATTGACCTCAGGGGCAGAACATGATCAGTCTTAAACACTGGGGCTGCTTCCCTGGGAATAGCCTGCCTCTTGTCTCCAGCCAACTGCAATGCCCTCTTCCCATTTTATTTATTTATTTATTTATTTTATTTAATTTGTATACCGCCCTTCTCCCGAAGGACTTACCCATAAAGCCTTCCCTCCCAACCCTCATCCAACAACCACTCCATCTTTCTGGGGTTTAGTCGAAGCCTGTTTCCTTACATCCAAACCTCAAAAGTTTCCAGGAGCTAGATCAAGATTTCCTCCGTCTCTAATCCACATATTTGTGGTAAAAGGTAAAGGTTCCCCCGCACATGTGTGCTAGTCGTTTCTGACTCTAGGGCCGGTGCTCATCTCCATTTCAAAGCCGAAGAGCCAGCGCTTGTCGGAGGACGTCTCCGTGGTCATGTGGCCGGCATGACTAGACACCAAAAGCGCACGGAACGCTGTTACCTTCCCACCGTAGTGGTCCCTATTTTTCTACTTGCATTTTTACGTGCTTTCGAACTGCTAGGTTGGCAGAAGCTGGGACAAGTAACAGGCGCTCACTCTGTTACGCGGCACTTGGGATTTGACCTGCCAAACTGCCGACCTTCTGATCGACAAGCTCAGCGTCCTAACCCACTGAGCCACCGTGTCCCTTATATTTGTGGTACCTCATCCCATATTGATGGATCTTCTGCCCCAGTGGCTTTATGTAGATGGCAAATACCAGGGGGAGAAGATCAAGTCTATGGGTAGCTCAGGTCCTCTTCTGTCTCTATACACAATGACTGACTTGAGTCAGTCACTCAAAAAGGAAGAGAAATTGTCCAAACTAGAGCTTCCCTATTCCAATCATCATAGGCAGTCCAGAAGGATATTGTAACTGTTGATATCAAAAGTTTCCAAGCCTCAGCATGACCAGTTTCACTCACCTATTCCAATTCTGCAAAAGGTCATCAATAATGTTTTTTGGTATGATACATAGGTCTGAAACTCAACTTTAAAAGATAGGTAATCCATTTCATTTAAAGCTCTCTGCAGCTACAATCCAACCATCTTTTCAATTACCTTCTCTTACTTAGTATTAAAAGCAGTGACTAAAACATATGCTCCACTGTTCCAAATTTGTTTCCATTTTTTTGTGGTTTACCGTAGTGTTCATAGTGCATAGTCTTCAGGCACAGGCTTTAACTTTACAGGAATATGCACTAATAGGGTGGAAAACTTGAAGTTTTAATATAAGCAGTGTAATTTAAAAAAAACTTATTGGAAACAGAATCATTTTGATATTCAATTTTTCCTTTCATGTGTACACTATCTAAATGGGATTATATAAATTTTATCTCAACACAATAATATTGCTACAATTATTGTTATTTCCATTATAATATGTATAACATTATAGTCAAACATCAATAACATTCTTAAGTTAACATAATATAAGACTGTTTCTAAAAGTAATCTTATTTTGTATTCAGTATGTGCATACAGATATGCCCATACAAATATGTGGTGCCCCTACAGTCAAGGGATGAAAATTCAGACATATGATAAATTATTAAGCAAGGACAACCTGTATTTACTTCAAGACTGGAGGAAGCTCCATATATGCATTGGGATATATAGAGTTTCTTGTGACACTGAAGTTAACATGACTGTAGAGATTCAGGTATTCAGAAATCCCATATTGAACACACGTCAAGATTTGCCCGACAAAGGGCCAGGCCAGGTGTGCCTTGTCTAGCACCGGGAGGAAGAAAATAGTGAAGGTCAGCTGGGGTGGCAGGGGTGATAGAGTGGCCAAAAGGACAGAGATTGGGGGAGGAGATAGGTGGGAATGGACAGTTGAAGCAGGATAAACCTGGCAGGGCAGGAGAAGCCTTGTCTATCAGGTAAACCATTTCTGAATCGTTCCCTCTCTTTCTCTGTCTCTTATTCCTCTTCTTGCTATTGCCAGGATTTCACTGAATCAGTTGGGTAAAAAATGATTTTTACTTGTTCCACTGACCTTCTGCAAAATTAATTTATGAACCATTTTTAGAGGTAGGCTCAAAGCACACAGGTATGGCAGTCAAGATTGTTGTCTGAAATGTCTTCAGAGTGGAAAGACTGAATTTATTGTACAAAACAAGTCACAGCCATGTGGAGGTGTGGAATCCTGCTCATTAACTTTGGAAAAATGGGGAACCAAAAAGCACAGTAAAAAAATTAAATTTTAATAATGCTAGTGATATTTTCTAAATCCTTCTTGACAGAAAGGTTCTCATTATTTTTATCTGTCTCAGAGTAGAGTTCTTTAATGTCATTCTCACAAATGGCCTTAGCCATTATTGTTTTCTTTTTCTTTCCTTTTTTCATAGCATTCAAGGAAAGTGGTGGAGAATGAATATATATATATATATATATATACATCCAAAGACAGAAAAGGGAATATATATATAAATGGAAAAATTATGTCCAGGGTCTAATCATTCAGGTATTTTGAAACAGTTGGCTAATTGAATTCACAGTTAAGATTGAAGTTTTTGCCTTTGTATTACAAGAGTTGGAATTGTACTATCTGGAGATTGTTCATTTTGTTTCCTTAAAGTTTGTAAAATGTAAATGAAACCAAGGTTACCACAGTAATTATTTTCTTCCCGATAGCTTTTTGTCTGTGTCTGTTATGACTAGTGAAATAAAGCAGATGGCTATTTTTTCTTCTTAGATTCAGAACCTAGGTTCTGAAATCCAATCAAATTAAATCTTCATTACAGTCAAAGATCAGCATAAACAGGGTGGGGAAAGTCAATGAAAAACAGAAATAATATATCAGAATCTTAAAAACTAATCATAATTGTAAAAAGCAACGATGTAAAATAAACACTATATAGATCTAAATGACCCTTTAAAAAGGGATAAGAGCATTAGAAGATATAGGGGAGCATAGAAGTTAGCATGTGGCAGAGTAAATCTATCACAATACAGAGTGCTCTAGTATGACACACTTAGATGCTTATTAAGATTAGTTTACGGCACAGGCCAACATCTGATGGATTTTAAGCACTGCTGTGAAGAACCTGGCAACATTACATGTGATAGCAAGGTTTATATCTGAAAGCAGTAGGGAAGTACAGAATTGTCCTGTGCACTCTGGATATTTATGTAATAATGGTGAGGTGAGGCCTGTAGAAATGTCTCTGTAATACAGGCACTGGAGAAGCATATGCTGTGTTGTTTCTACAGTATGTGTCCAGATTTACAGTGGTATCGGCATTCCTGGTAGGGAATCTTCATGTATCAGCTTTCAAGGACAGCTGATGGGTGGGTATGACATTGTGCCAGAGTGGAGGGCAGAGTATTTGTTGGATTTACTGGAGACCCGGGTAGATCCACTTGGCACTCTGTGTGCGTGAGATGCTGTCTAATGAGTGCTTTGGCCTGATCATACCCTATGCTGCATGGAAAATCTGGAGAGAAGCCCAAGGATGAGATTTTGGTTGCCACTGCTTTTTTCCATGTAGACTGAAAATCATCCCTCATAGTCAATGGGGCAAGGCTAAGGAGAAAAAAGGATAGTTTGAGCCAATAGTTGAGTATGGTCACTCACGCTCTATTTTCCATTTTCATGAGACCTGTCTTTTAGTCTCAGTGGCATTAAAAAGATCTTTTGAGGGTTGAAGAGCCGACCTTAGGAATTTGGACAGAACAAGTTTCAGTAAAGCAGAATTGAAGAAGTTATGAAATTGCTTGACTTCCAATAATTTGAGTGCTGCAGAAATATAGTGACCACCTCTTCTCTTCAGGAATTTAAGGAGAGCAGATAAGTTGCTCTGTGCATTTCAGTGATGTAGTCTCCATGGAGTTTTGTACAGTTGGCTGAATAAGACTATTCTGAGGTACTTGAAGAAGAGCCCCCAACAATCTTATCACCAATTGTGCTCCAGAAATGGCACTTGATCTTTTTTGGAAAATGTCCTTCACACTCAAATAGAGAAGAGAGCAGAGGAGCAAAGGTCTATTAGGCTCTTTGCCAAACAAGCGAGTAAATCTCTTCATTATTGGCACCTGGATGCAACTTTATTTAAAAAGGAGCTCTGAGCTTGTTTCACTTTGCTGGAAACAATGTTGATTTCCATCTCTTGTTTGATGTTCCTGTTTGTGTAAGAAACTTTGAATCTCTGATCTGGCTGACAACCCTGACCTGACTCTTGGAACCTTAGACTGGAATGTATTGAGAGGAATTATTGAAAAGCTAATCTGTTTGGTGGCTGTATTTTGCCATTGTTGATAGCTCTACTTTTTTGTCTTCAGTCAACCATTTCTTCCCCTGAAGAAATGGCTTGTCTTTTTTTTAATAAATATTTTATTAATTTTCTAATTTTACATTCGTAAGTACTTAATAAACAATGTGTTCTCCTGGGTCCATTAGTAATTCAGTGGTACATATTCTTCAATCTAGGCCCAATATTACACCATCCAATGCTTCCTCTCTTCTTCCGGTAATACACATTTTCTCACATTAGGCAAATACAATTCTTATTGTTGTTAATACATATACAACTGAATATCAACATCTTTATTACATTTTCCTAATAATGTCAATAATGTCGGTTTAAAATATCTTTTCTAACCAAAATATATCTTAATTGCATTTGCATTTAATATCCATTTCTTCAATTAATATCAGGTTTTTCCCGCTTTTTAAAAAATTTTAATTTCTCATCAGTGTTCAAAATGTGTCTATCACTTATAATTTCTCATAATAAGTTATATTTGGGTAACCAAAAGCTTCCCTTATTCAAACCGTCTTAGCATTTTCATATTTCCCTTCTCATACCAAAATATAATATTCTAGTTATAAATCCTATCTTTCTAGTTGTAATAATACTCCTATTTCTAACAATTATCTATTCCCAGCCATGTTCAAACATCTGATTAATAGTGGAATATCCCATCTAATGGGTCAAAACCTGTATTTTCTTCAGTCTTACTCTAGCTTTCTTCCTTTGCCAACTAACTTTCCAAGTCAATGCATTTGAATAATAAAGTAACTCTTCCTCTATATTGTTTGGAATAAGAAAGACAATTTGATTAAAGTATTTTTGGAAGGATGCTCAGCCCATTGATATTCATTAAACAGCCTCCCTCCTTCTCTAATTTCCCACAATTCTCCTAACAGCTCTATCTTCCATTCAATCAGCTCTTCTTTCTTATCCTCAAGTATGTTCTGACATCTTGACAGGTAAGATATCTTTTCCACTTCCTATATCACTACATCTTTTAATTTGTCTGAGTCTGTCTGTTAGTTCCTTTCTTTAGGTCCTTCATCTTTGGATTGGCTTCCTCTGATTTTCCTTCTATTTTCTGGGTTGCTAGTTCCTTCTTTGTAGTCATTTTCTAAGTTTGTAGATTTAGATTAAAGAATTATTTTTATCTCCTTTGTGTTATTTTTAGTCTCATCATGAGCTAAGTCAATTGTCTCTTGTATTCATTTTAACATAGAAAGAATTTCTTTCTGAAATTCATCAACATTGTTTTGCTGGTATGTCAAGCTGGGGACTTTGGGGACAGGTGTTAGGGATGGGTTTTTTACCACTTGAAGCTAAGTATGGAACATCCATTTTGTTTTTGTAGGAAGTCTTTATAGTCCAATCTATTGAGGGAATGGGGTGGAAATTCCCCTTCCCTCTCTCATCGGGGAGGATTCTTTGCTTTAGGTGTTTTTTCCCCAGGAAAATGTCTTAAAGTCATAAAGAGAGGGTAGGGTCTCACTTAGTTCCATCCACGTTGCTTGAAAGTTGCTGGTTAATGCTTATTTTCTTCGGTTGTCAGCAGATTCTGACTGGCCACACAAATGTACTTAGTCTTTCCCCTGTTGGTTTGGAGGCCTTCCTTGGATCAAACGGAAGGGCCGCCACCCTCCTGCGATAGAGGGTCCCCCTCCTTCTCCAGTGCCTCTTTGAGGCAACCTTCAACCCTTTTTAGGGCCCCCAGCACTGCGAAATCAAACATGAAAGATGGAGCCCCCGTCTTCTTGCACCTGTAGCCTCGACGTCAAACCGGAAGTCCTGGCTTGTCTTTTCAAATATTGTGCCAAGCTTGTTTTTACAGCTATCAACATATATCAAATTGTGGAATTAGTAAATATTGGGATTTGTACATTATAGTAATAATTATAATTGATATCCAGTATACCTAATCTGTCATTTCAGTTCAAATTTCATTTTCAGGATTTTCTGAATGTTTTGATATATTTATTTCTAATGCTTTTTGAAGGAGTCTTACATAATCACAACATATGGTCCTATTTTGTTACTGCATTTCCAACATAAAAGACTAAGTTTCTTATGCCAGGCTGTAATTTTAGGCAAATATTGTTCTGTTCTGCTTTCTCAGTATTCTTCTCTCCCTAGAGTATTAACTTTGCTTTCCATTACCATATTAGCATGATTGCCTAGGTATAATTTTCTGCTCCACAGTGTGGTACAAAACTTTATTCCTTTCAGCAAAGTAAATATCCCTTATTAAATCTGAATTAGACTTCATTGTGATTTCTGTGATTTCTCACTCCATTTTAGAATAGCAATACAAAATAAATTCTTGGACAGGCCATCAAAATGTAGGATATTCAGACCTACATGCTCTATAATCCAGATTGTATTTTATGAGCATCTTTCTGAAAGTTTTAGTACAAAGAGATTTGAGAATAGATAGTTATATAGCAGGCATGTCAAATGCCCGGCCTGCAGGCGAGATGCGTCTTGCCAAAACAGTGCCCATCCCATTGCCGGCAATGGGGAAAAAGTCATGATACGTTGTGCAACATCACATGACATCACAAGTTTGACATGCCTGCTATATAGTATGGAAAACCAATTTCTGCCCTTTGATCCTAATAATTCAATCACTATAATTACATTGGATATTTAAGATTCCATTTTTTCTATTGTTAATTTTTAACAATAAATTTAAAAAGATGTTTTATTTAATTTTCATGTCAATTAGTTTGTTTTGTATATGAGTAGATTTTCCTTAACAGTCCATTTAGGGCTACTCTAGTCTAGTCTATTTAGACTCAGTTGTAGTCATAAGTAAATGACTACTTCTATTGCACTAAATAATGTAGAAGATTAACATTTAAGAATCTTAAATGTTATGCCTTTCCCCTTAATGAATGTAGCTTTGTTTGTTTCCTAAGGGATTTTAATGAATGATTAACGTGGGAATATCTTAATTATATCATATAATGACATGGAACACTATACTGTATTTTTAAATTTCTGCAAGTATAGCCAAACTGAAAAATTCTTCACAAAATGGATGCATAAATTATAAATATGTAATTTTGTCACACTAAATTCACACAAAACAATAGCATTGGCAAGACTATAAAATCTTCATTCATTGGCATCCTTCAGTCTCGAGAGACTATGGTATTGTGCTCTGGAAAGAGGTCCTAAAGCAGCTTCTGGTATGGCTAAAAAGGCCAATTTGAGAGTAGCAGTACCTACCACACTGAGGGCAGATACAATCTGTCCCCTGTCCAGCCCCCAGATTTCGCTGGTTTCAGGACTGCCTCTTTATCTCAGCCTGCCGCGCAAGTGTCTCTTCTTCTTTTTTTTTTATTGAAAAGTTTTAACATACAGTTTATCTTTAACAGTCCCCCCTCCCCCCTCCCTCCCTCCCTACCCCTCCCCCCCTCCCCCCCGACTTCCCAGAGCTAAATACAAGGTATAGAAAAAAAACAAAACAATCATAAACAACCATATGCTAACAACCATAAACTCTAAAATCCATCACTCTCTAGCTTATACAGGATAATACAAACCTTAATGATATTAAATATATATAGAAAAGAAAAAAGAAAAAAAAAGGAAATAAAGAAAGAAAAAGCGAAGGAAGACTTATTCAAATGCTACATGAAACTTCTTAACCCTATATTTGTTCTGGATGTACTCAACCCATTTTCTCCATTCCATAATATAACGTTCTTGCGAGTGATCTTTCAAGTAAGCCGAAATCTTTGCCATCTCTGCCAGGTCGGAAACCTTTAAAGTCCATTCTTCTATAGTCGGCAATTCCTCTTTCTTCCAATATTGACCTATTAAAAGTCTTGCTGCCGTGATTAAATTCAACATCAGCTTAGTGTCCACAACCGTAGCCTCTGTAATTATTCCCAACAAGAAGAGTTGCGGACAAAACTTTATCCTTTGCTTGAAAATCTTCTGCATATGCCACCAAATTTTTATCCAAAAGGCCTTAACCTTTTTACAAGTCCACCATACATGAAAATATGTTGCATCTTCATCACCACACCTCCAACATTTTGGTTGATAATTCGGATACATGCTTGCAAGCTTTTTAGGATCTAAATGCCATCTATAGAACATTTTATAAAAGTTCTCTCTTAGATTTTGAGCTTGTGTAAATTTTACATTCCTCACCCAGATCTTTTCCCACGTGTCCATTGTAATAACTTCTTGGATATTTTGGGCCCATTTTATCATGCAGTCTTTAACAAGTTCTGTTTCTGAGTCAATTTCTATCAATGCAAGATATATCCGTTTAATATGTGCTGGACCCTGATTTCTGATTTGCTTTATCAGATTTTCATCAGTCATTGTAAAACCATTTTTCTGATCTTCTTTCCACCTGGCCCGTAGCTGAGTATATTGAAACCAATTCTGAACAATCTTCTCATCTCGCAAGAGACTATATGGTTTCAAACACCAGACATTTCTTTCCAAGTTTAGAATCTCCTTGTACGTAGTCACATCATGTTTGAAACCAGCATGTATATTTTCTATTGCGTGTTTTGGAATTGCCCACAATGGTATCTTGCAGTCTAGCTTATGTCTGTACTTCTTCCAAACTCTCAGCAATGCCTGTCTTAAAATATGCACTCTAAACACATTATCTACCTGCACTTTCACTTTAAGTTTAAAAAGTCCATTAAGCTCGAGAGTAAAAATAAAGATCCTCTTCACCTTTTCCTCTTGTACCGCTCTGCCTGCTCCTTTTATTCCAGGGTCTTTCCTTTTGGCAGGGGTGGTCGTAAACGCCTGGCTCTGCTCCAAGAAATCCGGAGCAGAGACGCTGACCAGCTGGGAGCAACCCAGGCTACGGGGGAGTTCGATCCTTCAGCCGCCCAAGCTTTAAACTCAGGCGGCCCCGGAGAACTCGACCCCTACCTGGGGCCTCACCCCCTCCTCTTCTCCCGAGGAGGGGGCTTCAAATTCACCCGAACAGCTGATCGGCGCTGTTTCCGGTGAAATCTACACAGCTGAGCCGCGGGCAGCCCGAAAAGGCTGTCTCCGGCGCTCCGCCGCCACCGGAAGTCTCCCGCGCAAGTGTCTCTTCGAATTGGAGAAGGGCATGCTGCGTCTTTAGCCTCCAGGCTAAACGATCAGAGGTCAAGGTTTGCCAGCTGTTAATGTCCATTCCCAAGGCCTTTAGCTCCCTCTTGCAGATATCCTTATATCGCAGCTCTGGTCTCCCTCTGGGGCGCTTTCCCTGCACTAGTTCTCCATACAGGAGATCTTTCGGAATCCGACCATCGGCCATTCTCACAACATGTCCAAGCCAGCATAGACATCACTGTTTCAATAGTGTATACATGCTAGAAATGCCAGCACATTCCAGGACTGCGCTATTTGGAACTTTGTCATGTCAGGTGATGCTGAGAATACGTCGGAGACAGCACATATGAAAGGTGTTCAACTTTCTCTCCTGTCGTACGTAAAGGGTCCAAGACTCACTGCAGTACAAGAGTGTGCTCAAAACGCAGGCTCTATAAACCTGGATCTTTGTATGTTCTGTCAGCTTCTTATTAAGCCAAACTCTATTTGCAAGTCTGGAAAATGTGGTGGCCACAGACTATAAAATATGGTCTAATATCTCTTGACCTGCAGTTTATTTTTGAAAATTATATTCCTTTATCCTTGAAGGGTTGATGTTGTGTGTACAGAGTTTATCTGCACCCTAATATAGTATACCAGGAGTTATCTTTTCTAGTGTCAATTCAGAAGTCAAGCCAATCTTGCCCATTTTTCTGTTTGGTGGTTTGTGACAAATTTATGCTAAAAGCGTGTAGGCAGGACTCTAACAAGGATGACCTAAATTTAATGATTATGATTAATAGTAGATCTAGAAATAATAGATAAAGCCCAGGTTCTGCTGGGTGCTATTTGGATGAATCCATGATTAATTAAAGAGTCATTTGTTGAAATCAAGCTTTATAAATCCTGTTCTTTCTCCAGAATAACAAAAATCAATAATTATTGCAATAGCCCAGTCTTACCTAGATTGTGGAAATCCGGAATAGATTTTGTCCAGTAAGATTTATTTGGAAAAGTTTTTCCCCTATCATTTCTGGTGGCACATTTGCTCAGAAAACTTAATGTATGATTTAGTTCTCATGGGTGCAGTTCTGTTATCCAAGTCTCTGAAAAACGTTTTTTTTTTAATCCGAATTTGTTGCCCAGCTTTATTATAACAGCAGTTTGTGGGTCTGTAGGAAAAACTTTGTGAATTCTGTATGTAGGATGTGCAGAATCAACAGATAATTCATCTTAATATCAGCAATATTGTGATTCATAATGCAAGCTGGGAGCATCCTTGAAGTTTTAGTCACACATTCCTTTTAATTTGGCCATGCACTCTTTTAAAGCTACAGTGTGCTAACTTAATAAAATGCAGCATGCAAATGCACAAGTTTTTGCCTTCAGGCATTTAGCCATGATGTTTCTGTGGTGTCTCCTTTCAAGTATATATTCTTTCTTAAATTATTTACCCTGTAAACATGCTTTGCATTTTCAAAGGAGGCTCTGGATTCCCTGTCTGAGGGAGTTTGCTGAGGTTTTTTAGGTGAAAGGAATCTAAAGTTACAGATAGCATTTGTTTTTTTTGCTAGTGAATAAGCTATGTGGTTTTTTGCAGATGATGATGAACCTTACTTTTTTTCTTTCCCTCCTCCACTTGAAATTTCTTGTTGCTTTGCCTGGAGCTATACCCACTGGCAGTGTCTGGCTGTGACAGTATTAGAAACCTCTTTACAGATGGGCCCTGTCAATGCCAACTCCATTGTTCTGCCATCTGAGCTGGTTTGATTACAGAATGTTACTGAAATCCCACTCAGCACCCCCAATTCGTTCCTTTAGTGCCCTGGGTTGTTGATTTGCAGTCTGAAATGTGCTACTGGCAGAATCAAAGTTTTTCATGGTCTATTGTCTCCTGTTGCCCTCCAAAGTGGAGCTTTGCTGTTCCAGCAATATTTCCAAGATGTTATTTGCTCTGCTTCCCTAGTAGTGAAGCAATGGAACCAACGTAACTTTTGCAACAATGGAAAAGAATCTGATTATTGAGTAAAATATAAAAAATAGCGATAATTATGAAAAGGAATTTTGACAGCATCCTTCCTATTTTATGATTAATTTGTTCTGTTCAACGTTGTATCCTTAGATGCAATGAGCTAGCTAATTCAAATTCCTCAAAGTTAACCTTTGATATACATATCCTACATTTGCACTTTAATGGAACATTTAATTAGCAGATATAGGTGGGGGTCTGCAAAGATTTGTCTTCTCATGAGGAGGATTTTAGAAACAAGTTTGCCGATTAACTAATCTTGCAATCAAGTATGCAGCCAGAAAATCAGAACTGAAACATGTGAAGAGATAATTTCGTTTATTCTTTCCCCTGTTTAATTTAAGAGTACTGAAACACCAATAACTAGGTCAGATATGAGGCAGTGGCTTAAGAACGCTAGCATCTTAGATATGTGCATTTGTCCAAATATGTGCTCAAATGAGGAAATATCATCTACACTTAATCCTCTGCACATTAGCATTATGGATGCCTTGCAGCTCTCATCCCATACATACAACGGTTGTCAGCCACAGTTGTATTAAAGGCATATTACTCTATTTTATTTAAGGCTGAATTTAAAAGACTCTTCATGTTTTTCAATGTGGTTTTTTTTGCCCAGTTTCAATTTTCCTAAGGTATTCCCCCCCACACACACACACACAGTATGGATGAGATGGAGCAGACAAATCTGCAGGCTGCTTTTCATGCAGTTAGTTACTTTGGTCAAATAGTTGTCTCTCAAGTGTTGTTTTAGAGAATACGCCATATGAAAAGGGAAGTAAAATAACAAAGAGAATGAATGAAAGAGAGAGAGAGAGAGAGAGTTCTAAGCTCAGGTGTTAATCCACATTGCAAACTAATAAAAAGTAAAGTCCCTTTAATTAGCTTTAGTTTGTTAGACCATTAAATCTTTTCTTTTTTTTTCCTTCGAAGCAAGACAGAGAACTCTGCTCCTTTTGGCAGAGTAAATATTGCCTGTTAAGTTTGAATTAGCTGTCATCGTGGGAGAATTAATGCTGTGCTATCCTTTCTAGTGAGGAAAGGAAAAATAAACGAGACAGATCTTAGTTTAGCTTTAAGTGATAAATGAGGACAAAGCAGGCCATTCATCTCCTGCTAGCAAAGTGGACACAAGCACTAAAGCAGTTTTGCGGAAGACGTGTCAGCAAATGTGATCATTTTGTAACCTGTCAGGAGGATAGAGAGCTGGTCCTTTTAAAGTGTCACAGGGGAGTGTGTTTGTCTGATGTGACAGTTTTCATCCATCCATTTATTTTATTTTTCCTAAGGTGAATGTTGGAGCAAGAGGGAACACTGGGAAAAAAAAAAAACAAGGAGTGATCTGAAATTGATTTAAGACTTTCTCCTACTTTCCAAAGCATCTTGTCCTATCTCCATTAGTATCTAATGGTGTACAAGAAATTACAATTTATAGATTTTACAATTTGCAATCTTTAAAAAAAACCTTAGAGGTTTTTTTTGTCAAATATATCAGTTTAACTAACTGATAAGTAAGGCTAATAAATTTATTGTACCCAATCTCATTGAAATTTTCAATAAAACTTTCTAATATTTATTCTTCTTGTATCTGATTCTGATTATACTGCTTCTATAGCCAAATCATTCTGACTAATATCTTATTTGAGGTGTATAGATTAAAGTGCTGTATTGGATTATTACAAATATCTCCTACAAACAGTCTTAATTTTTCAATCATTATTATGTTTGATATTAGTTACACTTACTCTGTTTCGAGAGCTCTTAAATTACTCATTGTCTTTAAACAGTGATGAGTGATTGCTTGTATGCTAACAAAATAACAGAATGGTGAATAACACAGTGTTATTGCTTCTTGAATCTTTTTATTGCTCCCTCCTTACTATACAGCAGGATAAAGCTTGCCTTATTACTCTGTCTATGCTACTGAGACAAAGATGACTTTTAGAGCATGAAATCCACAGTTTAACACTTGCTTCTTTTTAATAAATTATCCTTTTCCTCAAAACTAACTTGATAAAAGTAATTGCATCATATTTCCATCATGATAATGCTTACTTCATGGCAAAATGTCTTTTCTGTGGATGAAATGGCAAAATTATTCCAGAAGATGCATAATGGTTTATGATATTTGTAGATAATATGACAAAATCCTTTTCCTATGCAATCCGATAGTCAGGAGATGGATGGATGGATGGATGGATGGATGGATGGATGGATGGATGGATGGATGGATGGATGGCTGGGTAGGTGGCTGGGTAGATAGATAGATAGATAGATAGATAGATAGATAGATAGATAGATAGATAGATAGATAGATAGATACAGGTAGTCCTCGACTTCCAACCACACTGGAACCCAAAATTTCTGTTGTTAAGTGAGACATTTGTAAAGTGAGTTTTGCCTCATTTTATGACCTTTCTTGCCACAATTGTTCATTGAGTTACTGCTGTTGTTACATTAGTAACATGGTTGTTAAGTGAATCTGGCTTCCCCATTGACTTTGCTTGTTAAAAGGTTGCAAAAGGGGATCACATTAGCCCAGGACACTGCGACCATCATAAATATGAATCAGATCTGAATTTTGATCATATGACCATGGGGTTGCCACAATGATCGTAACTGTGAAAAATGGTCATAAGTCACATTCTTCAGTTCCATTGTAACTTCCAATGATCACTAAATTAACTGTTGTAAGTTGAGGACTAACTCTGTGTGTGTGTGAACATAGGTGTCTTTATGTGTGTCTGTGTGTCGTACGTACACAGAGAAAGTTTAGATGACTAATTAAACAATGATTTACATAATTTATGAATATGTTTTATAGTCCAATCTGTTACAGAACTGATAACCAAATTAAAATTTGGGGGGGCTTGCACTTTTTTCCTAAAAAGGTACAGCTGGAAAGAGGACCAATCCAAAACTGTGGCAAAGGCAAAAGAAAAAAAATGTAAGGGGTTTTATGTGTGTTTGTGTGTGTGTGTGTGCGTACGCATCACTTTGTTTCATTTGGGTTTACCATTCTTTTATAAAAGAAGGAAAAAGTAATATTCCAGAGAAAATAAAGATAATGGAGAGAAAGAAGTGGAATTTAGTTTGCACCAACACCATCAAGTGCATCTTCCATTAATTTTCTATTCTTGCAAACAGAACACTAAAAAAATGAAGAGATGAAATTATTTACTCATTCCTCAGAGGCAAAAATAAGCAAAATCAATATAGCAAATAATCTTAAGGGCTGCTTATCTATGTTTTGTGGGAAATGTCCATAGAAAATCAGTTGACATACACATCTTTTATTGTCTTTTACCACTTTTCCTTTTTTCTCCTAGAATCATCCAGAACCGGATTTTGCTTGTTATCTTGGCCGTCATCATCATTTTTGCAGTCCTGATGGTTGTTTTTTTTTCTGTCAGGAAACATTGATATCTTTGTTTTTTGCTAACCAGCAGCAACCAGCTTCATGAAGACAAAGTGGTCACATGAATCATTCTCTTGCACTGAAATGGCTCTCCTTCTCAAAGCCCACGGTCTATCTCTGGTGGAAATAGCAGAAGTGTATGTGTCATTATTGGCTGCATGTTGATTAAATAATTGTATTTGGTTTAGCAATATTTCATAATAGGAATTTCCATATTTAGCATATGGAACTGCAAACATAATTATCAGCTATGAAGACTGCCATCATAATTGCTGAACTAAATTTAAGGTTTAAGGGCAAATAATTTACCCTGATAATGACAACAATTGACACCCACGATTTGTACTGAATTGGTATTTAAATCCTTATCAGAATCCCCTTTTATAATCCTGGAAATAGAGGCAAATAAATAAATCCATACACATCCCTTGTCATTTTCCTAACTCTCTAATATATCTATAAAAGCAAAGAAGTTAGTTTCTAATAAATATACCACTTTTTTTTGAAAGTACAGTTTAATGTCCATGGTGAATTTACTATTTCAAGGTTTATCACTTTTCTTACCTTGATTTTTCATCTGCCCTATGTTCTGAATTGTCAGCTAAGTTTTTCCTATACCATGACATTACACAGTTAGTTTTGCTTTGTACTATTGTTATTTTAATGTATATGGAGTTCAAATCAAGAACATACTGTTTAATATGTTTAGGAGATCACTTCACGTAAGAAAATGATGACATTTAAAAATCTGCGAATTGTGCTAGAATCAATGTGATGGTACTGTGGTTGAAAGAATATTCTGAATGAATTGTATCCAAAGGTAGTGGTCATATGTTAAAAAATTTTTAAATATTTTTGGATAAAATCTGTCCACATTACGCTCTGTAAAATAAATTAAGCCAGATTTCACTTATCTCCCCTTAGCCTTGTTTTCATAATGATTTTGCCCTCTCATGTCACATCATCTGCATTTGGATACTGCATTGTAAGCCAAGTCATAACCAAGTCCTTATTCTTGTACCCTTTGTATAGCCAAGGTAAGTTTACTGTGTAGTCTATGCAGGAATATTGTCCAATATTCCTGATAGACTAGTCAGTTTACCGAGGATGACCTCAAAATCATATTTTCAGTGAACACACATATTGCTTGAACACTCCTATTACTTTATTATGTGAAAAGCTTTTTTTATGTCTGTGCACTTTTAATATATATGACATAATGGATAAGCTCTACAGTCTTGGAAATAAAATCTAGCATTAAAACTGAATCTTGTGTGATTCTCCCCTACTCATCTGTGTAATTCAAATAAGCAGTTTCCTCCACTGCCCCTAATAATTGTCAATCCCACAATCTGTGAACATATAATGTAGTATCCACACTTACTAGTGAATTAACTTTATTTGGTTCTCAATTTCCCTGAATATTGGGAACTATGGAAACTGTGTTTCCCAATGTTCCTTGAATTCATTGGGCTTTGCTCCACATATTGCAACAGCTTTTAAAACCGTGCTGTGCTATCCACAATAAGCTAAGGAGAGATGATAGAGAAAAAGAAAGCTATAGGACTGTATTTGGAAGAACTACTGTATATTCTAGCCCTTTTCAGTATACAATCCCTGTTTGGTCAATTTTTTTCAGCATTAATGCCACTGTTTGCCACATCATTGTAAAATAGTTTTGGCTAATGTCCCTTTATATCCTGGTGCATATTAGGAAAGGATAACACAATTACCTAATAATAATCATGCTTAGATAGTTATCATTTTCCTGGATAGGCAAGCAGGAAATTTTCATGATAACTTTTGAAGTTCACTATTTATTTGCAAAGATTTAAAATTGTTATGGAACAAACTAAACCATAATTTATTACAGAGGCACAGAATATTGGCAATCACCTGAAGGTCATAAGAATCTAATAGCTTTATTCTATCTAGTATTTAAAATAACACTTCCATGATATCCTTGTTCAAACACTCTGGAATGGAATTTGTCCCTAAACATGTTCACTATACCCAGGCACAAAGAACTGAATAAATTTAATGTTGATGTAGCTGAGTCAAATAAAACGAGTGTAACTTAGTAAAGAAATTCAAGATGATGAGATTCACAAGAGAAATGTTGTTTATGGAAAAAGGTTAGGGCATGTATGTCTTCAGATAAATCATTTAAGTTGTGTAAACAGAACCATAGCTTTTACCTTCTTAATAATAGGGAAGGGCTGAGTTCATGGGTTCTGGGCAAAAGGGGATGAAGAAGATGCTTTCCAGTGTTAAAAGTAGGTATCAAAGCAGGTCAGGGGATGTACATTTTCACAAATCCTTTGTTCTGAAAACAGCTACTGTAAATATAAAGTTCAAAGAAAATATATTAAATTGTGTTTACAGGCTATTTATTATTGCTTCTCGTTTTTCTTCATCTTAATGCCAGTGGTGAAATCTGCACTTAATCCTCATGTTATATATCCAGCTAGAACCTTTTTCCAAAAAGATTTCTTCTGTATTATTTCAAAACTGTAACTATAACAGTCCCTTGCAGAAATGCAAAATAGTCCTGAGGATTTATTTTAAAAACTCACAGCACTTTTAATTCCAACTGTTTATATCTTTGCTAATCAGTTATACTCCATAGGCATCATAAAACAAATTTGTCACAGTAATATTCTTGTGCTTGATGATCTGATAATCAAGCCAATGCCTCAGTATATAGACCTTCTGTGATGTGTTTAGATGTGCTGATTTCTAAACATCTTACAGAAGCCATAGAAACAGTTTATGTATGAATTTATCCTAAGAATATGTAGCACTAATCCAAAAATTTAACATAACTAATTGCTTACTGATGCTCTGTTTCACCCAAACTAATGAATGCATGATAAAGTTGTGCATTTTATGTAAACCTACAAAGAAAAATCTCATTCTCTCAAGTATACTCCAGTTTAGATATCAGATGTTGATTATGAGCTTAGGCATCACATGGTTGGAACGTGAATCGGACTGAATGTAAATACAGCACCCCTTCGCTGTTCATTAAAGCAGCCTGATCTTCTTTTTGGGGCTTCTATACAACCCAGAAAAGATGCCACTACTTTAATGTGACATTTATGCAACACAATCTTTTCAGACCTCTACTATAGTCTGAGGGGGGGGGGAAATCAGACTGCTTATTGAATAGCAGAGAGGTGCTGTGCTGCTGCTTGGCCTGGAGCACTTCTTCTAAAATCTAAATTATTTTCAAAGTATGTAAGCCACTGCATATGGTACATTCCCTAAGCAGTTGCACAGACTATAAATTGACTCCAGCACTATGTTCCATCCATCAGCTGAAGATTTGGCTAGGCATAGTTTAATATTTTCTATGTAATAAACACCTCGTTAACAGGAAGAAATAGGTATATGGAAAACTTTCAGGTTCACTGTCAGCCTTGATTGAAAGAAAATAAGCCCCCAAGCTAGGCAATCTCTGTTTTCATTTCTTCAAATGAGATCTTAGAATTACTTTTATCCTCAACTGAATACTTAGGGTCATTGTGAAAGTTACTCTAAGTAAGCTGCTTCTATAGTACCTCAGCAATTAAACCCCACTCCAGGAAAATTATGCTTGCCAACTCTATTACCACACAGGTTCTGAACTTATCTTCCATATGACTTCAGTCAACGAATGCATCAAATGGATGCAAGCATAGTCATTGAAAAGCAAACGGTTCTATTACTGAATTATGCCAAATTAAGGCATCTTAATGTTAATTTAGTTTTCAAGTGTTTATATTCTATTTGCTAAACAATTCCACAAAGCAAAACACTAATTCTGTACTGAGGCAGAATTAAACAGTTTAAATAAAGATGCTTGAGTTTTAAAGAGTTTTTAAATCCTCTACATTTGGGGAAAATGTCAAAAAAATGTAGCTGGACTGACGTCAGTTCCCATCTCGGGGATACAAGGCCATTTGGTATTCTGTTTAAGGCAGTCTGGATTGTCTTATTTTTGCAGCCAGCTTGGTGGGGGGTTTTCTTTGCTGCTGCTTCAGAGCATGGAGCTTCAAAGACTGAAATTAATGGTGAACAAAATTGTGCGGCTCTGACCATCCCATGCGGGGCAAACCCATTGAGGGTTGTCATTAAGGAGAGAAATAAGGGGGGGGGAATCTTGCCAGTGCCTTTAAAAAAAATTCCTCATCAGATAATGACCTCAGTGATTGAGTTTTCGTTACCAAACAGCACCCTGAGATTGTCCCACAAAAAGAGAGAGAGAGAGAGAGAGAGAGAGAGCAACTGTGTCTCTCCTCTCTCTCCCTCTCTCTCTCTCTTTTGCACATCTTTTCTTTAAACCTGTCAGATCATTTCAGTATTTCAAATCCGAGGAAAACAGCCTGCCTGCTGCTGTATTTGAAGTTGTAATGGTGTCAAAAAGTCACGACTGACTGACAGCCGTCAGTCCCAGAGGAGCTCATTAAATCATAAAAACTTGACAAGGAAATAATTGAGCATCACTGGCAGCTTGGCGCCTGTTTAGACATTTTTATTTTCTTTCATTATCAGTCCCCACCATTATGTTCATTAACAAATTGCATTAAACAAATGTTCAGGGCTAATGATTTGTTTATCATGTTATTATTGTTATTATTACATCTATTATTATTATCATTATTTAAACATTAGCTGTGTCATCTGGTATCTCAGCAGCTTCATGTTATCATCTGACTGAATATTTTTCCACTCAGAGCTCTGGGTGCTGTTGGAATATGAAATAGATTATTCATTACCCTCCTCTTTGCCACTGATTTGGTTTCATGTAGCGTCTTCCACAGAGAAAGATGAAAACTTGTCAAAAATAGGTTATATCTTATTCTAAGGGCAACAATAGCAGCAGGTACAGGCACACTTTAATATTTAATTAAGGTTGATGTTAACCCCTTTAAATGACTTTTGCTGAGAGTTACATTCAAGTGCAGAACACAAAAATAATTGTACTTAATTTGCAACCAGCAACAGTCGGCATTCATTTTAGACTTTCTGGAAATGTTCAAGAATAATTTTAAATAATAAAATCTGAAGCATAAATATTTATATATTTTCTCTACCCTTGGATTAAACACTTCAGGACTACATGTATAATCTCTTTTATTTTTAAACCTCCCACTAGAAATTTAGAGAGCTCTGGTGACAGAAAGAGTTACACGTGAATCCCTGAAAACTTTTGTGGCAGTCATAATAAAATTCTGTTATTCATGACAGACGAACTGCTGGGCATGGGTTTTTGAACAAGGAGAGTTTTGTTTCAAGCAGCTACAATTAAATGCCTCTTATTGGGAGGAGGAACAAAAGATTTATTTTTAATTGTGTATCCTTATATTGCCTGCTGATGGTAGTACTAATTCCTGTGGTGAAACAGAGTTGGGTGGGTGAACAGATCTAGCTAAAATCTATCCTATCATTTGAGAAGGAGGGGTAGTTTATAAATCATATTCTAATCTAAGTAGAATTACACATGTACCTGGTGTCACCAGAATCATATCACTGATTGTCCTTGGTCTGTTAATCGTTCCCAACTAACTTTGGTCTATCTAGCAACAACAATGGTGCAGCGTGTACATACTGGTCTGAACACTATCATTCAAGACCAAGCAGACTCCATAGTTTTGTCATCCATCATGCACCTACTCAATCAAACATGCTTCATAGCTCCCTGTGGGATATTATGGAGATGCCAAGGACCAGTGATGCTCATTTATACATTAGCTGCATTTTCAAAGCATCAGTGAAAAGCAATTCAGAAAAATGATGGCCTCGAAGAACAGGCCACAGTGGGGGAGAGACTGATAGAAATCTGTTACCTTATTCATTGGCTTAATGATAAAGCCTGTCTTTTACAAAATGTATCAGTACAATGCATTTTGTGGCGATACGTGCCACAACCCAGCCAACTATTCTAAACTAGGTCTTTTAAAAAATGAGGAAAAAATGCCGTTGTTAAAGCCTCCTTTGGTTTTGAAAATGTTTTAACATGTTGCACCAAGGACTTCTTCAATGAAAATGAGTCCAAAATGTTCCTGGAAATGTCATGCTAGTCAAATGGATCTTTGGATTTAGTTGTAGAATGTGATTCTGAAAACTGTAGGTCTTGCTTTTTTTCCAGTCTGCGAGACCATCGCTATCATCATCAGTCCCTTCTGCCAATCCACAAATCGCTTTTAAACATTTTTCTAAATTTCAGTTTCAGGGGAGCTACACTCATACCAAAATTCAAATTAAATTGTAAAGTAAAAGGGGTAAAAAGAGTTTAAAAAGAAATTGATATGAGGAAAACCTGCCAAGATATATATGTCTGCATGCTTCTTGAAGATATATATTTAAAGGATTTCTGAGCCTTCCCCCATTAAGATTATAAAAATGGGATAAAGTAAAAATGGTGATGCAATAAAATCCAATTTTAAATACACAGAACAAAAGCAATGCAAACTGTTCATTGAATTTGCTGGCAAAATACAATTCCCTTACCAGCACTGACTCACTCGCTAAGGGCATCCTAGATACTAGTCCCAAGTCACCGGGTACCCCATAATGGGGCCCACTCCTCAATTACTCAGAAGTAACTGAGTATTGATTAAGTAATGTGTGTGTTTTATGTGCAAGTCCATATATGCTAATTTGTGAGAAACCAGCCCAACACTCAGAGTATTGCAGTTATATAACCTCAGTGCTACTAACTTACAAAGCTAAGAATGGTTAGGCCACCTCAGTCCACTTAAGACATGAATTAGCACCATTGAAGTTTATGATTCTGTAAAGAAAACAACATCTAGCAGATTCAGAATATCTACCGTTTCATTTATTGCCACCAGGAGATGATACTGTGTTGGGAAGTCTGAAGGATGTAATGGTGGTGGAGGCTGGGTTGCACTTGGGCTGCAATCATGTTTGTGTTTTGAAATTCCACTCAAGCACCTGGAAACGCAGATCACAACTTGGTGATTTTTGTTTTTACAAGAATGAAAGGATTGCAAACCCAAATACAGTGTTATTATCTTCCCTGATTTTTCTATTCAGTTAGCTTGCTTTCACTACTTACACTTAATGTGCTGTGTTCCCTAAGTAATTACATATGCATGTAGTACAAAAAAAATCATAAACTTGCAATACTTCCAGTTGCCCTCCGGGTGAGATTCAAGGTGCTGGTGATGACCTATAAAGCCCTAAATGGCATGGGCTCGGATTATCTGAGGGAGCACCTGCTGCCAGCGTCAATTTCCCATCGTCCTGTGCACTCCCACAGGGAGGGCCTCCTCAGGGTACCGCCGGTCAAGGATTGCCGACGGGCGATCCCCAGGGGAAGGGCGTTCTCTGTGGGCGTGCCTGCCCTATGGAATCAACTGCCAACGGAACTCCGGACTGCCCCCGACCTTCGTTCATTTCGCCGGGACCTAAAAACCTGGCTCTTTGAGCTATCTGGTCTGGACTGAGGGGTTTTAATGTTTTTAAATTGTGATTTTAATTTTTGGGGGCTAGACGTAATTTAATTTAATTTTAATTTTATATTGTATTGTTTTTAAATTTTGCCTTGTAAACTGCCCTGAGTCCTTTGGGAGTAGGGCGGTATATAAACCGAATTATTATTATTATTATTATTATTATTAATAATAATAATAATAATAATAATAATAATAATAATAATAATAATAATAATAATAATAATAATAGTAGTAGTAGTAGTAGTAGTAGTATAAACATTCCACTCATTCCACTCTTAGCCAGATATAAGGAAAATGGATGTGTCTTGAGAAAAGCAAAAAATTACATTGTTTTCCAGATAATTCATAATTGTATCTAACCAGTGGTGGGATTCAAATATGTGAACCACCAGTTCTCTGTGTGGATGCCACTTCTGGAAGTCCATTCTGGGCCTGGGCAACAAAAAATTAGCTACTGGTTCTACCGAACTGTTGCAAACAGGCTGAATCCCACCACTGTATCTAATGATAAAGATATATATGTATAAAATGTGGAATAATTTAATATTGAACATATAAATAGGTACTCAACCTTGATGCTAAACAGAACAAATTTTGTATCAAGTGTGTTCAGAAAATAGCTGAACTGAAGTTGTTGTAATTGTTACATATAAATAATGAAGGCATCTAGAGGAGATTTTTCTTTAAAAAAAACCTATACACTATGATACAGTGAACTTGTGCACTCAGTCATTCCCTTCATCGAAACAACTGCCTTTGGCGTGAATAACAGCTTGGCTGATATGAAGCACAATATTGATCTGTTGCTTGAGAAAGTCCACTGATAGTTCTTTGGACTTTTCCTGAGGTATGGCTATAACAGCTGAACACAAGAGGGATCTGCTGCTTCTATCTCTCGTCCATCCCAAATGAATTCAACAGGAGATCAACCTAGAGAGGGTAAAACTGCTCTCAGTTTGTTTATTCTCTTTCACTTAGACATAAACATATATGTACATGTTCTTCTCTATTTTTGTTTCATTATGAGTGAGAACCAGTTCATTTCAGTTGTAAATTATAAATGGATTTAGCTTTCCAGGTGAAATATATGAATGACCAACAGGGAACACCAGAGTCTTCTTTTGTTCTTGTTTAAAAGTAAATGCTAAGACTAAAGTTAAATGGTGTGGAGACAGAGTAAATAAAAGTTTGTGTATGGTCAATGACTTACATTATTTTTTAAAAATTATCATAATGATAAATATAAAAATCATTGAAGCATGTTGTTCATGGACCGTAGATAGTAGATATTTTTGTTCAAACGAAAATAACGTTCTGTTCTTACACAGTTTGAACTCTTTAATTTTTGTAATAGATAACAGAAGCTATCTGATTTTATCCATAATAGGTATAGAGGTAACCAGTAGAGGATATCCTTGAGAACCACAGTGGACTTGCATTGCATTATCCTCATGAAGTTCCAAGTCAGAGAAGATATTGGTTAATGGAAAAGGCAAACAATTTATCCTGTAGTGTATTTTTTTTCTTGAAATTGAATACAAGCCTTCATATGGTTTTCTTCAAGGATTATCACAATTTCCTAGCCTGACCATCATTCAAGTTCACAAATTTGCAAAATGTGTTGTGCTACCAGATTAACCACAAATGGTCTTTAATAATGAATCTCTTAATGTTCCTTCTAAAATCTCGAAGCTCGTCCGATGTAGAAAGTACTTTTGCAGCTTATGCTGGTACAGAGAGTAATTAGGATTTAAGAGAGATAGATCCCACCCAGTCTCTTCCATGCTGCTTTGAAGTTGCCGGATGGTGAGTGTGACTTTGGCTGTCTGCAGCCTAGTGATGGGCTATATCTCTATGGCCGGTCTTTCGTCTGCCAGTTTGGAGGAAATTGCTGGCTCCTTGCTAGTTGCCTCTACGGGGCGACTTTCTACCCTTTTCAGGGTCCCACAGTGATCCGAAACTGCACGTGGGAGATGGACCTCACCTCCTAGGCATCCATGGCAGCTGCGCAGCAAACCAGAAATAAACAATAATGACAAAGATTCTTACTTCCTATCTGGTTATGATCCATTCTGATGATGTATCCTATCCACCTCAGCTGAGCTCTGATGCTTGGTGGACTCTGATGTGGTGTTGTCAATGAATGCTGAGGAGGGAGAGAAACGTGCACATGTGAACTTTCTCCAGTTATTTGATGTGCCCTGACAGTACAGAATCCTGGATTCATATCCATACAGGAGAGAAAGGATAATCACAGCTCTGTAGACTTTCAACTTTGTGGAGATATGGATTTTGTGTTGATTAAGCCCTTTAGTATGCAGCCACTCCAGCATCTAGCTAGCCTTGGTGACCTTGGAGTCAATTTTTTGTCTAACTATCACTTGAAATGATACTTTGCATGTATTTCAAGCTGTTTACATTTGTCAGCTAGGTGTCGTCCATGGTGATTTTTGGTTCTATAGTTTTGGTATTTGGCATGAGTTGGTAAAGGACTTCAGTAATGTTCAGACTGAAGAACAAAGAGAGTCTGAGAATTTGCTCAGCATGAACTGTAGATTACTGTCTTTGTGCGGCATGGTTATCAGCAAAGAGTGTTTCTTGAATGACTGTATGGTGGCATTTCATCATGCGTTCAAGCAGCAAAAGTCAAAGAGAAAGTCATCCAATCAGTAACTGATATATATACTTCCTCCTTCAGACCCTGGATAGCACATGACAACATACAAGCAAACAACAGCTTGAATAGGATTGGAGGTTACATACAATCCTGTTTTATTCCATTGGAAATGACAAATGCAACTGATGAGTCACCATTTTGTCATTAAATAGTTGAATCAACTTTATGAATTTCCTTGAAACATCAGCATCCATTATCTTGTGATAAACCAGAGAACTTCCTTGTTTTCATTGTCAAATGCCTTTGTCAGGTCAATGAAGAAAGAATAAAGACACTTGTTCTGTTTGATGTACTTTTCCTAGACTTGCCTCACAGAAAATATGTCTGTGGTACTCCATTCTGGACAAAAGCCACATTGCATCTCTAGGAGGTTCCTTTCTGAGACAGTGACAAAGATAATGTGGGCAAAGACCTTGCGTGTGATGGGCAGCTGAGAGACACATCTGTGCTTTCTGCAGTCTGATTTTCTTCCCTTGTTTTTATAGGGAGCCACAATGAGGGCATCATAGAAGTCATCAGGCATCTCGCCTGTGGACCAAATATCTTCCAAGAAGTCTTGAAATGCCCTCTAAGTTGTTTGTGTCTATTGCTTTGTAGATTTCAACAGGGATTGCCCTGTTGCTTTACTTGAGTTTATCTTCAGGATTGCTTTTTTGATCTCATCAGTAGAAAGAGACAGGTGTAGGGCATTCACATCTGGCGCTAAGGAATCTGCTATAAGACATGAGCATCAACTGTGGATGACCTATTAAGCAGTACATCTGGAATACATATGGGCAATCTCCCCTCCTCTCCTTATTCAGAGAGGTTCCAAGGAACTGGAATATTCAGTTGTTTCTTGGGCTTTGCTTTTGCAGAGTTGTCTTTAGTTCACCGTGCCAAGTTGTTATGTTTCTATTTCTTTCTGTAAATCTTTTAAAAATACATAAATTAAATGTTCAATAAAGATTGTAGTATGACAATAGATGTTTCTAAGATAAAGTGAATATAGAAGTTGATAGAGTCACAAAAACAAAACAAAATGAATTCTGAATAAGTTTCCAGTAGTAAACCAGTATTCTAGGCACCTACTTGAGAACAAAATTACAAGAAAAATATATTTTCTCAGGCCAGGGCACTTACAAGAGAAACACTCCAAATAACTCTGAGACATGCTCAGATGTGAAAAGAACTAATACTTGTTTACAAGGGCAACCTACTAAAAACAAAAAGGATACTATGAATGTCTCAAGTCTTGTCGTTCTTATTTGCTACAAAATGGTAACTGCTCAGAAGCAGATGGGCTAATTAGAACTGTAAGGTAAAATTATATTATTTTTCAGGAAAATTCCCCAAAATGCCTTTAGTGGTGGAATGCTCATGTGTCTCTTTAATGCAATAATGAGAAAGTTTTTGAAGGTTCAATGTGTAGTTCTATCAACCTCATCAAGTTGGGTTGCCATTCCAGAATAAACATGGATACCAAAAGGAGTCTGTCTCAAGAATTTGAGTAATGGCTGAAATGTAAAATATCCAAATACTGTATGCAGGCAGACAACCAACATATATGATGTCTTTTATAATTATGTTCTATGGTAAACATAAGTCTGCTAGGCATGTCAGAGGGCATTTGATAAGCTGTTTTCTGCAGGTTAACAATTTCAGGCCATTAATATTTGGTTCATGGTGTTTGATTCAGAAATTACATTATGATTTTAAGAAGTTTATATAAATAATAATAAAAAACTGATTAATAGCATTTGTCTGCTTAGTGAATGTAACACCAGCTTTTTCAATTGCGAGAACCAATCTTGTTTAGGCTAAGGGGAGACGTTTCAGATTTTGAACAGGTTAAGAATACCTCAAATCATATAAATTTATTACAGTCATGAGGCCAGAAAAACAATAATAGGAATGCCAGTTTATGATGATTATAGAGACATTTCCACCCAATAAACAGGACTGATTAATAGAGCAAGATTTTAGAAAACATAATGTATAATTAATGTATAGTATTTACAGCCCAAGATTATATAATAGCCATTGTACCATATAGCTTTGAAGAGGGATAATATTAATGCACATTATTAATTTGGAAGGTGTCCACAACAGCAGGATACCTGTCTCCTTCATGTCCTACTGGTGGACTTTCAGGTAAGATCTGTTTAGCTTTTAGGGCAATAGGATGCTCTTCTGTTCCTAGATCCTAGATGACTTCACAGTCTTCTTTCAATCCAGTCCAGATCCAAGACAAACAAAACTTGCTGGATTTTCCCCCCTTTGTCTAGCTTTTTTCAAGTAAACAATAATATAAAGAACCCCTTTTCTTCAAAATAGCTTTACTGCATTTATAATAGATCAATATAATTCTGAGTATGCATATGAGGGGGAAAAAACAAACCTTGCCCTTTTAGCATAATAATGTCAATATTGGGATGAGATGCAGAATTCTGAACTTAGGTTCCATTTTGAACAATATGGCCAACAGAAATTGTTCAAATGTATGTGTGTGTATGTATGCATATATATGTACACACACACACACACATCTCCTATGAATTTACATGCTACAGATTAGAGAGGCAGCCAGAAGAGAGCAGCATATGCACAACACATATCTCAATAAAGAGAATTAAAAATCAATGACTTTGTTGACAAATCAAAAAAGGCATCCCCTAGTTTTAAGGATATTGTTTTAAGGATATTGCTCAGTAACTGAAAGCATTTCTTGTCCTTTTTGGCCAAGTATATGCATCCTGAGGCGTTGATCTTCTAATGCATTTTTGAATAACAAAGGGATTTTGTCAATGAACTAAATTGTGCCAGTGCTTATTTCTCTTTACCCAGAAATAAATAATGATGTCATGACAGTTGAAGATATTATTTACTCAGAATGTTTTGTATGAAAATGGATATTACTTTCCAAGTCCATTTCAAAATTTAAAAATTACTTACCTGCTTTACATGTTACCGTATGAAGAGTTTGTTTGAAGAGAGTTGAATGCACCAATGTTGCTTTAAGCACCATAAGATTCTAGGAACCACTGCTGATAGTGTCTGCTTACTGTCTTTTTTAGTGACCATTAAAAGTTACAGTGGTTGAAAAAAAAAACCACAACCAGTCCTCACATTTACAGTAATTGTAGCATTCTGTGATCATGTGATTGCCGTTGGGAGTTTCACAACTCGCATGCATTCAGAACTGTTGCACTGCTGTCAAGTGATTGCCATTTGCAAGCATCACAATTGGCTTCCAGCAAGCTGAATTAATGGAGAATATGGAAGTGAAATTGCAAGTTATGGTCACATGTTGTCTCACTTAATGATTGCAGTGATTCACTTCACAATGGAAACAGAAGGGGGGTTGTTAGTCTGGCTTAGTAAAGTGATTTTTCATTTAGTGACCATTGCCCTTAATGACAGAGTTGCGGGTCCCAGTGGTGGTTGGTGATGGGTAAGCAAGGACTACCAATATTGAAATGTGTCACTGTTTCTCAAAACAACACTAAAGGATCCTTTGGACATTCCAAGAAACTTTTTGTCATTTGTCAGAAAAATTCAGAATTTGTTTGTTTTAATGACAACAACAGTAATTACTTGCTATTCATCATTACACAATCAGGTGAGTATTTCACTAATAGTAGGAAATTATGTTAAGATATACAGGTGGTAGAGATTCAGTGCTTCTCAGATTATCTTCTTTTCTTAAAAGAAGAAGCAATACGTGACTGTTGCTAGCAGGCACCAGAACTTGAGTAGCTGCCCAAGGATGGCAGGTATTAAAACTATTTTATGCTAAAATTAGATTGTCCTTTCAACAGATTTTAGCCCATTAATGAAATAAGCAATGCCTTAACTTTGCTTAATGATTAAGTTTCAGTGTAAGGAATCAGAAGTATCCTTGCAATTCTTGACATCACACAAGTGAAATAAATGTTATCACTTATTCCCTCTCAGAGACATATTTATGATTACCTTTGTCCATATACTGTATATTTAAAAAAATGTAGTGGCTGGAGGTGGTGTATTCTGCGCATAATGAACTTCAATCATTAATACTTCTGAAAATAAGATTGATCTGTATGTTTGTTTGAAGTGGCATTTGGGAGCTATAGTGAAGGCAAATGAAGTAAGCTGTTGGAATCGATATGGCAGCTGCAAATAGCAATCATTCTGAAAATATAAAGAAATGTATATGAAATTATAGTTTCATTATATGTAAATTACAGTTTTTAGTATTGTATGACGTATATAGACTTTGAGTGTCTTTTTTTCTTTAGATACTGTAAGTACCATGTTACATATTTCCTAAATGTATTTTGGAAGTCTTTTTTTTTAGGAATAGCAGCTAAAAATGTTTAGGCATATGGTAAATTAACTTGTTACTCCCCTTCATGGATTACTGCCTTGTCGTGGCGAAGGGGCTTGCGTAATTCAATGAAGCTATGAGCTATGCCGTGCAGGGCCACCCAAGACGGACAGGTCATAGCAGAGAGTTCTGACAAAACGTGATCCACTGGAGAAGGAAATGGCAAACCACTCCAGTATCTTTGCCATGAAAACCCTATGGACAGTACCAAAAGGCAAAACGATATGACGCTGGAAGATGAGCCCCTCAGGTCGGAAGGTGTCCAATATGCTACTGGGGAAGAGCAGAGGGCTAGTACTAGTAGTGCCAGAAAGAATGAAGCAACTGGGCCAAAGCCGAAAGGACGCTCAGCTGTGGATATGTCTGGTGGTGAAAGGAAAGTCCGATGCTGTAAAGATTTTTTCTCCATAGGAACCTGGAATGTAAGATCCATGAATCAAGGAAAACTGGACGTGGTCAAACAAGAGATGACAAGACTGAACATTGACATCTTAGGTATCAGCGAACTAAAATGGACAGGAATGGGTGAATTTAATTCAGATGACCATCAGGTATACTACTGTGGGCAAGAATCCTTCAGAAGAAATGGAGTAGCCTTCATAGTCAATAAAAGAGTAGGAAAAGCAATACTGGGATACAATCCTCAAAATGACAGAATGATCTCAGTTCGAATCCAAGGCAAACCATTCAATATCACAGTAGTCCAGGTCTATGCCCCAACCACCAGTGCTGAAGAGGATGAAATTGACCAGTTCTATGAAGCACTACAGCACCTTATAGAACTAACACCAAAAAATGATGTTCTTATCATCTTGGGGGATTGGAATGCTAAAGTAGGAAGCCAAAAGATAACTGGAATAACAGGCAAGTTTGGCCTTGGAGTGCAAAATGAAGCAGGGCACAGGCTGATAGAATTCTGTCAAGAGAATACAATGGTCATAGCAAACACTCTTTTCCAACAACCCAAGAGACGGCTCTACACATGGACATCACCAGATGGTCAACACAGAAATCAGATTGACTATATGCTCTGCAGCCAAAGATGGAGAAGCTCTATACAGTCAGTAAAAACAAGACCAGGAGCTGACTGTGGCTCAGACCATGAGCTTCTCCTTGCAAAGTTTAGGCTTAAACTGAAGAAAGTAGGGAAAAGCACTAGGCCACTCAGGTATGAATTAAATCATATCCCTGTTGAATATACAGTAGAGGTGACAAATAGATTTAAGGAATTAGATCTGATAGACAGAGTGCCTGAAGAACTATGGACAGAGGTTCGCGACATTGTACAACAGGTAGCAACCAAAACCATCCCAAAGAAAAAGAAATGCAAGAAAGCAAAATGGCTGTCTGAGGAAGCTTTGCAAATAGCTGAGGAAAGGAGGGAAGCGAAAGGCAAGGGAGAAAAAGAAAGATACACCCAATTGAATGCAGAATTCCAGAGAATAGCTAGAAGAGATAAGAATGCCTTCTTAAATGAACAGTGCAAAGAAATAGAAGAAAATAATAGAATAGGGAGGACCAGAGATCTTTTCAAGAAAATTGGAGAAATGAAGGGAACGTTTAATGCAAAAATGGGCATGATAAAGGACCAAAATGGCAGGGACCTAACAGAGGCAGAAGAGATTAAGAAGAGGTGGCAAAATTACACAGAAGAACTATACAAGAATGAGCTTAACGTCCCTGATAATCACAATGAGGTGGTCACTGACCTCGAGCCAGACATCCTAGAATGTGAAGTGAAGTGGGCCTTAGAAAAGCTGAGCAACAACAAAGCTAGTGGAAGTGACAGTATTCCAGCTGAGCTATTCAAAATCTTAAAAGACAATGCAGTAAAAGTGCTACACTCAATTTGCCAGCAAATTTGGAAAACTCAACAATGGCCACAGGATTGGAAAAGATCAGTTTACATTCCAATTCCAAAGAAAGGCAGTGCCAAAGAATGTTCAAACTATCGCACCATTGCACTCATTTCTCATGCTAGTAAAGTCATGCTTAAAATCCTACAAGCTAGACTTCAGCAGTATGTGGATCGAGAACTACCAGAAGTGCAGGCAGGATTTCGAAGAGGCAGAGGAACTAGAGATCAAATTGCCAACATACGCTGGATCATGGAGAAAGCTAGGGAGTTCCAGAAAAACATCTACTTCTGCTTCATTGACTATGCTAAAGCCTTTGATTGTGTGGATCATAACAAACTGTGGCAAGTTCTTAAAGAGATGGGAGTACCAGACCATCTTATTTGTCTCTTGAGAAACCTATATGTGGGTCAAGAAGCAACAGTGAGAACTGGACACGGAACCACTGATTGGTTCAAAATTGGGAAAGGAGTCCGGCAAGGCTGTATACTGTCGCCCTGCCTATTTAACTTATATGCAGAGCACATCATGAGAAAGGCAGGGCTAGATGAATCAAAAGTTGGAATTAAGATTGCCGGAAGAAATATCAACAACCTAAGATACGCAGATGATACCACTCTTATGGCAGAAAGTGAAGAAGAACTAAGAGCCTCTTGTTGCAGGTGAAGAAGGAGAGTGCAAAACTTGGGTTGAAACTTAACATTAAGAAAACCAAGATCATGGCATCTGGCCCTCTCAATTCCTGGCAAATAGATGGGGAAGAAATGGAGGTAGTGACAGATTTTATTTTCCTGGGCTCCAAGATCACTGCAGATGGGGACTGTAGCCAAGAAATTAAAAGACGCTTGCTCCTGGGGAGGAAAGCCATGGCAAATCTAGACAGCACACTAAAAAGCAGAGACATCACCCTGTCAACAAAAGTGCGTATAGTCAAGGCTATGGTCTTCCCAGTTGCAACGTATGGCAGTGAAAGTTGGACCATAAGAAAGGCTGAGCGCCAAAGAATTGAGGCCTTTGAACTGTGGTGCTGGAGAAGACTCCTGCGAGTCCCTTGGACCGCAAGGCGATCAAACCGGTCAGTCCTAGAGGAGATCAATCCTGACTGCTCTTTAGAAGGCCAGATCCTGAAGCTAAAACTCAAGTACTTTGGCCACCTAATGAGAAGGAAGGACTCACTGGAGAAGAGCCTAATGCTGGGAAAGATCGAGGGCAATAGAAGAAGGGGACGACAAAGAATGAGGTGGCTGGATGGAGTCACTGAAGCAGTAGGCGTGAGCTTAAATGGACTCCAGAAGATGGTAGAGGACAGGAAGGCCTGGAGGAATGTTGTCCATAGGGTCGCGATGGGTCGGACACGACTTCGCAGCTAACAACAACAACAACAACAACTTGTTACTTAGTAAGTTGTTTCAATACAGGTAGTCCTCAACTTACAACCAGAAAATTTGAGCCCAAAATTTATGTTGTTAAGTGACATATTTGTTAAGCAAGTATTGCTCCATTTTATGACTTTTTTGCCTCAGTTGTTAAGTGAATCATTGCAGCTAATAAGTTAATAACCCAGTTGTTAAGTAAATCTGGCTTCCCCATTGACTTTGCTTATCAGAAGGTCGCAAAAGGGGATTGAATGACCTTGGGACACAGCAACGATCATAAATATGAACCAGTTGCGAAGCATCTGAATGTTGATCAGATGATCCTGGGAATGCTGCAAAGGTTGTAACCGTGAAAAACGGGCATAAGTTACCTTTTTCAATGCCACTGTAACTTTCAACAGCTACTAAATGAACTGTTGTGAGTCAACATACTTGTAATGTGTTTTAACATTTTTTTAAAAAACACATGCTTTAAATACCCTCTTCCTCCCTTTCTAATATTTCATAATGGAAGAAATGTGATTGGCTTGAAGACAAAATTACTGAAATGGCTGAGAGTTTTTGTTAGTTAGTAAGTTACAGAAAATGTATGTTTAAGCATTTTGTTCTGATTCTGTTCTGAGCAAAAAATCACCTGTAAAAAGGAACAGTGAATTATTTTTGAAACTTTATTAAAGATGTCTAACCTCCGCGATTCTTCTCTTCTTGTAACAATGGCTGCAGGATGAATGAGCATCAGCGTCATGCATCACTGAGTAGTTCAAATTTGGGTTTATGATAATATTTGGGAAAGACCTTGGGGGACAGGAGGAAGATCCACAGCCTACGCAAAGCCTGGTAAGAGGCTGCTCAGTCTACAGATGTGGGAAACCTTCCAGAGTGCATCCTCTTTAAACTTCCAGAAACTAAAAAGGGAGGAGGAGTCACATACATTCAATCTTGGAAAATGTAAACCTGCAATAAAGATAGTGAGTGCTAATGCTTTGGGTTGTGCTTCTTGCCTGGACTACCTCGAAAAGATTATATCAGTCTCAAGATCCATCTTGAATACATATAAATGGCATATAAAAGGCCTCTCAACTTTTACATAACCTGCTTTTTAAAAATTTGTATTTGTATTTGTATTTGTAAAATAAAATGTTGTTGTTGTTATTAGTTGTGCAGTCGTGTCCGGCCCATTGCAACCCCATGGACAATGTTCCTCCAGGCCTTCCTGTCCTCTACCATCTTCTGGAGTCCATTTAGCCTCATGCCTACTGCTTCAGTGACTCCATCCAGCCACCTCATTCTCTGTCGTCCCCTTCTTCTCTTGCCCTCAATCTTTCCCAGCATTAGGCTCTTCTCCAGTGAGTCCTTCCTTCTCATTAGGTGGCCAAAGTATTTGAGTTTTAGCTTCAGGATCTGGCCTTCTAAAGAGCAGTCAGGGTTGATCTCCTCTAGGACTGACCGGTTTGATCGCCTTGCAGTCCAAGGGACTCGCAGGAGTCTTCTCCAGCACCATAGTTCAAAGGCTTCAATTCTTTGATTTTGAATAGCTCAGCTGGAATACTTTCACCTCCACTAGCTTTGTTGTTGCTCAGCTTTCCTAAGGCTCACTTCACTTCACATTCTAGGATGTCTGTCTCGAGGTCAGTGACCACCTCATCATGGTTATCAGGGACGTTAAGCTCATTCTTGTATAGTTCTTCTGTGTAATTTTGCCACCTCTTCTTAATCTCTTCTGCCTCTGTTACGTCCCTGCCGTTTTGGTCCTATATCATGCCATTTTTGCGTGAAACGTTCCCTTCATCTCTCCAATTTTCTTGAAGAGATCTCTGGTCCTCCCTATTCTATTGTTTTCTTCTATTTCTTTGCACTGTTTATTTAAGAAGGCATTCTTATCTCTTCTAGCTGTTCTCTGGAATTCTGCATTCAATTGGGTGTATCTTTCTTTTTCTCCCTTGCCTTTTGCTTCCCTCCTTTCCTCATCTATTTGCAAAGCTTCCTCAGACAGCCATTTTGCTTTCTTGCATTTCTTTTTCTTTGGGATGGTTTTAGTTGCTACTTCTTGTACAATGTTGCGAACCTCCATCCATAGTTCTTCAGGCAGATCTAATTCCTTAAATCTATTTGTCACCTCTACTGTATATTCATCAGGGATATGATTTAGTTCATACCTGAGTGGCCTAGTGCTTTTCCCTACTTTCTTCAGTTTAAGCCTAAATTTTGCAATGAGAAACCATAGTCAGCTCTTGGTCTTGTTTTTTCTGACTGTATAGAACTTCTCCATCTTTGGCTGCAGAGCACATAGTCAATCTGATTTCTGTGTTGACCGTCTGTGATGTCCATGTGTAGAGTCGTCTCTTGGGTTGTTGGAAAAGAGTGTTTGCTATCACCATCCTATTCTCTTGACAAAATTCTATCAGCCTGTGCCCTGCTTCATTTTGTACTCCAAGGCCAAATTTGCCTGTTATTCCGGTTGGCTTCCTACTTTAGCATTCCAGTCCCCCATGATGATAAGGACATCATTTTTTGGTGTTAGTTCTATAAGATGCTGTAGGGCTTCATAGAACCGGTCAATTTCATCCTCTTCAGCACCGGTGGTTGGGGCATAGACTTGGACTACTGTGATATTGAATGGTTTGCCTTGGATTCGAACTGAGATCATTCTGTCATTTTGGGGATTGTATCCCAGTATTGCTATTCCTACTCTTTTATTGACTATGAAAGCTACTCCATTTCTTCTGAGGGATTCTTGCCTGCAGTAGTATACCTGATGGTCATCTGAATTAAATTCACCCATTCCTGTCCATTTTAGTTCGCTGATACCTAAGATGTCGATGTTCAGTCTTGTCATCTCTTGTTTGACCACGTCCAGCTTTCCTTGATTCATGGATCTTACATTCCAGGTTCCTATGGAGAAAAAATCTTTACAGCATCGGACTTTCCTTTCACCACCAGACACATCCACAGCTGAGCGTCCTTTCGGCTTTGGCCCAGTTGCTTCATTCTTTCTGGCGCTACTAGTACTAGCCCTCTGCTCTTCCCCAGTAGCATATTGGATGCCTTCCAACCTGAGGGGCTCATCTTCCAGCATCATATCTTTTTTCCTTTTGGTACTGTCCATGGGGTTTCCATGGCAAAGATACTGGAGTGGGTTGCCATTTCCTTCTCTAGTGGATCACGTTTTGTCAAAACTCTCTGCTATGACCTGTCCGTCTTGGGTGGCCCTGCAAGGCATAGCTCATAGCTTCATTGAATTACGCAAGCCCCTTCGCCATGACAAGGAAGTAATCCATGAAGTAGAAATAAAATGTATTTATTGATTTATGTAATGTAGATGGCTGCCAGTCTCAAATACATGACGCTGAGTGTAACCATACTTAAAACCAAGGTTAAAAACAGTATAACAAAATCATAAATAATACATGTAGCAGCTGAGAAAAACCAACCAACAACAATGAGCATAACTATGATGAAGTTTCAGCACACATTTCAGCTAGAGCTGGTGAATGAAATGATTCAAATGGTGAATTTGGATGAGTTGATGTTCACATTTTATAGTAACCCTCAGTTCAGCATTCAGTCTTAACTTTTCCCCATCTTACTAAAATATATAACATTATAGTATATGGTCCACATGACAAACAAGAGCAATGCTTTAGCTAATACACCAAGCCCAAGCTCTACTTCATTGCACAAATGGATGTTCAAACTATGAGTAATTTGTCAACTGTCCTCATGTAAAAGCAGTCTTCAAAAATCTGTCTGCAGGTGCAGGATCATGCAGTTAGCATGCTGTCAAGTGGTTAGTTGAGACATGTATTTTCCTATATGGGATTGGGGATCATCTTTTCACAATTTTCCAGTTTTTATTCATCACCAGTGCCGTAGAATGTCAGGCTTCATCTTGTCAGGCTGGAGTAAAACCAATTAAAACAGGCACACAAGAATCCAATAACTCCAGGTGTAACATATTTTTTACAAAAGCTAAGAAACAAGTATGAAAGAATTCAAGTAACTATTGTGACTCTTATTCAAGTCTATTAACAATGAGATTTAGTTCAAATCTTTATAGTTCTTTCACCTGTAAATGATATGATTGACCAGTTGCCCAATTCTTTTAGATGGAAGGCATGCTTTTCATTTCTCTCTTGTTTTTATAATGGAAAGATTTGATATCAAAAAATTTAACTATATGATAACTAAGCCTAATTCAGACAAATTATACCTCAACTGGACAGATTCCATAGTCAGGATTTCATGCTGATACATGACTCCACCTCACCTATTCAATTAGAACTTTCAGCATTTTTGTCTCATTTCTGGAATGTTTTATCCAGAGTCCTTAACTACCTTGGTATTTCAGCTCCTAACTACAATGGAAACAATTCTTTTTTTGGTTTCAAGATCATGAAGGTAATCATTGGGAACAGAACAACGTGGCAAAGCTATCAGATGATAGGGATAGCAAGCTGTTCTGTCTAACGTACAAAAACACATAACAAAACAACAAAATCACTATACAATATTCCAGATTTGTGACTGTATAGGACTATATACTGTATATATATGAACAAAAAACAATAACCCCACACTCACCTGGTGACAGCAATTCGTCAAACAAGTCACTTGATGGGCTCCATCCCATGCTGGGTTCCCCAGCCAGGTCCATTGGTAAACCAGGTCTTCAGGGCCTTGCAGAAGAGTGTCAAAGTGGCTGGTAGTCAAATCTCTAGGGTGAGAACCACCACACAAAAGGCCCTTCTTCTGATTCCTGCCAGATGTACTGGCAACATTCCCTGCCTCTCCACTCTGGTGGGTCAGATGATGTAACTGGGGAGAGGACAGTCCTTCAGATAACCTGGTCAAGGTCTTATGGCATATATTGTTCTTGCAACTTGTAACCATAGATGCAACCCATGCACTTTGGGATGAACACCCTTCGAATGGTGCAGAAAAAATAATTGTAGATTACAGGATTCAGGTGACCTTGAGGGCACAGTAAACCTCCAGGTGACCTCAGTGACTCTCAGACAGAGTGCTAAAGACAAGATGGCTGCAAGGAATATAAATCCTTCCATTCTCCACCATTCAGTCAGAAGTCAAGAAGCTTCCTGGATGAGAAGCGAAATGTCTTCAAGCAAAACAAGAAAGTCCAGTTGCCTTTTGAAAGAACGCCTCTTTGGGATTTCACAGAACTGTTGTTTTGAATAAAATAGGAAGAGGAAAGACTACTTGGTATGTTTGCTTCTCTGAGTTCTAAAATAATATAGGTGGAATAAAAAATAAATAAAAATATCACACTCAACCATAGGCATAGATTATTTTGTGATGTTTTATACCACTGAGGAGTTCTATCTTGTCCCATAGGCCAATTCTAGGGCCATTTTAGTTCTGTGATGTCTTCCAAATCACTGTTTGTGATGAAATATTTGATTTCCATGGTACCTAAAAAAATATATTTGATTTTAAGCAATTAAGGTTTCTCTGTCAATTCTGTTTTCCAAAGTGCTTGTAAGGCTGTCATTCCAATAATTTTGGTACTGAAATGGGAGCTGGAGACAAATTAGTAACCATAGCAATAAAAATGTGCTTCTTTTGATGAGCAGTTGTTTTTTTGTTAAAGGTGCTCCTCTTGGCTGAAATTATATTTCAGTTGATTTTAAGTCAATCAATTCAACTGTGGCTTCAATTACCTTTTAATCAATACTAGTATATGGAAATGTTAACTGCTAAAAGAGCTATTAATTAATTATCTTAGGTACATAACAAAGAGATAAATATCCATTGTAAGGAATGATAATTTCACAGTTTGTAATGACAAGCAAATTACATTTATCTGGTAATTTTGGCGTGGGAAGCAGAGAATACCATAAGGCATTTAGAATCCATTTAAAATGTTTCTCTGCCTAACTCTCAGTAAATGATACAATTTCTCCACTTTTAGTTAAACTAATTACTTGCCTTCTCATGTATATGTGTGTCTGTGTCAGATAGCAAGAGAAAAGTTTGTTTAATTTCATTTATCTCTTTCACTCCATCAGAAGCAACATTTACCAATCTTTATGTCTATATATTTTACATCAGAGGCCATAGTTTTTGACTTGCTAAGTATTGCTCCATTGCTTGGAAATTTCTTCCCAAGCTTAACTGTGCATTTGATGTTTGCCTGTTCCTAGCATGTCTAAGGTAATGCTTTTTAGATATCTCTCTGAACTAAATGGAACATGTAGTGGTCCTGATTCAAGTGTGTATCAAATGAAGAATTGTCTTTCTTTGTATTTATCTGTGTATAATATGCTTATCTTCTTCTCCTGGGGGTATATATTTATTTTAAATAAAACAACTTCCAAAAGTAAATGCATCATATACAGAACCAGTGATTTTACCTTACTCTGATTTTCTATTAAGAAATAAACATGCAGTTCTTTAATGATCACTGGAAATAATGGGACTTGTTGTTCAACAAATCTCGAGGACTATTAGCAAAGGCTGAGATTCAGAGTTTTATCCCCTTGCCTGTAGAATGAAAGCAGAGTCTGATATTTGGGAACCAGGACACAAAAATTCAAAATATTTTTGAGAATCATTTGCTACCTGAGTATATGTATATGGATTTATGAATATCCGACATAGCAATATATATAAAAGGAAAGGCTATGAACATGAGAAAATAATCCTTGTTCTCTCTTCTTCTGATAGCAAAACTAACAAGGGAAAAATTATATCAAAAAGTAGGCAGCCAATTGAAATCAGAATTACTCACACTTGCTCATTTTCTATTTTGTTTTCTTATTTTATAATTTTTATAATTAATGATAATAGTAATTTTACATATTCATTCAATATTCTTAGCTTTGTTCTACATTGCCCAGAGTTGCTTTTAATGTGATGGGCGGTAATGTAAATTTGATAAATAAATAATAAGAAATTCTACCAATTTTTGTTATTTATGTACTCTGTGTTTTCTTTTTTTGTCCTGGAGAAATGAGAAATTTACCATATCTATTTTAAAGGGCAATATATGAGTGTGCTTGTTTAGCAATATACAGAAATAAACATAGACTAGGAGGAATTGCCGACTATAGAAGAGTGGACTTTGAAAGTTTCCAACTTGGCGGAAATGGCAAAGATTTCAGCATATTTGAAAGACCAATCACAACAGAGATATATTGTGGAATGGAGAAGATGGATTGAATATATTCAGAATAAATATGGGACTAAAAAGTTTCATTTAGCATTTGAATAAGTAGTGGATTTTTATGATGTATGATTAGTTATTTGTTACTTTATTAATATTATGACTATGGAGAGTTAAAGTCCGATAGAACTTAATGTTTTATTTTTGTTGTTAGCATATTTTAGTTTATGTTTGTATTATTATGCCCTGTATTCAGCTCTGGGAAGTCGGGGAGGGGGGAGGGGAGGGGAGGGGAGGGTTGGGGAGAGGGGAGGGGGAGGAGGGAGTTCATTGTATTTAAAAATTGTAAAACTTTTCAATAAAAAAAAGAAATAAACATAGACTAATATGGTGGGAAGGTAAGAGCGTTCCGTGCACCTTTGGCATCTAGTCATGCCGGCCACATGACCACGGAGACGTCCTCGGACAAGCGCTGGCTCTTTGGCTTTGAAACGGAGATGAGCACCGGCCCCTAGAGTCGGAAACGACTAGCACGCATGTGCGGGGGAACCTTTACCTTTAATATAATCAGAGGTGGGTGAATTTATAGATATATTTTCAATAGGAAATTTCTCAATAAGCTAAAATTGCTTCTGAAGTTTCATTGGAAACTATTTTACATGTCTAATTTAGTAGCTGATATCCAGTACTAATAAGAAAAAAGTACATCTTTAAAAGATTTGCTCCATCTTGTTTGAATGCAGGACACAATGAATTTATATCCGCTGAGCATTCCGCACTTACATTTCAAAACCTATAGCCCACTAAACGTGAAACTTTTGTTCAAATTTCAAGGATTTTGATCGCCCAAGTGAATAGACACTGCCTATTGATTTTTCCCTTACAATGACTCTTGGATAACCTATTTTCTCATTTATTTTTAACGACAGCTCATGAGATTTTATAGCAATTCTGCCCAACCTCCTAATATCAAAATCCCTCCTTGACCCTGAAAATTGTAATTCTGCTATAGATCACAGCTGCTGAATATTACCTTTTACTAAGCTAGTTAAATAAAATATGTCCAAATCACTAGATCCCACAGGCCATGCCTGAAATTCTAATTATACTGGGTCTGTATTTTTATACTGTACTGTGCAGAAAAAAGCACCACGCTTATTCAAAGTCCACAACAGAGTGAGAGAATCCAGAATATACTCCTAGTTTTGAAAAAGTAGGGGAAAACAGGGAAAAATTATTATGCAGGTCTTCAATGATTTTCCAGAACAACCTTTCCCAAACCCCCAAATGCTTTTCAACTACTGAATATAATAAAATCTAGCAACTGTGGGTTTGGTGCATCAGTGTTTGAGAGAAAGAGAGGGTGGATAGGTACATTTGATTTTGATTTGTTTCAAAAAGTTAAACTCAAAAGGAGGCTGGATAAATCAAGCAGAGATTTGCAGTGGCTTAGAGAAAACTGAAGTTAAAAAATTGGCATAGTCAAAATGGCCAGGAGAAAGAAAAGGAGAATAACAAGTATTTCATTTGCCCTGTGATTGGACACATGAGCAACTAAGCATCTGTGTCTTCTTTTTGCCTGATGTTCAAATATATGAACTGTCTCACCAAGACTATTTCACCAGGGATGGGTAGTGTTTTTCCCCAGGAGAATCACAAAGCATGGCAAGGCATCAACGTTTTCTATTTTCCTTCATTTCAATTCTCCCCAAATATCCCCAACTTCTTCTAGCTCTAGTGAAATCAACATGAAACGATATATGTCATTATCGAGTTTCTGAGTATGATCTCTTGTGACGTAGTCATCAGAATTACATACACTTCTTTTAAAAAACTTTGTAGGTTTTAACATCTGTGCATATTAAATTATATACTGTATGTTGTTTTAATCCGACACATTCCCCAGTATTATGATAGGATCCTTTTTCTACAGAAGTTTATTAGATATTTCTTCCTGTTGTATGTAAACGGCATTTTAATGAGTTTAATCTATTTTCTAACAGCATTATCAAATAGATGCAAACTGAATCCCCAGCCAACTTATCAACAGCATCACTCTGTGTTTTTGACTGCATCAAGTTCCAGCTTTTTGCTGTGGTGGTGGTGTCTGGGAAAACAGAAATCTTGCAACTGCAGCAGTAGGAAACTGGGACTTGGAGTGGTGGAAATGACTCAAAGATGTCATTCTTTAATTGCAGGAGAGTCACTGTGCTTCCTGGGTGTTTTTCAACCATAATGAATTAGGAATTTTACAAAAAGAAATAGAAAATACAGATATTTTCATCCTGTAATTATTTTCTATTACTGCTCAGGCATAAAATATTGGCTGAAGTGTCCAGGTAAATTAAAATAAATAAATAAAGAGGCTCAGCAACTTTAATATCTAGATAATTAAATCCCTAGTCCAGATGTTTTGAACTTTGACCATATCAGTCCAGTCAGAATTCAGATTCAAGAGAATTGTAGTCCAAATCATTTGAAGGATACCAGAAATGTGGAAGATAAGCTGTTAAATTTAAATATAGGAAACTCGGGTGGAACATTTAATCAGCCATGAAACTTACTGAGGTTTACATTGGTCAAATGTCGTTTATTTAGTTTTGGTTTATTACACTGCATGACAAATCCTTGTGATTTATCAAACATGGATTTTGAAGGGGAGGGAGGTACAAACTTCTGTAGCCAGGAGGCTTATTGTTATAGTTGTTCACACGGTCAGCCAAAAGTTTATTTTTATTTATTAAAATTGTCGGTTGCTCATGTTGCCACAAGGTGATCTGGATTTGGCATTTTTATCCCCCTATCAAGTCCTTCCCAGGATATGGGATAGAAGAAGGGCTCAATAACTGGATAAAAATACTAAAGCCAACCAAAAAATCTGGCTGACAGAGACAAACTATAATACATTATTATTATGGTTCATCACAGTCAGCCAGACGTTTAGATCAGGTTTATAACTTTTATCCAACTATCAAATTCTTCCCAAGAATTTGTTGTTTGATGGCATTCAAGATATCATTGCTGGATAAAAACTGTTCCAAGTAAAGCTGCCTTTTGCAATTGAGTGGTGGTGATTTTGATGATACTTAAGTGGTTTTCCAGATATTTTGGAAATTCTGTAAACTACTGTTTACAAATCTTTGTATTATGTGATTTTCTACAGTTCTTTCTCTTCTGCAATCTTCAGGCACAGCATGTCTATCATCCAGACTTTGTGTTTCTTATCAACAATTGTTAAAACTGGGTTATTGTTTGGCAGGTGCTTGTCTGTTTGAATTCTAAAGTTCCAGAACACTTTAGCTTCTTCATATTCTGTTTGTCTATTTTATACTCCCGCCAGTTCTTCCCAGCAGGCAAATGGTATTTCTTGCAAATATTCTAATGCACCATTGTTGCTACTTTGTCAGGCTGTTGTTTGTAGTAATCCTGTGTGACCACTAACCAAGTGGTCCATTGTTTCTTCTGCTTCTTTGCTGAGGTAGCAATTGCTGTCTGTTGCTATCTTCTCAATTCTGGATTTGTATTATTATTTATCATTTTATTGCTTTTATATCATTGGATATTCTTCACATAATTTATAGACCCAGAGTAGGTTATCATAGGATAGTGGTTATGGTATTATGATGAGAGGAGCTCAACTCATCTGAAAAGCATTGGAAAGGCTGCAATATAAATGGCTTGAAGTGAGAATATCAGTTTCATTGAACAACTTACACTAGAGAAACAGCTTGGTAAGATGTTTTGTTTTGTAAATAATTGTTTCCGATGTGTTATGATTTGGCGTTTTGTTGGACAATTCAGTTTTCACTTCTACTTGTAAAATAGATACGCCCTTCTAGTTTTGCTCTTCATTTCCCTTCTTTGATCATGCAATTCTGGAGATGGAGAAAGAAAGAAAAATCTTTGTATGTTAGAACAATGTGTATGCCTGAATATCTGTGGAAGATTTCAGAACTATCACCACATTTCTTCATTTCCTGTCCCAGTGTTAACACCACCACATTGCAATGGTGGGATTAAAATACCTGAACAACTAGTTCTCTGCATGGATGCCACTTCCAAAAGTCCATTCTGAGCTGGGGGGGCCCTGCCAAGTCCAGAATGGCCCACTGGAATTGCAGGGACATGCACTCCCAGTGGGCCGTTCTGGGCCTGGGAGGTCTCCCTGGCTCAGAACAGACTTCCGGAAATGGCGTCCACGTACTTCTGGTGATCCAGTCTGGGTCTTGGGAAAAAGGCTGGGGCATCAGCCAGTTCTCTGAAGTGAATTATGTTAGCATAATTATGTTAGCATTTCTGCCACTAATACTATTTTTGTTGCTGTTATTCAAGATTTTTAAAAAGAGGGTCAAAAAGACAAACATAAAGAGACAAAATATTGCACAGAAAAATAAAATTTGACAAAGGGGAAGGAGAAAGATATATAGAGAATATTTAAGTGTGCTTTGTGCTTTTGTGATCTATTGTATCTCATCCTATTCCAGACGATGTTTAATTGTCTTGTAAATGTATTACATGCTGGCTTGTATTTTGGCAGTAAGCATATTTTAATTTGGATATTATAGAGTAATATACAAGGAGAATTTATTGTGCCACAGTCTAACTCACTGCTACAGAGTATTTAATGACCCTTGGGTCTGGCCTGTCTTTTATCTGATTTGCTCATTCTTTGCCAATATCATGCCACAGAAGACAAATGTAAGAAAGCAGGAATGATCTTTGTATATTTTACTGCCTGGACATAAAATAAAATGATAATAGGTGGTGGGTAACGTAAGGTTGGTTCTTAATTGTGTGATGGGGGAGTTTTCAGGGCAACACAAAGGAAATTATATGCACAATTACTGTTGTTAACAGAGTCTTGGCATGTAACTCCCAGCACCGCAGGCTGGGAAAACCTCCCTATGCATGTTTAATGGGGTTTGGGTTACTCTGGTCCTAAGGCTGTAGCTCTTTTCTAAAGTGTCCTGCATGACACAAAGGAAGAACTGAATACAGGAGCAATTTATTTCCTATCATTTCTTTGACTAGCATTCTTTTTTTTTTTACTTTTTGCCACATTGTACGAAATCATTTCTGGCAATTGCTGCTGTAGTCAAGTAGTGCATTATTTATTTTGCATACATCTACCGGTAAGCAAAAACAAACAAACACAGTGATGGACACCTTTACATAGGTGAATAACAAGGAGTTTTTAAGCCTGAGCAATGCCTATGTAGTGTAGCAAAGTAACCCAGAGAAAATAGTGCATAAATGTTTCAATAATCATGTCCTTTTTTCAGGGTTGCTAGATAAGTTTGAAGCCTGCTCCAGTAACCAGGTCACTAATATTTCAAATTGTCACATCCTTTTCTATTGCTTAATCATTGTGATATACTAATTGTTTTCTTTTCTCTCTTTACTAAAGAATCTTGTCTCAAGCATGGAAGTTCATTAAAAATAAGCTTTAATTACAGTATCTTAAATAAAATTAAATTCTTATCACAAATAATTTTTGGCGAATAGTTTAAATTTATACCTATATGATGCTATTGATTAAAGTTTATTATATTTGGTTTTGCTGTCTCTTTTTAAAAAATTCTACCCAGGGGAATGTTTTAATCTTTCTATTGTGGAGAGTTTGGTATGAATAAAAAGAAACATTGTAAACTAAAAATAGAAGTAATAAGTGTTTTTTTCTAAAAAAAAATAAATATCTTTTTAAATGGACAATGAGATTGAGAGCATCTATCAAATACATGTACAAATTTTGAAAAGGTTTTGGTTATTTTCAAATTTTCAAAATTGCATTCTAGCTTCCTCAGATATTTTTATCTAGTTGGACATAATACTGAGACTTTAAAAGCAATCATTATGCATAACAGATTTCTATAACATTGTATTTGGGTTCATAGAACATAGCTTTTTGTGCTCTCCATAGTAAGCATCTTGACATTATAAACACATTGTCATGGTTCCGACTAATGAGACAGATCAAAGAACATTGCATGATTGTTTATTCTAAAAAGTCTATAATAATAAGAACGAAGCATCGGCACTCATGGATGGATGCCAGAATCTGAATTCTCCTCCCCTTAACATCATATCATACAGAATTCCCTCCCTTAATTACACGTCATAAATCACATTCACCAATTAGTTTAACACACAAGATGACCCCTAGATTATGTACTTGATATAAATGGAAAAAAGCCACACTATTCAAAAATTATACAGAAATTGCCCAGGATTAAGGAACCCAAATATCCATGGCCACTCAGTCTTCTCAGAATTGAGCTTAATATTTTCTTTTCCATCCAGATCTATGCACTTTTCAGCCACTGAAACAAGACTCTTGCAGCATTAGTTGGATGGTCTGGAATAGAAAACAAAAATAACAATATAAACAAGAAATAACAAAAAAGAGGTTCTTTCAACATGTAAAAAACAAGAAAAAAGTTAAGAAAATGATTGGTCCATTAGTGGGGGAAAGTGGCAAGAAGGTGACAAGCAACAGGGAGAAAGCAGAACTATTTAACTCGTTTTTTGCATCTGTCTTTACACAAAGGGAAAAAAACAGTCCAACCTATCAAAAACAGTACTATAAAAAACAGATTAGAAACACAAGTTAAGATAGGCAAGAAAATGGTAAGTGAGCACCTGCCCAGTCTAGACAAGTTCAAATCACCAGGACCAGATGGATTATACCCCAAGGTTCTCAAGGAATTGGCAGATGTGATCTCAGAACCACCGAACTATATTTTTCAAAGATCCTGGAGCACTGGGGAACTACTAGAGGATTGGAAAAGAGCTGATGTAGTTCCCATCTTCAAAAAAGGGGGAAAATGAATCCAGAAAATTACAGACCTATCAGCCTGACCTCAATACCTGAGAAGATTCTGGAAAAGATAATCAAACAATGAATCAGTGAACACCTAGAGGCAAACAAAGTCATTACTAAAAGCCAACATGAGTTTGTCAGAAACAGATCATGCTAGACAAATCTTATTGCATTCTTTGACCAAGTGACAAAATTAGTGGACTGGAGGAATGCTGTGGATATAATTTACTTGGACTTCAGTAAGGCATTTGATAAAGTAGATCACAACCTACTACTTGGTAAGATAGAAAAATGTGGGTTAGGCAGCATCACCACCAGATGGATTTGTAGCTGGCTGACCAGCTGTACTCAGCATGTGGTCCTTAATGGAACTGCATCTACATGGAGGGAAGTGTGTAGTGGGGTGCCCCTGGGCTCTGTTCTGGGTCCAGTGCTCTTCAACTTCTTCATCAACGATTGGGACAAGGGGATAGATGGGGAACTCATTAAATTTGCAGATGATACCAAGCTGGCAGGAATAGCCAACACTCCAGAAGACAGGCTTAAGATACAGAAGTATCTTGACAGACTTGAACTTGGGCGCTATCTAACAAAATGAAATTCAGTGGTGAAAAAGGTAAGGTGTACAGGTATAGTATAGGTGGTATATGCTCAATAGTAGTAACTGTAAGAGGGATCTTGGAGTCCTAATGGACAATCACTTAAATATGAGCCAGCAGTGTGCTGCAGCTGTCAAAAAAGCCAACACAGTACTAGGCTGCATTAACAGAGGGATAGAATCAAGATCGCGTGAAGTATTAATGCCACTTTACAATGCCTTGGTAAGGCCACACTTGGAATACTACATCTAGTTTAGGTCACCATGATGTAAAAAAGATATTGAGACTCTAGAAAGAGTACAGAGAAGAGCAACAAGGATGATTAGGGGACTGAAGGCTAAAACATATAAGGAACAGTTGCTGAAATTGGGTATGTCTAGTTTAATGAAGAGAAGGACGACGGGTGACATGATAGCAGTGTTCCAATATCTCAGGGGCTGCCACAAAGAAGAGGGAATCAAACTATTCTCCAAAGCACCTGAAAGCAGGACAAGAAGCAATGGATAGAAACTAATCAAGGAAAAGGCAACCTAGAACTAAGGAGAAACTTCCTGACAGTTAGAACAATTAACCAGTGGAACAACCTGCCTCCAGAAGTGGTGAATGCTCCAACACTGGAGGTTTTTAAGGAGAGACTGGACAGCCATTTGTCTGAAATGGTATAGGGTTTCCTGCCTGAGCAGGGGGTTGGAATAGATGACCTCCAAGGTCCCTTCCAACTTTGTTGTTGTTATCAGCACATTGGTGATACCAGACCTCAAACTAACAAGATATCCGGTACTTTTGGGGGCGGAGCCAACTGTCAGAGCGGGCGGCTGTGTGAACGGAGCTCTCTCCACGCACAACCTCTCACCCAGTGTTCGCGGGGGCTTTTCGGAGCTTCAGGAGGTCCTGTAGGGACATCCGAAGTTGCAGGCAGCCCGGAGAACCTTCATGAGCGGCGGTTCGTGTTGAAGATCCGGAGAAAGTCTGATGCGAGCGAACCGGGGAGAAGGAGGCCAGTAATGGCCGACATGAAGATCTGACAGAGGGACGGAGCTAGCACGTAAGCAGCGGGACAACGGTAGAGCGGAGCTGACGGAGAGTGTATCCGAATATTAAATAGGAAGCGCTTGTGAAAGAGGTACTGGTTCGAAGTGGGTGCCTCATGGAGAGGGAATAAGCGGCGATAGAAGTCTTGAGGGAGGCGTTTGGCAAAAACAGCAAGGGAAAGAAAGCCGAAGACTATATGACTGCATTTTAGCTGGAGATAAACTACAACAGGTCAAAGTCTGAGCTTTGGAGCCTTAGAGACTGAACTCTGGATTGTCGGGCGTGGAAAGCGATCAGCTTGGTCTAGTCTGGTCTATTCTGGTAAATTTTGAATTCGTGAACTTTTGAAACTTTTGAAACTCTATTCTACTTGTCACGGGCGGCCATTTGATTTAGCAATTTAGTAACTGGAGGTTTGTTTAGTGGGACACCTACTGGTCTTTGACAGCAGAGGAAGACGGAAAAGGTGCCAATTTCTGCGCCGGAAACGGGGAAAAAAAAAAGAAGAAGAACGTGACTTTGAATATATTCATACTATAGAATTCTATTATATAAATTGCTTAGTTGGTAATAAGTATCTGGTGGTAACTGTTTTATATATCTTTTGTCATAGAGTTAAAAGGTTTATATAACACTCAGGGTATTACACATTGATAAAACGCTGCTATAATTGGGGAAACATGACAAGCATTTCGGGAGCAACTAAGCCTAGCGCTGGCAAAAAGGCGGCAGCACAGGGACAGGGGATGGCCTCAAGTCCCTCCAATCAGAAATCTATAGAGGATATGCTGCAAAGGGAAAGATCTAACTCGAATTCCTTTAAAGATTTACATGCCCTTTTGCAAAACCTACACGAGGCAATGGCCAAAAATCACGAGGAGATGAAGAGAGAAATAGGCCAAATAAGAAACGACACTGGTGAATTAAAGGGGAAGATCCAAGCGATAGATGATAAATTTGAAGGGATTCAACAACAATTAGTCAAAAATGAACAAAGACTTCAAGATATGGAAGCTAGAATGGAAAAAGAGGAAAAGAGAGTAGATGATTTAAATGAAACACTCCTTCAGGCTAATAAGGAGTTAGAAACAACAGTTATTTTTCTGGAAGCAGAAAAGGCTGCTCATTATCTACGCTTCCAAAACGTTCAAGAAAAAAGAGGGGAAGATCTGTTGGTCATGATGGCAGAACTGATGGCAAAGGCACTCGGTGTAGGGAAGGAGGAAATGCTGGCGGAAATTGATGAAACATACAGGGTCCAAACTAATTATGCGAGAAGGCACAACCTCCCAAAAGAAGTACATGTAAGGTTAGTTAAAAAATCAATTCGGGATGAGCTTCTGCATAGATCTAGAGAGGAACCATTAGAATTTCGGGGCCAACCAATCACCATCCTTAAACAGATACCTAAAAGGATGAGGGATCTGAGACGCGGCTATCAATTTTTAACATCTAAATTAATAAGAGAAAATGTAAACTTTAGATGGCTAACTCCAGAGGGTATTCTAGTTACGTGGCAGGATAGAAGGCATAGACTGGACACGATAGAGAAGGCAGAAGATTTCTATAAACGTCACTTCCATAGCCAAGAGGAAGCAGATTTAGAAGATCAAGATGGAAGGGAGGTAAGAGAAAGAGATACAATACGTGTGGCAATGGATGGGAAGATCTTAGCTACAGAGGATAGAAGGAACAAATCCGGTGAGTTAACAGAGAAACATGGAACTAGAGACAAGGAAGAGAGAGAGCCCCGAATCACGAGATCCACAAAAACCAGAAATAAGTAAGATGAAGGGAGGTGAGTGTAGTATTATGTCTGTGAATATTAATGGATTGAATTCGCCAGTGAAAAGGCGGAAATTTTTTAATAGGCTTATTCACCAACAATTGGATATCGTGGCAATACAAGAAGTCCATATAAAGGAACAACAAAAATATTTGTTAGTACAACCAAGAATAGGGAACCTATTCGTTTCCTTAGACCGACACAAGAAAAAGAGAGGAGTGGCACTATATGTAAACCCAAAATTGACTGCAAAACAAATTTATAACGATAAAGAGGGTAGAATACTGATAGTTGAGGTTATAATAAATCACAGGAAGGTCATGATGGTAGAGATATATGCCCCAAACCATAGCCAAGAACAATTTTTCAAAACACTTCACAATAAGATATGTAGCATTGATTATGAGGAGATTTGTTTAATAGGAGATTTTAATGCTATCCTAGATACAAATTTGGATTATATGGGAAAGACGCTTAGGAAAAAGAAGAGAAGAACTCTACCGAGATCTTTTCTCAACTTGGCGGAGGAACTAAATATCCAAGATGTCTGGAGGGAAAGAAATCGTAAGGCTAGACAATATACATATTACTCCAACCGACATAGCTCATGGTCTAGAATAGACATGGTATGGATGACGAAAGAAATTAGTTCAGAAATAGACGAGGTACATATAGCGACAGGTACTTGGGCAGATCATAATCCTATTAAACTTATCTGGAAAGGCTCCAAAAAAATACCCAGATGGACGCTCCAAAGAGCAATTTTAAAAGAAGACGAATTCAAATCTAAGATGGAGAGAGAACTAAGTTTTTTCTTTAAGGAAAATAAAGCTATAGACACCTCAGTACAAAACAATTGGGATACAGCTAAGGCAATGATGAGAGGGGTAGCGAGGGCATATATGGTATATAAAAATAAGGGGAAAAGACAACAACGGGAAAGATTAGAAGAGGAATATAAGAGCTTAGAAGTTATACTCCAACAAGATCCACAAAAAGAGAATATCAAGCAATCTATGGATCTGATTAAACACAAACTTAACATTCTAGACAAAGAGAAATTAGCCCAACAATTGAGAAACACGAAACAAAATTTTTTTGAAAATGCAAATAAACCGGGCCGGTGGCTAGCATATAAATTGGGAAAACAAAAGGGGAAAAACTGGATTCACGAATTACGAGATGAGGAAGGGAGAATATTCCACCAGGAGGAAAAAAAAAAAATTATAGCCCAGGAATTTTATGAACGTTTATACAAAGAAGATAGTCAGGCAAGTGTGGAGAAAATGGAGGAATATTTTCAAAGAGCCAAACTACCCAAGGTCACAGAAGATACCAGAAATATGTTAAATGAGGAAATTCGACTATCTGAGGTGATAAAAGCTATTAATGCACAAAAGAATAATAAAGCATCGGGACCCGACGGTCTTCCATCAGAAATTTATAAAGAATTACAAAATATCCTAGCTCAACCCCTAGTGGAGGTATTTAACGCAGTATTAGAAGGCGCAAGGACGCCTAAATCTTGGCTAGAGGCAAACATAACCCTTATCCCGAAAGATAACACGGACCATACATTAATCCAAAATTACAGACCCATATCACTTCTTAACTCGGACTACAAGATATTTACATCAATTATAGCGGAACGATTGAAACGATTTCTGAATGATTTCATACATGCAGATCAGAATGGTTTTCTCACTAAGAGACACACTAAGCACAACATTAGAATAATATTAGATACATTGGAGTACTATGAATTACATAGCGAACAACAGATGGCATTACTTTTCTTAGACGCCCAAAAGGCATTTGACAACGTTAAATGGTCTTTTTTGTGCCAACAGCTTAGCTTTATGAATATGGGTGAAAAATTCATAAATATAATTAGGGCAATTTATGACAATCAGGAAGCAAAAATAATTATTAATGGGGAAGCATCTAGCAAGTTTCAAATTCAAAAGGGAACACGGCAAGGCTGCCCCCTATCACCATTGCTCTTTATATTGACTCTTGAAGTATTAACGAGAACTATAAGAAATGACCCAAAGATAAAAGGATTAACCATTAAAAAGGAAACCTTTAAATTGCAAGCTTTCGCGGACGATCTGGTTTTTATTATGGAGGATCCATGTCAGACGGGACCAAAGCTATTGGAAGAATTATCTAAATATGGTGAGGTTGCCGGACTGCGAATAAATAGAAATAAGACCAAGATGATTGTTAAAAATATGACCAATAAACAAAAAGGTAGTCTGGCCGGAATCATGGATATAGAAATAGTCAAGAAAATAAAATATCTAGGGATTAACATTACGGCTAGATGCACTTCACTCAAAAAGGATAATTATGATAATGTAGTGAACCAAATAAAAGGTGATCTGGAAAGATGGGGAAACCTAAAACTCTCATTATTGGGAAGAATCGCTGTCATTAAGATGAATATTCTGCCTAAAATCCTGTTTCTGTTTCAGAATATCCCAATTCAACTCGACTCTAAATTTTTTCGAAATTTGGATAAATTATCACTAAGTTTTATTTGGCAGGGGAAAAAACCAAGAATTAAATTGAAATATTTACAGGACACGAAGGAAAATGGGGGTTTTGGATTGCCAGACTGGGAATTATATTACCATGCCGCGGCCCTGAGCTGGATTAGAGAATGGGTAATCTTGAGAAATAGAAGACTATTAACTTTAGAGGGTCACGATTTGCAATATGGCTGGCATGCTTTCCTATGGACGGAGAAACAAGGTCTTTTCTCGCATTTTCAAAGACATCGGATCAGGCAAGCGCTACTTAATACTTGGAAAAAAATTAGATCTCACAATTACACCAAAATTCCGGTCTGGCTATCCACCCTTGAAGCGATAGTTTACCCAAATCTGTTTGATTTGGGTAACATAATCTCATACAAGGATATTCTGAATGAGGAGGGGGAATTGAAACTTAGGAATGAACTAGAATTACAAGGTATAAAACTCGATTGGTGGGCCTACTTACAAATCCAATCGAGATTTAGGAAGGATAAAAATGAATGGGGGATATATACCTCTGAAACAGCATTGGACAAAATATTATTGGGACCGGACTCTAAACAAATAAGGAATTTTTATAAATTACTTTTGGGATATAAGCTGTTTGAAGAGCAAGTGAAAGACCCCATGTTGACCTGGGCTAACAATTTAGGACATAACATCGACCTAGATACTTGGCAAACAATTTGGGATAGAAATAAAAGGATAACACTGGCCTCATCGTATAAAGAAAATTTATTTAAAATGTTTTACCGATGGCATCTTCCCCCAGCTCGCTTAGCAAAAATGTACACAACAGCATCTCCCAAATGTTGGAAGTGTTCTGAAGAGATAGGAACATACTTCCACACGTGGTGGTCTTGCAGTAAAACACAAAAATTTTGGAGAATGATTTGGATTTGGCTGAAAGAAATATTGAATCAAGATCTGGAGTTTAGTCCAGAACTTTTCTTGTTGGGAATCACGAAAGAGAAATATCCTAAAGATGTGCTATACTTAACGATCCATATTATCACAGCAGCTAGATTATCATTTGCGCAAAAATGGAAAAAGAATGAGATCCCAGGACAAAAAGAGGTTATTAGGAAAATTTGGGATTGCGCTGAAATGGACAAATTAACTTTGGAATTAAAGAATAAAGATCAATCAGACTATTATAGAATTTGGAACAAATTGTATCTTTGGATGGATAAAAAGAAAGGTCTCTATTAGGTTTTACAGACTAACTCACTGTTTTAAATATTGTGGTATTTTATCGATTTGTAATCTAAGTGTATTTAAGTGTATTTTTGATGTACATATATACATGTATATATATATATTTAAACATTGTAGACAAAAAGGTTTGTCAGCTCGCTGGTACTGTGTCCAATGTTTTTAAATAATAAAATTAATAAAAATTTAAAAAAAAAAAAAAAAGATATCCGGTACTTTTATGTAGATGTAGTGAACAGGAGTGGGGGAGTGGGGGAATGTTAAACTGTGCCATAGTCATGTGGTCTTCAAGGATAGCTCCACATTGCAGTAGTAAAGCTGTGAGATTACAGCATGAATCACTGTCTGAAGTGACATAAATTTAAATCACTCACATTATATTTATGCGCTTTTACTAACACTCAACTAAAATTTATTTTTAAATGAAAGCTATACAGTACAATAGCTATTTGCTTCTTAATTTAAATGCATGCCAATCCCAAAACAGTTTTATTTTGTGATATTTGTAAACAACTAAGCGAACACTCTGAATTGCAAGCAGCAGAAGTAACTATCATAGACATAAAGGTAAAGGTTCACCCGCATATGTGTGCTAGTCGTTTCCAACTCTAAGGACCAGTGCTCATCTCCGTTTCAAAGCCGAAGAGCCAGCGCTTGGCCGAGGACGTCTCCATGGTCATGTGGTCGGCATGACTTGCATTTTTACGTGCTTTCGAACTGCTAGGTTGGCAGAAGCTGGGATGAGTAACAGGCGTGCACTCTGTTACGCAGCACTTGGGATTTGAACCGCCAAACTGCCAACCATCTGATCGACAAGCTCAGCGTCCTAACCCACTGAGCCACTGCGTCCCTTCATAGACATAGAAAGTAAAATAATTCCAATGATATAAATCAGCTTACAAGAAGCTATGATAGTGAGGACATGTTATGGTTTGATCAGCTATTTTTATTCAAGCCACAAATGTCACTTGATAAAGCAAACTTTTTATTTTATTTTTCCAGTGTGTTTGTCAAATAGATTTCAAGTTTTCATCACATAGAATGTATTTTCATAGAACAATCTTACATAGCTATTAACACACGCAATATACAATATTTTATGAACTGCTTTTATTCTCAGTTCAGTGGATTGTTTTATTTTCAGCTGTTTCATAATTTGTTCAATATTCACTTCTTGACTGATTTTGAACCAGACTTAGTCAGATCAAATCCAATCCCTCATCATGTTTACTCAAAAGTCAGCCATGGAGTTCAATAGCATTTATGGTGATTTAAACTTGGGGTCCTATGTTATTTTCTTGAAATAAATGCCAAGAACAAAATGAAACTTATTTTCATCAAGCTTGCACACAAGGCCCTTGTGTATGCAACCAGATGCATGTGCATACAAAACCATTTTCTTTCACATGATCCTATGTGCTGCAGATGCTTCCCCACGGGGGTCGTCAAAGTTCTGAGGCACTGATTTATTTTCATTCAGCCAGAGAAGAATTAAGCAGTTGTTTCACACTGAAAACCCCATATACTTGCATTATCCAACCACAGAAAATGTTTTCTATAACATTTATTCAAAGTCTGAATAGACAAAACAAAAAAATCACCCTTTTATTTGCAGTGTCTACTACTCATTGTTACGATTGCCATTATGGACTTAATTATTAATTAAGCTCCCTTTATTTGTTCCTTGATTACTCTAGTCTTACACCAAAGGTAATTAGTTATTGGCTTTCTCATCTCAGTTTGTTCATTTTTAATTGTAGAATTCTTATTATTACAATTAGATGACAGATGCTATAGCTGTACCTGAAGAACAACATCCCCTTGAGGTCTGTATGCTCCTGTTGGCTCCTCCAGCAGATCCTGGGGTAAAGTGATCTTCCCCTAGATACTCCTTGATACCCCTCTATTCCTGTTGTTTTTTAATGATTGTTTTGACTTGGTTGTCCTGTGTGCCTATGCATTATTATCCATTTTGTTTTGTATTATTTCTAACGTGGAATTATCATCCTTTCCTAACAAGCCAGATGAAATCACTGCCAACCAATTGTGTCAATACCATCCCTTTTTTTTTCACCCTTACCATGTAAGCTGCATGGAGTTACTTCAATAATTAAGTTGGTATCCAACGTGATAAATATATAAATTAATAAATAAAAAGTGTATTGGTCAATAAAGTCATCTTATAATAGAAAACAAGAACTAAGCAACTTTAGGACATTCTTAATAAGCCATCATTCAAGTAGCAGTTTTAAAGAGAAATCACAAAGAGGGAAGATTTTAAATAAAAGTATGGGATTCTTTAAAAGCCCAAATAATGCAACATCATCCAATGGTGGTACAGTTCAAACATAATGCTAAATCAAAACAAATAAACTACTATATGGCTTAGGACAGAGGTGAAATAGGTTAGTCTACCCACAGTTGCATTTTGAATAATATATGCAAATTAGATTTGGAAAAAGAAATGGGAGTATTGGCATAATCTGTGGGGAGTATGGTTTGTTCATAAAACTGTGTGAGAAAAGGATAACAATTATCCTTTATCGCAACTAGTACAATTTACCCTCATTCAGTGAAGATGGGTACAAATTTTAAGTCTTTAGTATAATGCACATTTGGAGGCAAATCTCACTGACCAAAAGACTCAAAACTGAGTGCTTTAACTCATTAAGACAGAAAATGAAAGATAACTACCCTATAATATTCATTTGAAAGAAGGAGTAGAGAAAAGGAAAGAAACTCAAAGCAAAACCATAGGCTTTAGTCAAATCCTAAGGCCACTTACAGAAATAAGAACCCCATTTTCACAAAGATCAGAGGCCCAATCAGGAGGGACATCAGGTTGAAGTTTGGTTCTGCTATGTTCCAATGTCCAGAACTGACTTAAATTTTTCTCTTCATTATTTTTTTCAGGGAGAAGAAGGAGGAGGAGGCCAGATCCAGTGTGACCACTGCATGAGTGTGAATATATATTAGTTTAAGGGGATGATTGTAAAACTTTGCATCACCCTTTGAAAAGTATTAACATGGTTCTTGTCACTTTAAATTAACTTTAGATAAGAGAGACTGACAGAAACATGAAGATGTATGAACTATATTTGACTGATATTCTGTCAAATATTGCATGGGGTTATGATCCACAACTTTTCCCATCTGCTGCTGATACCTGAACCCTTGTATGCACCGTGGATTAATTATCATATTTTGTTCTGATTTCACTTAGTGTAAAAGACTTTGAATGTTAAACATACTCTCAGAAATGAAAGGCAGGCAAGAGCGACTTGTGGGTGTGAATAGGGAGATTTTCTATGCAATGACTATATATTTAAACTAATACATTTAATAAAATAAGTAAATAAATAATAGCAAACTCAAATCTTCAACTATCCTGAAGTAGCCAGAAAAGCATGCAAAATTTGTATATTTAAAATATACTGAAATGTAAGTTTCATTGTTTGTGGCCATAGTGATAGCTTTTCTTATGAATTTCTTTGCTAAAAAACACAGCTGGGCAATCTTTCAGAGTTGGAGACCGTTCTTAAAATTTGACAGGTAATACAATGCTAGTATCTGGAAAGGTGATAGTGGCATTAGAAGTATGCAGATTCCTTTCCTTTCACATTTTGTTTAGCCTATTTTAAGGCTTACACAATATCTTTAAGATTCTTATGATGGATGACTTTTAGCTCCTTGATTGCACAGTGTTTCAGGAGCTGCAAATTAAGGGAAAGATGAAGTTCAGGTTACTTGGTCCTCTTGGAGAACATAAGGAAAGCTCATGTTAAACTCTTTTAACATGTAAATCAAAGGAATAAGTGAAATTACCTCAATATGTATCTTCATTCACCAGGAATGTAGAGATGTGATATGATGGCTCTGAGAATGTTTCTCAAGAAGCTTTCCAAACTGTTTTCATCAACAAAAGACTGCATTGTTTTATTCTTAATTCTGTAATTTAGATATGATGAGAGAAGAGTTTTTTTTTTTTTAATCCCATTTATATTCTGCCCTTCTCCGAAGACTCAGGGCGGCTTACAATCTAAAGCACAAATCAATTTGCTTAGCAATAGCCTTCATTCTATGTATATGCCTGCTTATTAGGGCTTTACAAGCGGCATTATTACAAAGTCAGCTTAATTGCCCCCAACAATCTGGGTCCTCATTTTACCTACCTCAGAAGGATGGAAGGCTGAGTCAACCTTGAGCCTGGTGGGACGCGAACCTGCGCTAATTGCAGGCAGCTGGTGTTACTTAAGGAGGCATTAGCCCACTGCTCCACCAAGGCACCAAGAATTGAAAGCTTTAAGGCAAACAATGGCCAGTATCTAAATCTGAATTCTATATCCAGAAATGTTCAAGGGAGTTGAATATTGCAGAAAAGAGTGTGATAGGTAGAAGCAGAAAATGGTTGGGTTATTCTATAAGGTTATTCTAGACTTGAATCCAACTTTTTATGGATTTTGCTTCTAGATTAGACTAACCCAGATGTTTGTCCTAAAGTATAGAATTCCAGAATTTTATGACTTGAAAAACAGTCAGAACTGAGGATTCCACTTCCACCCCATTTAACTGTTTTTCAGATATGAAAATAGATACCTACATTTTGAAAAAACACCATTGTTTCAATCCTATGTGAGATACATGGCTGCATATTCTACTCATAAGAAGTTACATTCATTCATTTTGAAATACTATTATTTAGTTGTCTTCAAAATATTCATTTATTTATTCGTTATATATTAATTTAAGGGGAAAGAGTTGCTATTATCTGAAAGGTCACCAATTTTAAGGGAACCAGTAGCAGATTTTAGATCAATATAAATTATGTTGTGGTTCAAAGTGGAAGAAATATAACAGACATTTTATCACTTTGATTCCCAAACACGATTATTTTATTTAATCTCATTAAATAACAAGAGAACCCTTTATATTAAAAACAATATGGCTGAATTGGTGTTTAAAGTGAATTGCTATTAGGCTCATTTGTTGAAAAATAGGGCAATAATGATGAGGAAGTATTTTTCATTTGTATAGGCTGTCATTTGGAATTGCATATCCAAGTCTTAATATTTTGATGGAAACTGCAATGTGAGTATAAAGTGATTGCTTGCACATATGCTATATGCTAATTGAACAACCAGAAGCAGAATAGAAATTTTACCATTTAATACAATTCAATTCAATTCAATTCGATTCGATTCAATTCAGCACTGAGTCCAAACCGTCTCTTTGCAGCTCACAGTATAATAAACAATAAAAACACAATACAGAACAAAACAAGATGGGATCCAGTCTCAATTAAAAAACAAAACAAAACCACATCCCATTTCCCACTAGTTGCTCCATCCATCCAAATGGAGAATAACCAGCTCTTCCAAGGCTCACGGAATGCCAACAGTGTTGATTTAAGGGGGAATCTCATTCCAGATGATTTAAGGGGGATCTCAATCCAGATGATTTTATATACATAGACTTTTTGAGACCTCTCCAGAACATATTGTTATACAAATCTACAAACATATTTTTATCACTAAAATGTTCTTCCTATCTTAGTTCACTATTTGGTTGAAATAAGGAGATTATATCTGTTATTTTTCAAATAACTAAGAAACTATTGTTTAAATTTATACAAGATTACAGCTTCCCCATTCTGATTATATGAGAACTTATGTTTTGTTAGTTGGTTGGTTCGGTTGGGTTTTTGCCTTCTTGACAACTTTCTAGTTTAATTGTGATGGCTCAAGAAAGACATAGTACATAGAGATGACACTTCCATATTTTAGCTTCCCATTGTCTGGAGCCACACAATTTTCCTGATGAGTTGAACAAGTTTACAGTCAATAGGTATGTTTTCAGTAAGGAAAGCTAGGAGCAACTGGTCTCTTTTGTGCAAGCAGTCAATGGTGTGACTTGCTTTTGTTGTGTTGAAAAGGGTTTACACTTTTTCTTGCTCTACCTCTTATTTTGCTTCCATTGTTATGTACCTTGGAAAATACACTTTTCACCTCACTGTCTCTAAGTAGCATCCAAAAGTGATTTTCAGCAAAGATGCTATGAAAAAAAAAAGAAAGATGAGAAAACCAACTTCTTAATTCATTTATGACTAACTTAGCTGACTGAGGACAGTTTGCATTGCATATCCTATTTAACATTAACTAAGAGAAAAGTAAAATAAAATAAGAGCAATATGGATTATTTGGATAGGGTTCATGTCATTATATCCAATAAAAAAGACAAATCGCCTTAGAAAGATACTGATTGAAAGCAACTGCACTTAGGACAATGGTTTAGAGTCGGACAATTCTGAAGAGGAGGAGGAGGAAGGGTTTGGAGACCCTTTGGTGTCAGAGAAAGGTTCTGATGCACCGCAGAACTCTCAGCCAGGCCCCTCCTGTCTTGTTCCTCCTCAGACCCAGCTGTGTGAGCCTGAAAGATTGGAAGAAGACGATCCACAGCTGGCTCTGTTTAGGGACGCTAGGAGAAGGAGGCAATCCAGCAGAACTGAGCAAAGGAAAGCAATGAGGCAACTCGGGAGAAGGCAATGAGAAGCCATGCCTTGAGACTGCTGTTTAAAAGAAGAATGTGTGGGAGGTGCTGGTTGCTGAAGGCAACCGTTTGAAGAGCTTCTGATAAAGTCTTGGTCTGTATTTGTTTAACTTTTGTTTGAACTTTTTCGTTTAGCTTTTGCAAATAAATTTGGTTGGATTAGTTCCAACCTATTGTGTATAAAAAGGGGTTGTCCCTGACATTCCAACAGGGCTGGTCATAGGCTGGAACAGAACAAACAGGAGTGTCAAACTACTGGCCTGTGGGCTGGTTTCATCATACCGAAACCACGCCCACCCCATTGCTGGCAATGCAAAAAGAGTTGCAATATGTCGTGACACGTCACGTGACGTGGCGAGTTTGACACCCGTGGTTTAGAGGGAGATGTTATTGCTCAGATGTTAAATAAACCCTGCTTTGCCCTGCACAGCCTCCAGCAAGCCCCTGGTCTTTCCCACTCTTTTTTCCTCACACTGTTCCTCTATTTTCTCTCATAATCTCAGTCCTGATTCTCTTTTTCATGCTCTTGTGAATGTTGGAGTCATGACCTTTGTGGTTTATAGGCCACTGGAGACTGAACTAAATGTGTTAGCACAGAGTCAAAACAAGTAATAGCCGGCCAATTAAATTAATAATCCATATTGTTACAATGTTTAACCATGGCTATTTCCTCAGTGGTCTGTTTAAATCACAGCCAAGTCCTGACCTATTTAAATGAATAACTAGAATTATGAGAAATTCCATTTAATAAACACAGCAAGGAATGCAACACAGTCAAGTATGAAATATTTATTGCCTCTTTTAACCAACAGTTATCAGAGACTGGGCTAATGGAGATTTAATTCCAGGTGAAGGCTTGGCAAAATTTTAAATCCTGAATCTCCTACAGAACTGAGCGAGACATAAGGTAGAATCAGGAGTTTCTCAATTTCTGTGATAAAGCTCTCCAGGGCAGCAGAAGATCAAAGCAAGCAGCTCTAGACAAGCAGCTCTAGAGCGGAGCAATCTCTGATCCAGCCATCACACCTTCTGCCAGTTGCCATCATGTTGGATAGAAATGATAGTCTATTTTCCAAGGAATATATTTTAAATCATTGGGGAATTTTTTTTAGAAAAACAAAATTTTTCTTTTTTTCTCTTTTAAAAAGTAGAACATATAATTTGTTCTTTTAAGACATGAAACCCCATCTGCTGAGGAGGCTATTTTCCAATCAAAGTTCTTCCAAGTACTAAGTTTCTAAACTCACATAAATGCAAAACTAATCAAAGCATAATACAAGTAGTCCTCATCTTACAACCACAATTGAGCCCAAAATATATGTTGTTAAGTGAGAAATTTGTCGAGAGAGTTTTGACCCATTTTACAACTTTTCTTGCCACATTTGTTAAGCAAATCACTGAGTAACATGGTTGTTAAGTGAATCTGGTACCCCATTGACTTTGCTTGTTAGAAAGTCGCAAAAGGGAATCAATCACATGACTCAGACACACTACAACCATCATACATGAGAGTCAGTTGTCAAGCATCTGCATGTAAATCATTTGACCATGGGAATACTACAATGGTCATAAGCATGAAAAATGGTCATAAGTCACTTTTTCCAGTGCTGTTGTAAGTTCAGTCACTAAATGAACTGTACGTTGAGGACTACCTGTATACATAAATAGCAAAAGAGTCCATTGATTTGTAAATTACTCAAAGCCCAAGCTGCCCTAAAACTATCTAGAACATGGATATTTTACAGTATGCACATGCAGGTGCACATGTGCACCTTGTATTTGGGACCAGTCCAAATAACCTTTGTTAGCAAAGTTTGCTAAGTATACTGCTTTCAATTTTCCAGTAATGTTCAAAAACAAATATTAAAGGATATACTCAGGTGTATTTCTGAGACTGTCAAATGTTTTCTTTCCTTTCTAGATACTAGCTGAGGAACGAAGACTTGCTTCCTTGATGTTCATTTGTGCACATCGACAGCAGCAGTGTCAGACATCAGTTCACACCTCACACTATACCCCAAAAGTGTTTGGTTTGGTTTCAATTTAGCATGTTTTGTCAACCTTGACATCTGTGGTTTATTTAATTAACCATAAATTGACAGGTGAACCCATCCACAGAATCACAAAGAGAGAGAGAGGGGGGGGGGAAACCAAGAAATTAGAACAAATAGATCAAGGCTGTAGTCATAATTGTAGACAAAGCTAAAGAGACATAAGCAACAGATTAAGCTAGGATTGAAAAAAGTGAACAAAATAAGGAGAACAGAAGCTATATATTATACCAAAAAGAAAAATGTATCTATAGTTTCAACACCCCTATATGATCTCGGCTCATGAAGCCAAGAAATCCTGTGAAGCCATAAAATAACCCTTCATATTTCAAAGGACCCACTGATTAACTTTAATCATTCTTGACCTGATGCATAGCTGGGTATCATCTCCCTTTTGAAGACAGCCTGTATTTTGTTGACTTGATCATTAACAGAAACAAAGCATTACTAAAAGAATATTCTAGTTGCTTGGATTCTTTCTGATGATTTTGACTTAACTGGAAGTTTTAGTTCCAGAACTAAACATGTTAATGTGGTTTTTAAAGACAATTTTTGTGACTTTGGGGTTAGACAGGGATAAAACATTAGGAGAAAAATGCCTCCAGGGAGATGCTATGGAGTGAGATTGACAAGACATTTACTAGTAAAGTACCTACAGTATTTGATATCATATGCATAACCTACCAGATAACTTCATCTCCAGCTTGCTTAATATTCTTCCTCAGCAGCACTGGAGAGTACAGTGTAAAGCTCCATCTTATAGTGACTGTACTCATTTAACATTCCAGAAACTAAGTCTCTAGCTCAGGGATCTTCAAACTTGGCCCTTCTATGACTTGTGGACTTCAACTCCCAGAATTCCTCAGCTAGGCATGCTGGCTGAGGAATTCTGGGAGTTGAAGTCTACAAGTCATAAAAGGGCCAAGTTTGAAGACCCCTGCTCTAGCTCATACACTTACGTATTGTCTTTTCAATAGGATTCCTTGTTCTGGTTATGTAGATTTTCTTGCAATTGGTTGATCTAGTAGAATAGATGGGAATTATATCTACTTTTTATTATCAGACCACTGCTCTGAGATCACTTGGAAACTCATTACATTTTTATCTATCACCATGGCATTACATCACAACTTGTTGGAACAAATCTACACTTTTCTATTTTTTAATGATGTATATTTTCTTTCTCCTTGAGAAGATACCCCAGGACTGAGTATGGGAAAGCTTCCTATAAAATCTGAAGGTCACATATCTGTTCCGGAGCAGTCTTCATAAGCAGCTGATCCATAGAAGTGAATTTTACTTTGACAATGCTGTTTTCTAATTAATTTATCAGTCTGATATGGTTCACTCATTTTGCTAACGCAGCATGTATTTCCTTTTGATTTTAGTTTAACACATGTGAGTTCAGCCAATTGTGGTTTATTCAATAAGCAGAGTTAAGCAAGTCCTGGCTTCTTTTATTATTTATTGTTTTGAAAGGCTGATTGATTTACTTTTCTGCCTTCATGTTTGAAATCAATATCCCAAGTGACTTGCAATTGAAACAACCCATACTGTACACCACAAAATAAAAAATATAGAAGCAAATTAAAACATTAATGATAAAATCACTAGTAGTTAAGGGCCTGGTTAAAGAACCACATGCCTTTGTTATTTTTTTTAAGGTAGAGAAAACAGGGGTCAAAGGCAACTCCCAATTCCATTTGCCCATAAAGGCAAAGTGGGTCTAACTTCATAAAATAAAAGTATGTATCAGGATGTTCCACTTTCAGATCTGATTTCATTTTTTGATATTGACATGAAGAACTTGGAATAACATTTGTATAACTATGAAGGTAAGTTAACACCCTTACTGAATTTTGAGAAATACAAAAATACATCCTTTCATTTGTGTGCAAATCATTCTCAAGAGTTTCACTTAATATACTTGGTGTTAATAAATTGATCTCTTTAAAAATCAATTGCTAGGCCCTCCTAGTAAAGATTTGATGCAAAGTGTAGAAAAACATAAATGTCAGTAAGATTGGATTGCTTTTATCAAATTTACTGAAGTGGTGCTGTATCACAGTATTTGATGTTGTGACATGATGGTGCAGTGGTTAGGAGGCAGTGTTGCAGGCTAATTCAGCTCACTTTCAGGAGCTCGATCGTCACCAGCTCAAGGTTGACTTAGCATTCCATCTTTCTGAGGTCAGAAAAAGGAAGACCCAGATTGTTGGGGGCAATATGTGCATTCTCTAAACCACTTAGAGAGGGCTTTAAAGCACTGTGAAGTGCTATTGCTATTTTAGCTCTGTCCTTTTTTAAAAGCAGTGACATCATGATGCAGAAATGAGAGGGAGAGAAGCTGTATTGCAGCAGTGCACATATGTGACTTAACAGCCCTTTCCCTACACTTGCATGTTTTCTGTGCAAAATATTGGGAGAAAATTATTATTATTATTATTATTATTATTATTATTATTATTATTATTATTATTATTATTATTATCATCTTCTTCATCATCATCATCATCATCTTTGTCATCATTTTCAAATACTTAATTTTTTTTAAAAAAAAATATTTAAACCATTTACAGAATCAGAGATGCCACATATAAACCAGTTTGCTTTCTTGGCAAATTTACAAGCCTTATTGTTGTTTTTTTGAGGCCTGCATTCAGAAGGTTATATGAATATGTGAATGGTGGCTGCTGTTCTCTGTAGCTATTTGTGAGCCTCCAATGGAAGAAAGTGAAATTTATTTTGGAGGAAAGATGAATTGCATTATTAATATACTCTCAAACAAAACAACCTGCTTCCTTAAATACAGCCTGACAGAGTGGAAAAAAAGAGTAAGAAAATTGCAGATCAAGGATCAAAGAGCACAGCGCTCCACCTTAAATCCCTCCCATCCTATTAATTCTTCCTTACCTTTAGATAAAGGTCTGAAACAAATTTCTCACATCAATGATACCTCCATAATCAATTTCAAATAGCCCTTTGCCAAGGGATGCAAATCTTAGCTTTGCCTTAATAAAGCATTTTGGAAGATGGATGTAGCGATCTGCTATTATTAAATGAAAAGTGGTCTCTTTTTAATCTAGAGATGTGGGGGCATTTGTAACAGAGTAAATCAAAGGTTTGGTCTCTCTCTTCCTAATTATCAATAGTGTTTTATAATCCTATTAATATTGATACACAGTATACTGGAGATCTGTTAACGTATAATGTATGTGGAGGATAATTAACAAGATCCAAGTCAGATCAATCGCCTATTTGACAGCAAACGGTGTGTGGCTTATAAATTATACATATGCAAGGTATGGTTAGAAATGTTTAAAGTTTCAGTCCAATCCTTCCACCATGAGCACTGTGGGAAAACGCTGAACTTAAAGACACAATCTCTTGCCTGCTAGGTTTTAAACTGCAGATCGGAGAAAGAGTCTTATTTAAAAATCAAAAGAGCACCATTAACTGCCAAGATCTCAAAGCAGCCTGGAAAACATGCCTCCTTGTGAAGTGCAGAAAAACAAAAGACAAACTCTTGTAAGAAAATGGCTGATTAATGAAACTGAGGAGAATCTTTTTTTCCCCTGCCCCTTTGATTTAAGAGAAGAGACAGCAGGTGGGAAGTTCCAGATGGCAGATCTCATCCCATGTCTTTACATTGGCCATTAATGAGGTTAGACTTTGCTAGGGCAGTAAATATAATTAATAATTCCAATTAATATTGCATGCTTTGCTACGTCTGAGAGCGCAAAAGCTTTTTTTTTCCTTTACAGATTACAGTACATTTCCCAAAGCACCTTGTAGAGTGTGAAGAAGGAAAATGGTGAAATACAGCTTCCCTTTGGGTGCATTGGGGATAGCAGTTACTGAGGTAAATGGGGGTGAGATGAAAGGAATTGTCAAATTAAACAATAATATTATTACTATTAATAATTACCTAAGGGATATGACCCAATGTGTTAAGAACACTTGAAAAATGTTTCTGATTTTCTCTGATGATGAACATCAGATCTAAATGGTCCAAGGAGTGTATGCCAGACCCAGATTCAAGTTAACCAGCTGAATTCTGTATCGCAGCTTTCCAAACATTAAGTACTGAAATATAGAAGCAGGGAAATGTTCTTCAGTCCTCCATCTTTGGCTCCAGAATCAATTTTAAAGAGATTTGTGCCTCCAGTATCCTATATAAGGAAATTGATTGATCATGGTGATTAAAATCACTGAAAAGCTTTTGGCAACATAGGCAGCTTTCATTTCCATGGCCATCTTTATCATCTTTTAAATGGGGTATTTATTTAATGTGAACACTGTGACCCATACAGTATTTCTGCGGGTATAATTTAGATGAATTTGGATTGGCACTGAACATAGAGTATATACAGTACACTCTTACATTGTCCCAAATTAGAAATTGTATAATAAGTTTCTTTCAAATTAGTTGGATTTTTTTTAATGTCTGCAGCCCCTCCTTGATTTAAGATAGCCTTCTCAAAGGTGTAGCTGCTGTCTTATTATTTTCAGCTGGAATTTTAATCCAAGAAGTCTGAAGACCATAAAACTGGTGAAGAATGAGTTTTATATAAGAGGGGGAAAAATGTAACATTTCACAATTCCTGTATGAGTTAATGAGAGAGAAGGAAGACTTTTTTTTAAGAAACAATTTCTAGGTTTGGTTCAATGGAAAATGTTGTTATATACTGCCCACCAAATGTAACTGTAACACAATACAGGAATAATACTATGATCATTGATTTTGGGGGACAAACAAGAATTGAGACTTATTTGTATAATGGCAATATTATATATACAATATGTAGACATTGTAGAAAAAAGCAAAAGAGAGCCAGTTTGGTGTAGGGCAAGGGTAGGCAACCTTGGCTCTTTTATGACTCGTGGACTTCTGGCTCAGGAATTCTGGGAGTTGAAGTCCACGAGTCATAAAGGAACCAAGGTTGCCTACCCCTGGTGTAGGGGATAAGGCACCAGGCTAGAAACTGGGAGACCATGAATTCTAATCCTGCCTTAGGCACAAAGCCAGCTGTGTGATCTTGGGGCAGTCAGTCTCTCTCAGCCCTAGAAAAGAGGCAATGGCAAACTACTTTAGAAAAACTTTGCCAAGAAAAACGAAGGTACTTTTCCAGGAAGTTGCCACAAGTCAGTACTGCCTCAAAAGCAGGAAAAAAAGAAAAGGAGAAAAAGAGAAAAAGAAAGAAAAGGGAAAAAGGATACAGTATTGACAAAAAAATGGGTACCTTGAAAGCAAAATGTCCTTCTTCATATCGGCTTACAAAGACAGCTGCTCACAGCATCTGGTCCCCTGCTTCTTCCATGGATGCATCCACAACAGTCTGCAACATTGGTCACTTTTTAACCTAACACCAATAATTCTTAGAAAAGTGACATGTATATCCATATCAGTTGTAAGTGAAGATCTACCACAGAACAAAAATCTTGGAATAAAACATTTAGTAAACCTCCCCACACACCAATCATTTAAGGCCGATTAGGCAACCTGCAGCTCCACTGATAAATGTAAATGGAACCCCCAGGACTTTATTGTTGGCCTGTGGAGAATAGTTCAGCTTCTGCCCCTGATTTTTGATGGTTACAAATCAAAAATGTGATTTGTATCAATTTGAAATAGAAAGTGCATAAACACTCTACTATAAGTCCAAAGTCTAGGTTTCTTCTTTAAAAAAAATCTATTGGGAAAGGGGGAAAGGGGAAAGGGGAAGGGGGAAGGGGAAGGAAGGGTAGGAAAGGGAAAGGGAATGCCAATCACAAACACATTTAAGGCATGGCTTTTTGTTTGGCTCATTGCACTTTCCAAAATACTGTGTATAACTTTATACACGTGAAGTGCTTGTCTTCCAAAATTCCATATTGGACAGTGGTATTTGAATAAGCAAACTTGTGGGTGATCCTAGTCCTCTCCTTAATCCAGTTAGGAATTCGAGAGAGTCGAACCCTTGCAGAGCCATCTTAAATTCACCATTACTTCCCTGAAAGCCCAGTATTCCAGGAAGAACATAATGGGCAGAGGAAATGTCAGGCTCCAAAAACCAAGAAAGACATGTCTGAGTTCTTCTAATCAGTTTCCTTTATTGTTCCTCATATATAGACAGAAATCTTGCCAAACTAAAGCAGACTACTTTCACCATAAAACATGCACTCTGGAAACTATTAGGGAGGAGCTGTCTTCACCCTTTTCCTTCCGCACAGTCTAAACTGCACTGACTCTTGCTCCTCTGGAATGAACTGCCTCCCTCCTGAAAATCCAGATAACATTCCATCACAGGAAGATAAATCAAGAAGCTCATGAGATCATAGGGCTGGGGATTGAGTCCCTATCAATGCCTACCTCAGCATTGATCTCCGAGACCAACTAATTAGATCCTTGGTAGCCTTGAATTCTGGCTGCGGCTTCTTAACACCAGGTTAGTAATAATAGCACCATTCTCACTCATGACCAAGCTGTGGTTGAGGCAGTTGACCTTGCATGCATAATCAAGACTTGAGTGAGCCCAGAAAGATTCCCTCTCTTGGAAATATATCCACATGGGTTTTGAATCTGGCCGTTTCTGGCAGGGTAGTGGTGCTGGTGGCAATTGTCCTCTGTTGTTATTAGGTGAATCCCTGCAGCTGTTTTTTTTTTAATCCTATTTATATCCCGCCCTTCTCCGAAGACTCAGGGCAGCTTACAATCTAAAGCACAATGTGCTTAGCAATAGCCTTCATTCTATGTATATACCTGCTTATTAGGGCTTTCGCCCCCCCCCCCAGCGGCATTTTTACAAAGTCAGCTTATTGCCCCCAACAATCTGGGTCCTCATTTTACCTACCTCGGAGGGATGGAAGGCTGAGTCAACCTTGAGCCTGGTGGGATGCGAACCTGCACTAATTGCAGGCAGCTGGTGTTACTTAAGGAGGCATTAGCCCACTGCTAAGTTAGTAACATGGTAGTTAAATGAATCTGGCTTCCCCACTGACTTTGCTTGTCAGAAGGTGATCATGTGACTCTGGGACCCTGCAACTGTAGTGAATAAGAGTCAGTTGCCAAGCATCTGAAATTTGATCACATGACCATGGGGATGCTGCAATGGTTGTAAGTGTGAAAAATGGTCATAAGTCACTTTTTTAAGTGCCGTTGTAACTTTGGACAGACAGTAAATGAACTGTTGTAGGTTGAGGACTATCTGTACAAACTTCCCTCCACCACTTTTAACTGTTTGATCCATTAGGGCAGGTCCTTCACTAGGTTTCCCTCTCTGACTCTCCTGACTCTTGTCTGATTATTTCCTAGGCAGTATCTCTTCTCCTCTTTTCCCAAGGTCATTCCAATATCCCATTACTTTATTCTAACTATGATTTAAGGTGAAACTATAGTGTGAATATCTGAGAATTTGATTCCACAAATTGTTCTTCTTAATGGACATGTTTAAAATTTTCTTTGTAAAAATAGCTTGTCTTTTACTTGAATGGTCCTTATAGGTCTATGAAAAAAATGTCTTGTTCTTTTGAATGTACCATGTACCATTCAAAGTAAACTGCCATACTATAATTTTGAATGTAATAGAAGAAAGAAAGAAATAATTTAGTACATAGACTATATTTAATTAGTATTTAATTCATTTTAGAATAAATAAATTTTATCTGTTTGTGTAATTCCACTCAGTTTTTGGACTGCTGGTTACCATATGACTCTCAAATGCTTTTTTGTCATAACGCATGTCTGCTTTTGCTGTACACAATTAGGTATACACAGAGATAACTAAACATCTTCCCTCAAAAGGACATATTTGTGAAAAACCTAAAGCAGAGTTTCCAAAATTATGTGGGTTTAAAGAATGTTATTCCATATTGTTCTTATGGCAGCCTCCTTTGGAACTGGAACTTCTTTTAACACAACTGACATTAAATACTTTCTTTTATATGACATAGTTATAGCAAGTAGTTTCAGGATAGAGAAGGGCCAAATGTACAGCTCATAAGACATATCCCTTCATAAATTCTGCCAGACTTCTCAGGTGCTGGTCACTGAAATTGGCACAAGTAACCAGACTGATCTCTGGAAATACCCATTTTTAATTCCTTATCAAAGCAGTGACTTTCAATAGTTACGAAATAGTTACCACTGTATAAATCATGCATCAAATAAATGGCGCCGAGTTCAGAGACACTGTCTTGAAAAAACATATGACTAATACCCCTCTCTATGCAAAATATCTCTACAGAATGTTTTGTGCAATAGGTGAAAAACTAGGTGCTATAAGCATTGTGGATTAAGCTCTGAAATATTCTATTTATCTTGTGGTTTCCTTAAACAGTAGCACCAGCATTTTTTTGTTTTGCTAAATGAATCACATCTTCCCCATGCCCGAAACTGCCTCCTATGAGTGTTGTCCTAGAGTCCTTTCTTCCTTCAGTCCTCTTCAAAATCTGTTTACATGCTTCAAGCTCTCATCTGTTCCTGCAAGTAAACCAATGTACTTTTATTTGAATCTTTATGACTCAGAGACCTCAAGAGAAGTTTAATTCCTTTTACTGGGCAGCAAAACAGAGTCTTAAATAATTAAACAAATATCATAAGTATCAATACATGCTTATCATACTATTCCCTTTTGGGGTAAGCAATGTTATGCAAACCAAAAATGCACTGAAGTTTTTAGGAGTAGCAATATTAGTTTGTTTTTTCCATAGAGAACTCCTGTTACTGGGTACCATAAAAGTAAGTTAAATTAATAAATATCAATACATGCCCATCATGCTACTTGCTTTTGGAATAAGCAATATAACACATACAAACAAACAAACACACACACACACATACATGGAAGATCAATAAGAAACATTAAGCAAAATAAATTAAAGGCAACAGAGGAGAGAAATGAAAAGGAAATGAAGTCTTGACTAGGTTTGTTTTTTTCTTCAGAGGCTTCTTTTACTGCCCTGACAAAAAGGTCTTGAATAAATAAATAAATATCCATAATATCCATCACATTGTTGCCTTTTGGGACAAGCAACTTTAAGTCAAGCAATAAAAGAATGAAAGAGTAAGCAAAAGATATTAAAGACAGTAACATCTCAGTTTATTACATCTTGTACAATAAACTCAACATGTAACAGTCCTAGTTTCCATGGTGATTTATGCCACTTACATACCGTATATACTTGAGTATAAGCCGACTCGAGTATAAGCCGAGACCCCCAATTTCACCCCCCAAAACTGGAAAAAGTTATTGACTCGAGTATAAGCCGATCCGCCGTTCTGCAAGCCTCCGCCGCCGCCGGAGGCTGGATCCGCGCTCTGCAAGCCTCCGCCGCCGGCAGAGCCTGGATCCGCGCTCTGCAAGCCTCTGCCACCAGCAGAGGCTCGATCCGCCATTTTGCAAGCCTGAATACACAGGAATACCCTGTGTGGCCGCGGCTCTCGGGGAAGCCCTGGCTGTCCGCTTCCTCGCTCCACGCTGCCATTCAGGGCCCGCGCGTTCCCCGGGCAAATCGCGGCGCCCAGCAGGCGAGGAAACACGCCCGCTCCAGTCGCCCCCCCTTCCCTCAGGAGACGCGAAGCAAGTGACCGCCCGGAGCTTACCGAGGACTTGCACGCGGCCGAGGCTTCGGTGCTTCCAGGATCGCGCGCACCTCTCCCAAGCCGCCGCCGTCCGGAGACCTGCCGAAGTTTGGGGAGGTTTGGGGAGGTGCGCGCGCACCTCCCCAAACCTCCCCAAATGTCGGCAGGTCTCCGGAACTCTGCGCCCTGCCTGCCTGCTTCTTTCCGCTGCGGAAAGAAGCAGACCTCCGCACCCTGCCTGCCTGCTTCTTTCCGCAGCAGAAAGAAGCAGACCTCCGCGCCCTGCCTGCCTGCTTCTTTTCGCTGCGGAAAGAAGCAGACCTCCGCGCCCTGCCTCCCTGCTTCTTTCCGCAGCGGAAAGAAGCAGACCTCCGCGCCCTGCCTCCCTGCTTCTTTCCGCAGCGGAAAGAAGCAGACCTCCGCGCCCTGCCTGCCTGCTTCTTTCCGCTGCGGAAAGAAGCAGACCTCCGCGCCCTGCCTGCCTGCTTCTTTCCGCTGCGGAAAGAAGCAGACCTCCGCGCCCTGCCTGCCTGCTTCTTTCCGCTGCGGAAAGAAGCAGACCTCCGCGCCCTGCCTGCCTGCTTCTTTCCGCAGCGGAAAGAAGCAGACCTCCGCGCCCTGCCTGCCTGCTTCTTTCCGCTGCGGAAAGAAGCAGACCTCCGCGCCCTGCCTGCCTGCTTCTTTCCACAGCGGAAAGAAGCAGACCTCCGCGCCCTGCCTGCCTGCTTCTTTCCGCTGCGGAAAGAAGCAGACCTCCGCGCCCTGCCTGCCTGCTTCTTTCCGCTGCGGAAAGAAGCAGACCTCCGCGCCCTGCCTGCCTGCTTCTTTCCGCAGCGGAAAGAAGCAGACCTCCGCGCCCTGCCTGCCTGCTTCTTTCCGCTGCGGAAAGAAGCAGACCTCCGTGCCCTGCCTGCCTGCTTCTTTCCGCAGTGGAAAGAAGCAGACCTCCGCGCCCTGCCTGCCTGCTTCTTTCCGCAGCGGAAAGCAGCAGTCAGGCAGGGCACGGAGGTCCGGAGACCTGCCGACGTTTGGGGAGGTTTGGGGAGGTGCGCGCGCACCTCCCCAAACCTCCCCAAACTTCAGCAGGTCTCCGGACGGCGGTGGCTTGGGAGAGGTGCGCGCGATCCCGGAAGCACCAAAGCCTCGGCCGCGCACAAGTCCTCGGTAAGTTTTTTTGTTGACTGGAGTATAAGCCGAAGTGGAATTTTTCAGCCCAAAAAGTGGGCTGAAAAATTCGGCTTATACTCAAGTATATACGGTAATTGCATTATTTTGCAAATGACACAAATGATGTCATTTGCCTCATCTGTGCATACATTTACATCAGGGGTGTCAAACTAGTGGCCAGCAGCTCAGATGCGTCACACACAGGCCACGCCCACCCCGGCTCTGCAAAGGCAAAAAAGTCACATTATGTCACAAGACATGATCGATGTTGACAACCATGATTTATATCATTTGCATGATACCATTATATAAAGCATTGCAGAAATGACTTAGAATGAGTTAAATATGCCATCACAGAAATATTAATCACCACAATTATGTATTTTCCAATTTAAATAATAGATATAACAAAGAATTGGGGGGGCGCGGAAATATAACAAATTTAGTTTCCAAGAACACCACTCACTATTTCTCTGCAAAAATAATTGAACTGAAACAGAACATAGGGGCTGTCCAGTCTAAATGACCACTATAGCATATCTGACTGATGATCATTCAGACTGAAAACCTCCAATGAATGAGAATTCACTGTTTCTTGTGGTAACCAGTTCTACTGGCTAACAACATATACATTCCTCCAGCTGTCTAGCCTGCACCTTCTTCCTTGTTGTTTTAACTCAATGATTCTGGTTCTGCTTTATGGGATAATATAAAAGATGTCCATTTTGTCTTCATAGATTGTTATCATATCAGCCCTCTATTGTCTTGATAAGCTCAGCATGCCCAGATTCTTCAACCGTTTCTCACATCTTTTTCAAACTCTTCACGTATTAATATCCTTCATCTAAACCACAGGTCTGCAACCCGCGGCTCCGGAGCCACATGCGGCTCTTTCAGCCGTCTCCTGCGGCTCCCAGTCCTCTGCCATGTGCAGTCCCCCCCAAAAAAAGGTGGGACTAAAAAAGTTCAACCTATCAATTCAAATATGCAGGATAGGTGCATATCTCGCCTTGGCTCCACTCTTCAGTCAAACCCTGTTATGCGCATGCACGCATGTACGCGCATGTGCACACATTTTTTTGCGGCTCCCAGTTTTTCCTTTTGTGAGGGAACCGGTTCCGAGTGGCTCTTTCACTGTTTCAGGTTGCTGACCCCTGCTCTAAACTTTCTTCAATTTGTTACTGTCCTATTTGAACTGTGATAACCAGAACTTTTAAACGTACTTTTATTTCAAATCCACATTACTTTGGAAGCTTTTTATTTTGTTCTATTTTCATTTTTTTTAAAGAATTCCATTAATATCAGAAACATGTTGACTTCCTCTTTTAATCTTAGTAGTTCCTGGTCATATTGAGTACACTCTTTGAGTCTATATTTTTCTTTCCATCCACTTACATTTCTATTGTCCTCATTCTTGGGTGGGCAGTCATTTGATTATACACATTTTGATCACATACTATCTTTTTAAATGTATTCCAATACATTTCTGTGGCACCTGTAACATAATTCTTTTCCCTGTGCTCCAAGCAACTTTCACATCCTTCTCTTTTAGGCCTACTTTTCATTTATTCATTATTAATGCTCTTTAACTTGAGTTTCTTATATTTATTTCTTTTACTTCTAAATCCATTTTTCCTATGATGCATTCTAGTAAATTTCTGTTTCATCAATTGTACTTTATTTAATCCAAGAGAAACATAAGATAACACTTATAAAGATAAATGAATCCTCCTAACCTCTGGGCATACAAACTATGAGTGCAGATTTAAATTTGACACTACAGAACTCTAAAATGCATATCAGGTTAGATCAACAAAGAGGTGCCAAGTAAATTATGGTCAATATTAACATTATCATGCCTTAAAAATAAATTAAATGACTATAACCTATCATAAAAATACAGTATGATAAAATATCATTCTATGCTATCTCTAAAGGAATAAAAGCTAGAATATTATAATAAATATTATATGCTCATAAATAAATAACCATTAATAAGGGGATTAGAAAATGCAACATGATAGATAGCAATACAAAAATTTGATTTTTTGTGGAATTTAACTCTTTCTAATGGTCAGTTCCTGGCAACTGTACAAGTTGCTACACAAACTTTAGCAACCTTTCCAGGAAAGAACTCTTCCTATAATCCTGCATCAAGGGCAGCTGAAAGAAAATAATTATGATATACAAAGGTAAAAGCTTTTCTATGCTTTGGAATGTCTAACAATCTAAGGCAAGTTACAGAAATCACTATGTACATTGGGTTTTTTACAGGGGCCCACTACAATCCTATCGCTGTTTTAAAAGTGAACTGTCCTGCCCATAACTCAGGAAGATGAAGTAGGAAGCTGCCAAGAAGAGAATCCTAACAATCTAATTTTGCCAGGATCTATGAGGACTGGAACCCATCCTCCAGTGTTTTAAGGAACCAAGTCTGTTGGGAGAAAATATCTTTTAACCAGAGGCTAGCAATAGCAATAGCAATAGCACTTAGACATATATGCCACTTTATAGTGCTTTACAGCCCTCTCTAAGTGGTTTACAGAGTCCCCAACAATCTGGCTCCTATATTTTACCAACCTTGGAAAGATGGAAGGCTGAGTCAACCTTCAGCTGGCGAGGATCGAACTCCTGGCTGTGAGCTCAATTAGCCTGCAATACGCATTCTAACCACTGCACCACCACAACTAAATGTAGATTGGCAAATAATGGTTTTGACTTTCACTAAACCAGGCTTCACATATAGACCTACATTTGAAATATAAAAGTTACTTCTCTGTTTATACAAAAAAAATTAAAACTCCTGATCCTCAGCGATTTTGGGTGCTTTACACTATAAAAAGTGTGAACAATAAAATTAGAGAATAAAGAAATATACATCGAAAGGAAGAAAAAAAGCATGCCAAACAAAACCAGATCTTTTGAGGGACAGACCCTTGTTTTACTGAAAGACCTGGGAGAAGGACTAAGATTTCAGTGCCTCCTGGAACATCATCATGGTATAAGCCACGTTCTTCAAGTCTGCAAACTTCATTTATTTAACTTTTAACTTTTAACCAACAATTAAACAAATAAAAGTTAAATATTTAATTAATATACTTTACAAATAAAATCTAAACTTAAAGATGACAGTTGCTGCTTTCAGAAAATGAAAAAGGCTCTAAATTAATTCACAGACCTTTCCTCCCTGATGAAGTCCTGTTTCTTGATCCTTCAACTGCAGTTTCTTAATGAGGCAAAGCAAGATTATTGAGATCATTTTTAATGAGAATTCAGGAACGTTACTGGATTATATGAGGAGTATGAAAGTACTTAACCCCAATTCAATGGGCTGCCCTTTATTAACATTTTCTTCCTACAGATATTCATTTAATTGCAGTTCCTTAAACCTCATCTTAGCCATTTGGCCCTTATATTTAATCAGAAGATACAATATCAACCCAGAATATCAATCAATCATAACTATCTTTTTTTTAAGGAAGATGTGCCCTGGTTGAGACAGCCGTTTCTGAATAAAAAGATTTTGATGGAATATCTGGTGAAGTGATAAAGACCTTGGGCTGTCAGAGAATGTTGATATAGCATGTAGCCCTGTGGACATTACATCAAATGGCAGGACAAACCATCCTGAGAACATCAGATCAGGAAAAGCTGTTTCAGAAAGAGAAGTGCAAGCATTTGCAGCAGCCCTGGAATTTACCTTGTCTGATTGCCCAAAGCTTTATGTCCAAAGCTTGTGGAAGGAATAGGATTTTTTTAACCTTTTATATTATTGGAACATTTATTCAGAAAACTTCTGGTTCAGAAATCTCTTTGCATCTTTGCAATAATCTGTCTAACAATAGCAATAGCACTTAGACTTATATACTCCTTCACAGTGCTTTATAGCCCTCTCCAAGAGGTTTACAGTGTTAGCATATTGTCCCCAACAATCTGAGTTCTTATTTTGCTGACCTTGGGAGGATGGAAGGCTGAGTCAACCTTGAGCTGGTAAGAATCGAATTCGGTAGAATTAGCCTGCAATACTGGATTCTAATCACTGTACCATCGTGGCTCTAATACTGCCATATATGGTTAAAACACATTTCTCATAGATACAGAATATCAATACATTATACAAAGGAGCTTCTCTTAAACTATGGCCATAGTTACTCATAAATTGCCTTTGAATCTTGTGGAAGGAAGGCTTCATGGCAGCTGAAATGCACATGCCCTTCTTATGCCTATCTACTTCCCCACAATTTATAATTAGACCACTAGCTCTTTAAACAGGGCCTAGATGAAGTACATATGGTGGTGTAAAAAGAACAAGAATGATGAAAGAAGAACTGGAGACAAACAAGGAGAGAAGCAGAATGAGAAAAAGAAAACCAAGGTGGCAGCCAGAAGGGGTGATAAATCAGTAGCAAATATGGAGTTGCTGAGGTGAGTATTGGCTGCAGCAGAGATTCAAAGTTGCTAGCTGGCACCTTCAGCAGCTTGAAGTCCAAGGAACCAAAAAATGGCCCTGACCCTGTCATCTTGAAGATCAGGAAGACAAGGCTGCACAATCCAGGCCAAGGCCAATGTAGCTGCAGAAGACAGTGATGGCACTAATCATCATTTGAAGGTCAGGTAGAGCTTTCTACCGGTAGGAGTGGACTATATTAAGTGACTTTAGTTTTCCCCTTGACATGGTCACAGTCTGTATGCTGTTCAAGTCACTTCAGTGACATTCTGGGCTGTGAAAGCCTGGAAAGAAAGGAGAAGCTAAATACTACAGAATTTCTTTAAGAGAAAAATGTGGGGGAGGGGGGAGCATACAAAAAAGGACTACAGAATACAGAATTGCAGTTTGTACAAAATAGAATACAAATGATTGAATACTGAATTATAGACAACATAGTAGCAGATAAATTAGGAAAGAAATAAGATAAAATAATAGGCAATAGTTAAGTCAAAACAGGAAGCAGGAAATTAGGGCAAGACTCCAAATAATAAATAAATAGCAAAGACTTCTAAGAATAAAAAATACTGAAACCAAAAATGATTAATCTCTAATAAATCTTTATTTAACAAGCCGCCCTAATAACATTTATATGGCAATTGTTTGTCTCACTGACTGGTGCCATCCCACAACCAAACATGAGACACAGCTGCTACATTACTGTTGCATTCTGTAGTTTTCACCAACAGTATTTAAAAACCAGACATTTAAGTGTAACTTTACTACCAAATTGCAAGCTATCCCATTTGCCACTCAACTGTGCATGATACCTTTTTTGAGGGAAGGAGTTTCGCCATACTCTTTTTATGAAGATTGAATAAGACATGTTCTCTAAATAGCCTAGCAAAATCTGCTCTTATCAGTGTAAAGCAAAAGCCATCGTTCAGTCCCTTAGCAAAATCACATATCAAAATAGTATAATACCCATCTAGAACTGCTACCCACTTTCGGGCGGGGGGTAATTTAATATGCTCCCCAAAGTCCCTGATGTTATCCAGGTCCAGCAAGATGTTCGTGCCCAGACTTTCTGGTATCAAAGCGAAGTCTGCCATTCCTTGACTGTGAGCCTGCTGTGAGAGCTTTCTTTTTTCCTTCCAGTTTCTGGCAAAGAGAGATCTGGCTCAACTACATGCCAAAATGATACTCTTTGTGACAGATCCCTTAATAATATTCAAGTCTCTAAGGCTTGGAACAGAAATGCTCATCAGCAGTAGAGATTTTTATCTCCAGGATTTTGCTGATACATGAAAAATACCATGCTACTTTTCCTCCTCATCCACAAGCTTACAAAATAGAGTCACACGCCCAAGCTCTTAGCTCTTATATAAGATTATTGGATGGGTGCAAGAGAAGCAACAGAGTATTATTTTCAATTTTCTCAAACGTGCAGACAGCAGGAGGAAGTTTATCTTTGTAGTTAATTGCCTCAGTGCAATATTTTTGAATACATATATTTAGATATAATGGGGACGCGGTGGCTCAGTGGGTTAGGACGCTGAGCTTGTCGATCAGAAGGTCGGCAGTTTGGTGGGTCGAATCCCGAGTGCCGCGGAACAGAGTGAGCGCCTGTTACTCGTCCCAGCTTCTGCCAACCTAGCAGTTCGAAAGCACGTAAAAATGCAAGTAGAAAAATAGGGACCACTCCGGTGGGAAGGTAACAGCGTTCTGTGCGCCTTTGGCATCTAGTCATGCCGGCCACATGACCACAGAGATGTCCTCGGACAAGCGCTGGCTCTTCGGCTTTGAAACGGAGATGAGCACCGGCCCCTAGAGTCGGAAACGACTAGCACGCATGTGCGGGGGAACCTTTACCTTTACCTTTTATTTAGATATAATACACACCTCTAGGTGCGTCTTGGTGACAACTGTGAAAACCCAGTTTTGCATTTGGATATCAAACACATAAGTGGGCAAGGAGTTTTGTAAAGAATATGCTGAAAAGAGTATAAAATATTTCTGGTTAATACAAACCACTATAATAACACACACACACACACACACACACACACACACACACACTCCTTCTTTCTCTTAGGCAGCCTTTCTCTTCTTCTCATCTACCTGCTATTTAGTCTTTATGGGATGTACATCATTTCTTTGAAACTCATGAAAAGCAACAGAATGGGACCAGGGCATCTTTTTCATAGGTGGTTGCTATTCTGAAGTTCCTTTCCAGTCTAGATCCATCTATACATTTGAGTATAGTATTAATAGAAAAACTCAGATACTAGAAATTCAGAATTTAGATCTGAAACATATTTTATTGACTGGGGATATAAAGGTGCTGCTGCCTGTGATTGACAAGGTGCTATGTATAACGTGGCAATGGATTTTTTTCTCTCTGTTGTGTAGCTAGATCTTTGCATGCATTGAGCAAGATGGAAGGTTCAAAACAGCAACATGCTTTATTGAAGGTCAGAACAGAACAGAAGCAACAAGGGAGCTGCTCCGCAGCTATTTACTGTATATGGTTGGCTGATAGGCGGTGACCAATAGGTTTGAAGCATAGGTTTCTTGCCCAAAGGCCTACTTAGCTGGCTGGAGACAACCAGTCTGGGCCGGCTAGCAACCCTTACAACATACACGTGAACTACCACTTAGCAATTGAATGCAAGCAATTAGCAATCAGTGAAACAAGAGCAAACACTTACAACATATACAAAAGGCCAATACATTACACTCTCTATGTATTTATTCATACTCCTAGGGATGACCAGAAATATCTGCATCTCCATCATTAAAGGTTTTTACTATTCACTCCAGAATCCTGATAAGGCTCTGCATTTTAAAAGGAATTCATGCAATTGTATGAATGACACCAATCTGTGGAATGTGACTTCAAAGCTTCTTTCTTTCATTCAGTAAAATTTACTTAGCTTTGGTTGAAGGATGATTCCATACTTAACATTTGCATTTACTGTAACATTTGACCATCTGTAGAGTCTATCTATTTCAAAATGCCATATTAGATAAATTGAGAATGAGCTCCATTGAAATTCTGGGTAGCTGAGTTTAGGATGTGCACTGTCAAATGGAATTCTATGAATAGCACTTCAGACCTTATGCATTGTACAGGTAAGGAGTGTTTTATATGGCCCTCTTGATTTTTGCTGTGATTTGTTTAAAATCTGCTTTTAGAGGTTGTTTATAAAATTACATGAACAAATAAAACTCACCTTTAACTTGTAGACCTGAAATGTTCCACTGCACAGCACAGGAAGAATTTCTGACAACACAACCACCAACACGACTTTTTGAAGTAAGTGCCACTTTGCAGCTAAGTGAATTTCTTGAATGCTAATTTCAGGTGGTTCTGAATATATATGCACTAGCTTTCTGAATTCAGAATGAACCAGTATTACAAGTTGGCTTCAAGCTAACAATACTAATCAGGACTGAAAAGTATTTTGAAGAAATCTTTTGTTTCTTCATCTTGTGATTCAACCATTTCATTCATATTAGTCTATTAATTAATGATATCTTGAGACTATCTCTAGGCCAGAAGCCCACCCTAGTCTGATTGCAACAATAAAGCCATTCTGTTATTAAAAACAATAATAAATACCCCAAACCCCTAGAAGTGTTAGCATTCCTTACTTTACTTGAGCTTCAAATTCCGTATACTCTTATTTGTGTTAGCCTTGCTGAAATAAATGATACTTACTTTTGAGCAACCGTACATAGTACTGTACTCTAAATCTACTTTTCCCCTACTACATTAATCACCACTATTAAACTCAATTGAATAATGCTTCCCTGTGAATGACACCTTTGTGAAAGTTTAAAAAGCCTCACCCTTTAATTTACCACACACATTAGTAATATGTCTAGACAAGGCTCTTTCCCCCATTTAAAGCACATTACTTAAGATGCTCTAATTAACATTTTCTAAGCCTCAAAATTAAATGCTTTTCAATAGCAAAGTATTTCTTTTCTAGCATTCATTACAGAGCAATAATGCAAAATGTAATTGTTTTCATTTCATTTTTCTTATGAAGTGTAGCTTTAACTATCAAAAATAATAAATAATTTTATCAAGTTCAATTATTTAAATGTCTCATCTTATATTTACTACACTAAAACATAGTTTTCTATGTGTGCCACATGTATATTATAAACCAGACAATGCATTCCATTTGAAAATGAAACAATTCTTTTTTTTTAAATGCATGGGTCTCATGCAATTATTATTCTTTACTGCTGTCTCCTTACCACATTTTTCCGATTAGTGTTTCCCCTACACTTTATTGACTGATAAAACCTCAAAAAAAAGTAACATAAAGATGATTAAACACTCGGTTTACCATGCATTTTGCATCACATAGAAGCATGTATGTTAAGAACCAGAGATGCATAGTAGTAGTATTGGTGGCTGCAAAGAACCAGATCTGGTTCAAAAATGAGGATTGTTAAGGTCCTCACTCTTTCTTCTCCTAGACTTCTACAACATGATACATTACTTTGTTCTATAATATGCTTAAACTTGCCATAAAAGCTACTATTTAAAAATAAACAACATAGAAGGTTCTCTTGCTGCCCTAATTCTCACCATTTCATCCTAGAAATAAAACATAGTCATAATTACATTTGTGATGTTTAGTTAATTGGAGATAAAGTAATGTGTGGCTGATTCTGATTCACAGAAGGATGAATGTTTAGTCCCCACAATTATGTTGCATTCAGAAGACAGTTGTAGCTAGTTGTTCTAGAACAGCAATGTCACTGGCTATATTTAATGCTATGCCACCTATGGTTCTAGGGGGAGGAATGATAACACACACACACACACACACACACACACACAAACACACGGAAACTGAATCTGCCCTTGTTCAGAGGAATCAATCAAGTCAGTTTTTCATGTGCTGCTGCACTTCTATTTAAAAAGTTTTACAATACATTTTAACTTTAATCCCCCCCCACCCAACCCTCCCTATCCCTTCCCCCCATTCCCTCCTCCCCCCCCCGACTTCCCAGAGCTAAATACAGGGTATAAAATCAAAAAACAAACATAAGCACCCCTATGTTATCAGCAATAAACTATTAGTTCTATCTCCCTCTAGCTCATGTAAAATGAATACAAACAATATTAATATTACAAATAAAGTAAAAAAGAAAAAGAGAAAAACAAAAAAGAGCTTTACTCAGAATAGATTTTCTTAATCCCAGTCCTTATTCATATTAATTTCAAAGAAAAAAAAAACAAATTCTCAGTTACGCGCCAAAAGCGCCTATCTATTAACCTTAATAATCTCCAACCAAACTAAACCATAATCAAAAATAATTCTTGCATGTATCACACCAAATGTGTTCAACACACACTTTTAGTCCATAACCCTAATATACTTTTCTAACAAGCAAATAACATCCATCTTAAATTGTGTTAAATATTAAAAAAAAACTTTCTCCTCTATGATAAATTTAATCCATTAAGATACTAATTTAAAAATTTAATCAGCAATCTTAATGCCCCAAAACTTTTGGAGCACGTCTGTCATGACCCCCAAAACTTCTTTGGACCGCGCCCCTCCCACATCTTCACTGTAAATACACTTTGGAGATTCCATAACTATCTGCTGGTCTTGCTCTTGCTCTCGTCTCGCTCTTCTTAGGGCGGCACGCGTCTTCCTCTGGCATCCTGCAACATCCAATGAAACTGTATCTTGATCCCCTACAACACCATTGTCCTCTATCTGTCTGTTTGCTGCTGCACTTCTATGTAGCAATCTTGGCATACACTTCAGCTGATGCCCCTGCCAATTAACTGCCAATTCCCAGATAAGGAAAATATATACTTTCTGCTAACAGATCTTCCTTTAGAAATAATTGGGGATATCAATTCTGTTCAATAATAATTACTATAAGCAGTATGTGGATCTAATTTTGAAATTGTTTATATGCCATTTAATTAGGTTTGATTAATTAATCACCGTGGTCAGTTTTGACTCTTAGTGGCCACATAGATAGATTTTCTCCAGGTTGATTAGTCCTTGAACCAGTACTTCCGATTTTCTAAAGGTTCACCCATTACCACTATAACTCAGTCCATCTTTCTTGCTGTTGCTCATTCTTTTCTCTTTCCTCTACTTTCTCAGCATTAGAGACTTCTCAGGAGAGTGCAATGTTCTCATAATGTACTCAAAGTAGGATTATTTGAGTCTGATCATTTCTGCCTCAAGTGTGAACTCTGAATTGATATTTTTGATGATCCTTTTTTATATTTTCTTGAATATCCATAGTGTCCTCAGGTGTCTCCTTCAATGTCCAAGTTCAAAAACATCAATAATCTTTTTATCCTGATTCTTTGAAGTCCAATTTTCACTTGTATAAGATATCAGAGAAAAGAATTGTCTGCATGATCTAGACATTTGTAGCAATAGATGCATCATGGCATCTGAATGTCTTTTCCAAGAACTTCATAGTTGTTCTGTCAAGAGCTGGTCTGTGGCATTTTTCTTAATAGCTGATTTATTTAATTTTGATAGTTAGTCCTAAATAGCAGGAGCTATTTATGATTGGGATGCTGGGATTATATACTACTGGGATTGTTTGCTTATCTCTCCATCATTCTTCCCTTCACCCCTCACCCCCAATTCACAATGAGACAATACAGTAGGTATTCGGGTTTATTTCACCTGTTGCTGCTATAGTTTACTATTATTTTTAGTTGCAACAGTTAGCACTTGCTAACAACTAGTACTTCTGTAATTGACTTGGGTTTTGACCATAAATTAATAGTCAGACTAATATGGTGTTGGGTAGTTTGTGGTTTAGTATGCTTGGAAAAATTGGCTATTGTAATAGCATAATATGTGAACCATATATCTTGTTAAGTCAAAATGTATTTATTATGTATTATGTTATATTAACACAGCAGTTGTATTTTATTGGTCTGGATTTAAGGTTACGTATATTACAGGATTTATTAAGAATCAGTAATATCTGTCTTGTTCAATTAATCTTAGGTTCTTTTTTTAATTTCATTTTGTTTTACCTTAAAAATACATGTTTTATATCTACAGTCTAACCCATTACAGTATGAAATCTTTAGTTTAATAGATGATCTATAAATATCTATAAATAGATGGTCTATAAATATCTTAGTAAACAACCAACAAAGTCAAGCAAAGTAAAATAATTTTGCTTATATAGTGGACATAAGTCCTTAACATGGCCAAAGCTATTAAGATCATTCCATGGAAATCATCCTAAGAAGTAAACCATTGTTCATATGTAAACAGTAACAATATTTGGCAAATTGAAGATTTAGTCTCACAGCAGTAATACATACCTACATGCGAGCAGTATATACAAAGTCCAGTGAAAATTTTGTGTTCCAATTTGGTCTTTATGTATTGTAGCTTGCAGAAAACTATTCATTAAAAATTGGGTAGGGTGAAGGAAGCAAAAGAGTTTTAAACAAAAATTAAACATGACTTAAATTAACATTAACTGAATAGTGGTATGGCGACTCATCCCAATAAACATTACAGTTTAGTTATAATTTACATGGAGTAGGTTTCAAGGTGTACTCTCCCATTCTAAATTATTACCAAGCCAAAACTCAAAAACTTTATATGTAAAAAGACAAGTGGTATGCCTCAGAAATAATGGTTGAAGAATGGGTTCAAATAGAAAAATACATTAATGAACACCAAAACAATCCTGTTTACATTTAATCTGACAGAATTCATTCTGCTATCTAAGTATTCTATGGCTTGTTTGGAAATACAATGCTTATTTAATAATATGAATTATTTCTGCTCAAGCAATCCTGTTTGACATTACTTCCATGTATATATTTTTTTAAACTATGATCTCTGTGTAGTCAGATAGTTTATCTCTGATTTCTTGTGGTTTAAGAAAGCAATAGCCAGATTTTTATTCTGATTAATTTCATACATAAGATTCTGTTTGCTATGGGGGTCAGCTACTGTAATTGAAGTCTCATTTGTCACAAAAGTAGCTTTTTTGATATAAGGACTTCAATTTCTTTACCCCTGTGTTGTGAATGCACCTGAATTTTCAGTCTGATTTCAGCCACAGTATTCTCTTAAGTATCAATATAAAAAAAATAATTCTCAGAAGTATTCTTGATATTGATCTCTCTGGGAATACTCTGAGTGTTCATACTGTTCATATTACTTGGAAAGCAGATTGACGCTTAACTTTATTACAGGGAGACCTGTCCATTCTATCTCCTCTGCTTACTTATGCCCTCAGGCGACACACATACTGAATGTGCCAGAGACAACAGCAGAAGCCAGACAATGTCTCCCTTGCTACTTCTTTTTTGCTGTGCAGCAGCCTCATTTCTCTGCTGCAAAGAGAAACCTGTATTTGAACATACTGGTGACAAGTCTTACTTTATGAAAGCAAATTTTGCTCAATTGCTTCTGCAGAATTCTCTATCACATATTTTAGCTGAGTAGCATTTATGACAGTTTGATCCATCACCGGCACAGAATGTATGTAGTGTCACCACTATTAAAAAAAAATGGGGAGGGGGAAAGAGTAGAGAAATAGCACAGTACATTAATCAAAATTAATTAACTTAGTTCCATTGCAAGGCAATTGGTAAAATGTTTATCCTTCAGTTGTATCATTCCAGGGATTTGGTTTTTTCTCTTGCTTGCTTAGAAGGAAAAACCTAATATTGGCTCCCCCTGTTTCCTTATCAACCTATGCAGGTAGTAAACCAAAAAGATAGGATTCCTTTATGCAGCTAATGCTAGTCACTAGGATTCATTGAAATCAATAGGATTACATTTAATAATCAATTTGTACCATTAGTTTTAGTGGGTTTAAACTGATTTGATTTAGAGACTGCCTTTACGCTGAGGAACTCATAATTGTCTTATTTTCTCCATAATAACAATCCTGTGAGGGGCTTGGACTGAAAGATTGAACCGGAACCTATCTAGCTTCTATGATTCAAGGAAGACTAGCATTAATAATCTCCCAAATTCTAGTCCAGCACCTGAACCACTACAGTAAAATGGCCTTATGTGTTCTTTCAGGGCTCCCAGACAGAGGATTCTTAGTGTTATCCTTCACTAGTAGTATTGTGCCACTATTCCATTCTTCTACTACTGTTTTTGTTAAACAAATTGGGGCAGGAAAACAGAGAAATTCCACAAAGGGAAAACAGTATCTGAATCTCTTTTACAATATTGAGACATAAACAAACTGATGGCAAAGTCTTCTATTGAAGTGAGCATTATGTATTTTCAGTAAAAATATGCTTACTATAGCTAGTTAAAGCAAGGCCGTTGGAGATGAGTATTTTAAGTATAGTTCTACACAAGTAATATTGTTGAATAGATAATATATATATTATTTAAGTTTGTCATAAGTGAAAGCAGTGGAAAACTTGCCTCTAGAAGTTGTGAATGTTCAATACTAGAAGTTTTTAAGAAGAGGTTGAGTAATGATTTGTCTGACATGGTATAGGGTTTCCTGCCTGAGCAAGGGGTTGGACTAAAAGACCTCAAAGGCCCCTTCCAACTCTGTTATTTTGTATTTTAAGTCAGGAATAACACATTCTCTTTATCATAATGCAAACAGATATTCCTGCAGTGCATGACAGCTGATTCACACAGTACAATCCAATGGAAGTTAATTGTATTTAAAATTACTGACATGCTTATGGTATATCAGTTCAGCTGAATTTCCCGTAGCAGTTTTGTTTTTGAATTGTAGGATTTAGCAGACACTATCTTCATCAACATTCAACACTGTGAGCTAAAGTATACCTCAACACATCTGTGCTGATTTACTATCCTTGCTTAGTGATGAATGTAGCTTTCTTTATATTTTACCTATAGGAATTATTGTCCCTTGCATGTTGCTACCTGATGGGACATTAGAGGTGTGTCTTCTTGGTAGCCACACACTTCTTCGGAAAAGCCTCCCACTGGAGAACAGAGGGATTCTTACCCTTTTAGCCTTCCAGAGGGCTGTGAAGATCTGGCTCTTATCTCAAGTAATGGGATAGGATGGGGGGTTGAGCGGTAAGGATATTTGGTCTGATGCCTAAGGGAAGGGTATGTTTTTAAGGATGCTTTATGGATTTTTGTGAGGCCCCTGGAACTTTTATAACAGACAGATAGCTATAGAAGTTTTGTAAATAAAAAAGTGAATAAATTATAATGGCATAGAGGTTAGTGTGATTTTATCCACACACAGAGAAATCAGTGAATGTCTGAAAGTATTCAAACCATGCACCAGGTAGAGTAGATATAAATCAAACTACCATAGTCCAATGATTGTAGACTGGCATTAGAATAAGTGTATCTTAAGAAAGTTCTTATTCAGACTTGGCTTCAGGCAATAAAACGTCATAGATGTAGAACTCTAGTGAGTGAAATTTCTAGGGAGCAAATTAGGCTAAAAACATCTTCTGGAGACAGCTAGAAAGGAATTACACACTGCTTGAAAATAAGGCAAGTTATTCAGTAAATGTTTCATTTATTGGGCTTCTTCCATTGCTGTTACGGTTAAAAGACATGCTGTCAATAAAAATGATAAATTTATGGATGCTTTGGTTTTTCTGAACCTCTTTTCTCGTTACATACATGTATAGGAATTGAAACAATTTCATGATAGCATGACATTAGACACTGATCTCTGTCTATGAACTATTAACATTTTTTACCATCTAGGAAAAAAAGACTATCATAATCTAGAAACATAACAGAATTTAAGTTCAAAGGATTGATGGTATAATTAATAGAGCAGAGAAGTCAGGGATCAGAACTGACCAAGATTTTTTAATAAATAAATAAATTACTTCATTCTTTTTAATAACATTCTGAGATAAATGATCTTCATTAAAGTCATATCTTCAATCTCCCAAATAATGGAGATAGCATCTTGAAGAAACATTTCTTAGCTCTGGCATCTGATCTCTGAAAACCTCTAAGTAGAAGTTTAGATCCTGTTTTTGTTTTGCTATTATTTCCTTTGTAATTGTCATACTGACACAAAGTTTCTGGAATTTTTTTGCCACAATCAACTTTTCAGAGGGAAGACAACCTGAGATCAGACAATCTGAAATAGTTCCTTCTCTGCTTATTTTCCAGTGTAGCTGTTGAAGTCACCTTTGCCTCTCCCCCCACCCCCCCATCCCTTTCCCCACAATTTATAATGGACCTGGACTAGGAGAGGTTGTCTTCCATTATTTTTTTCTCTTTCAGCCACCCATCTTCCTGGTGTTGTCACAACGCTACTCAGATACTTTTAAAACTTTGGAGTTTTAAATTTTGCATTGCTTTATCATTGTGTTTCCATGTCTTTTTTCTTGATTTAAAGTTTATAAACTGCTCTGATGGCATCTTGGTAGTATATAAAATGAGTATGCTTTATGTACTAAAGCAATGTTTTAAAATAATGATTAATAAATAACAAGTTTGCCCGTTCTACTAGGACAGGCATGTCAAACTGCCGGCCCAGAGGCCGGATGTGTCACGCTAAAACTGCGCCCACCCCATTGCCGGCATTGGGGAAAAAGTCACAATATGCCGCGTGGCATCACGAGTTTGATATGCCTGTACTAGGAGGAGGGAGAGCTGCGGGTGATGCATTGAATATGTTATTGTCATGAATAGACCAACATCACAGAATCACCATAGAACAGTACTCTGCTAAGGAACTGAAGTTTGCAGATGATACAAATAGTCATTGGTCTCATTCAAGACGGTGCTGAAGAATTGACCCTGTGGTGCAGCTGGAACAATCTGGAGCCAAACACTTAAAACTATAGAGATGGGAGTGAATTTTAGCAGGGGCCTTCCTATTCTACCACTCTTACTAGAGTAGACAGCACAATATCAACAGTAGAGTCCTTCAGGTTTTGGGGTTCTATAATCTTCCAGGATTTGAAATGGACACCTCACATTAGAACCATCATTAAAAAGGCACAACAAAGAGTGTTCTTCCTGCATCAACTCAGAAAGTTTAGACTGCCCCGGAAGCTGTTGATACAGTTCTACAGAGGAATTATTGAGTCTATCATTGGTTCTTCTATAAATGTTTTGATTTGGTGCAGAAACCAAGCAGGACAGGTACAGATAATTAGGACTGCAGGAAAAAAATAACTGCAACCAGCCTGCTTCTCATTGAGGACCTGTATATTGCACAGGTCAAAAGGAGGGCTGAGAAAATACCTACATACCCTTAACATCCTATACATAAACTGTTTCAATTCCTCCCTTTAGCATTGCATGCTAAAAAACTATACAGACATTTTTTTCTCTTGTACCATCACTCTACTGAATACGTAATTCCCACAGTATTGTCTTATGTCTAAGTATGCTTACCCATATGGTATGGCTGTGTTACTAACCTTCTCATCGTTTCCACTACCTTCTCTTATTGGTATCATTATTATGATTATTATTACTCTATTGTTTTGAATGTACACTGAGAGCTTCTGTACCAGAGACAAATTCCTTGTGTGTCTAATTACACTTGGCCAAATAAAGTATTCTATTCTATTCTATTCTATTCTATTCTATTCTATTCTATTCTATTCTATTCTGTTCTGTTCTGTTCTGTTCTGTTCTGTTCCGTTCCATTCCATTTTTATTCCATTCCACACCATTCCCAAGTACAGATGAAGTTATAATGCCAAGATGACTTCTAAGCATTACATGATCTTGAGTGGTACAAGACTGAAGATCCAGCCAGATCTCTAAGAAGAATATAGATGACAGTCTTTATTCTATGTCTTGATATTATTATAAATCATATTACTTCTTGGATGCCTGACATCAACCTGATAAAGCAGATAACAGGACAAGAGTTTAGCAGTAGCCAAACAGAGTTGGTCATTAGCAGGCAAGTAATAGAATGCTTATACAGTGTATGAAGCAATGACTTGTTTTAACTTTGGTTTGCTAAGTTACACCTGACATTTCTATGAAGCAATAAACTATTGTTTACAAACCACAAAATTATATTCACAGAAAATATTAAATATTAAACTGTTATTAAACAAACTACTGTGACTTGGAAAATGACAAGTAGCTACCTGGATAGACAAGTAGACAAATAAACAAGTAGTTATCTGGATAGGTAGCTAAGAAATATGTAGAAGCCCTTCCGTGCAGCCACATAGTCTGTTCGAAGTGTCATATAAATTTAATTAAATAAATATTTTAATGTTTTATATCTTTAAAGGATTAATATGCACACATAATAAAATGATATAACTAATAAAGAATCTGTTGGCTGTCTTTGTGTTATGTGTTTAAATAACCATTTTTGTTACCTTATAGTGGAATTTAGTTCTGGAGGCTATTTAAAGCACATTTTAGATGCATAACTAAACAAAATTGTTTCTACTTGTGCTATATGTCTTTGTATTTAATGACAGTCAAGGCCAATATCTTCAATAGTTTTACTGAAACCAACTGAAGACAATAGAATCATTCGGGAGTAAATGAAACAAATGCTCAAAAATTGCTTTCTCTGTAACAATAGTTCCAAAGAAGTCTATTCTGAATTGATTAGTTTAAAATAGGTGCTTCAAGGACTGAAAAATGTGTTGCCTAAATCCACTGAGAATATTATCATTTCTGTAAAAATGGTTTCATTGACAGAAATGTGACTTTCTTGTAAGATGCTACAGGCTCATACAGTTTTATATAGGAATTTATGGCAAGTTATAGATCTGCTTGAGAAAAATAGCTGGTAAATTTTACCACTCACTTTTGCAAATCTGTAAAAGTTAACTATCAGGTATCCTAGGGAATGTGGGTTAGGACGCTGAGCTTGTTGATCAGAAGGTTGGCAGTTTGGCGGGTCAAATCCCAAGTGCCGCGTAACAGAGTGAGTGCCTGTTATTTGTCCCAGCTTCTGCCAACCTAGCAGTTCGAAAGCACGTAAAAATGCAAGTAGAAAAATAGTGACCACTATGGTGGGAAGGTAACAGCGTTCCGTGCGCCTTTGGCATCTAGTCATGCCGGCCACATGACCACGGAGACGTCCTCGGACAAGCACTGGCTCTTCGGCTTTGAAACGGAGATGAGCACCGGCCCCTAGAGTTGGAAACGACTAGCACACATGCGCAGGGGAACCTTTACCTTTACCTATCCTAGGGAATCATAAGCAAATTTAGGGTAAATAAAGAACACATAAAAATTTCTGTTATAAAGTAGCAATCAGTATAAATTGCCAAATAATTTTAAAGAAATTTTGTTTTAGTTGGTAGAGTACTCGTGTCATAAAGTAACTCTCTTCAGTCACTTAAAAAAACCCCCCCAGCATAACACAGTTTGTAAGAACAAATGCTTAAGAGCAAGATACCTATGTTAATTATTTTTATGATCCGTATCCTTTCCTTATTTTCAAGGAATTCAAGATACCACACATTGTATCTTCTTTTTGGCTTTAGAGGTCTATAAGGGAGATTATCCAAGACTACACATTGATTCCAAGTCTTTCTGTTAATTTCACAGTCAAGTAGGGATTTAATTCAAGTCCCTTGAACTTTGTCTACTGTACCAAATGTATGGGTTCATACATCATGCTACATAATAATGAATCCAGTGAACTGTAGTGCAGTTGTTGATATATAAAACCAGCAATAGGAAGAACCAAGTCTATTCTCAACCATAGAAGCTGTCCAGATGACTTTGGGCCAGTCCCATGGTCTAAGGCTATCTTTTCTGACAGAGTTGTTGTTGTTGTTAGCTGCGAAGTCGTGTCCGACCCATCGCGACCCTATGGACAACATTCCTCCAGGCCTTTCTGTCCTCTACCATCTTCTGGAGTCCATTTAAGCTCACGCCTACTGCTTCAGTGACTCCATCCAGCCACCTCATTCTCTGTCGTCCCCTTCTTCTATTGCCCTCGATCTTTCCCAGCATTAGGCTTTTCTCCAGTGAGTCCTTCCTTCTCATTAGGTGGCCAAAGTATTTGAGTTTTAGCTTCAGGATCTGGCCTTCTAAAGAGCAGTCAGGATTGATCTCCTCTAGGACTGACCGGTTTGATCGCCTTGCAGTCCAAGGGACTCGCAGGAGTCTTCTCCAGCACCATAGTTCAAAGGCCTCAATTCTTTGGCGCTCAGCCTTTCTTATGGTCCAACTTTCACTGCCATACATTGCAACTGGGAAGACCATAGCCTTGACTATACGCACTTTTGTTGACAGGGTGATGTCTCTGCTTTTTAGTGTGCTGTCTAGAATTGTCATGGCTTTCCTCCCCAGGAGCAAGCGTCTTTTAATTTCTTGGCTACAGTCCCCATCTGCAGTGATCTTGGAGCCCAGGAAAATAAAATCTGTCACTACCTCCATTTCTTCCCCATCTATTTGCCAGGAATTGAGAGGGCCAGATGCCATGATCTTGGTTTTCTTAATGTTAAGTTTCAACCCAAGTTTTGCACTCTCCTTCTTCACCCGCAACAAGAGGCTCTTTAGTTCTTCTTCACTTTCTGCCATTAGAGTGGTATCATCTGCGTATCTTAGGTTGTTGATATTTCTTCCGGCAATCTTAATTCCAACTTTTGATTCATCTAGCCCTGCCTTTCTCATGATGTGCTCTGCATATAAGTTAAATAGGCAGGGCGACAGTATACAGCCTTGCCGGACTCCTTTCCCAATTTTGAACCAATCAGTGGTTCCATGTCCAGTTCTCACTGTTGCTTCTTGACCCGCATATAGGTTTCTCAAGAGACAAATAAGATGGTCTGGTACTCCCATCTCTTTAAGAACTTGCCACAGTTTGTTATGATCCACACAATCAAAGGCTTTAGCATAGTCAATGAAGCAGAAGTAGATGTTTTTCTGGAACTCCCTAGCTTTCTCCATGATCCAGCGTATGTTGGCAATTTGATCTCTAGTTCCTCTGCCTCTTCGAAATCCTGCCTGTACTTCTGGTAGTTCTCGATCCACATACTGCTGAAGTCTAGCTTGTAGGATTTTAAGCATGACTTTACTAGCATGAGAAATGAGTGCAATGGTGCGATAGTTTGAACATTCTTTGGCACTGCCTTTCTTTGGAATTGGAATGTAAACTGATCTGACAGAGTAGTAGTTGTAATAATAACGGGAGATCTTCATGAAGTTACCTTGAGCTCATATGGGAAAGATGGAATATAAATCTAGTAAACCCATGCTTAAAAGAAATTTAATCTAAATGCCAAGACACTGCATTCAGTTTAAGGGTAGCTCACACATATATGGTTAATGCCATTTATATGGGATAAATTCCTTTTTCAATAATTTATAGGTTTTGAAGGAACACCAACAAAAAATGAATCTATATTGCTATGCACTTATATGCTTCAAGTGGTTTGTATGTATCTGAGATTATAGATTATACCTGCACAACAGGTAGGAAACAGCATTTTTAAATGCTGCCCTTTATAAAAGAACTTTTGAAAAATAGCACAGCAGGAAGAAGGCTAAAGTAAAACCTTTCCCCTTTGGTATTTGTAATTGGTTGCATTTTAAAAGTTTAGTTTCATTATGTTGCCCCTAGCTCCAGGTACTGCTTTAGTGGCAAACATTAAGGCATATACATTTAAAAAACAAATAAACGAATAAATGAACACTACTTTTCCTCTGTCAGGAAGTCTGATATAAGAGAACAGTTTAAAATGCTGTACCATAATTGCAATCTAAACATTTCTAGTTTCCTCTATCAGGGTTTTTCAATTGATTATATGTGTAGATGGCATTTTAAAATGGTTTTGTAAAAACAAATTATCATTTGATACTTTACCTGAATGCCCCTGTGAGCTGCTTACAGAATAAGAAAACAAAGGCAGTTTCTTCTAACCATCAGGAGGAACTGAAAAAGAAGTACCTGGGTCATTCATTCTGATATTAAATAGTATTTTAAACTGACCATATATCCATCATTATTTCATATTACAATATTCAGGCAATAGTTTTGCAAATTATGCCATTGTTACCATCTCTAGATTATAGTTACAGATGTATTAGGCATGCTCTGAATGATTTGTCTAAGAGGCCTTCCATGAATTTGAGAGTAGAACTTAATTTTGACTAAAAGATTTTCTGGCCATTAATGTCCTATGTCTCCATAGATGTCACAAAGCTGGGAAAAGAAGACTCCAACTCAGCAAGCTTCTGGAACAGCCATTAGCTGATCTTCTTCCCTATTTCATCTTACTAATGTGAGCTTTTGATTTTACTTCTATACATCATTTTGTATTTGCTTTCTTTATTTGCTGCTTAGCAATTTTAATATTTGCTAACTTTTCGGTTTTATACACATACACAAACACACACATACACACACACACAAACTATGCTCATGTGCTAGCTCCACTTGCAGTATACATTTGTTATGTATTCAAGTATCCCTACTTTAAACAGTATAATAACTAAAAAAATGTTTATATTATGTATAGTATTTTGAGCTTCCTGGCTCTATCACTTATTTTCTTTAGAACTGTGAATAATGTGATCAAGTCTTAGGGTCATTTGCAGTTCCCATTAAAGTTATTTTTTTCCTTCTGAGCCAATAAAGCTCTGATTAATATCCAATCAATTGAAATAGTGAGTTATTTACTAAAATCTATAACAAGACTTTGATATAGAAGGTGCACCATCATTCTATCTCATCATCAGAGAATTAATGTATATATCATTCCAGCACTAAGAGAGCACTGCAGTGGTCATAAGCAGACTTTTTCTTTAGTGTTAGAAAACAACAATCCAGCCTAAAAACTATTCGGAAGCCCATGCTCCAAGCACTTGCATTAGACAAAACAGCAGCTGTTAGTTAAAATTTGGCAACAGACCATAAATCATAAGTCACATAAACGATCAGATTGAATTTTCCCTTGAATATTGTATTACTTTAGCTGTAGCAAACTCTGCATTTGTTTTCATTCAACCAGAGAACTCTGGTGCAAACAGGTGTTTACGATCTCTAGTTAAGTTCTTGTTTCCTTGAATTACAAAATGCTGTTGAACCCAGTATAATCATTTCCAAATTATTTCCAGCAAATTTAATAAAAGATTGCAAAATTGTCAAAGATACTTATGTGTATTTCTATGAAAGCCTAAATGTTGGATTCTTTTACAAAGTTGGCACCAACGAGAAAATTAACACTGAAGGCTTATCTCCTAGGACAGTGTTTCCCAACCTTGGCAACTTTAAGGAGGGTGGACTAACTCCCAGAATTCCCCAGCCAGCCATGGGAGCTGAAGTCCACCCGCCTTAAAGTTGCCAAGGTTGGGAAACACTGTCCTAGGAGTTTGATAGGCTTTGATTTGGCGCGGTTAGTTAGTTAGTCTGAATCTGATATCAGTTCTGATATCCATAAAATTATTATTTTTTACCTATTTCTCTGAAGTTTCAAGGTACATACTGCCAAGGAGGAATCTTGTTCTACACACACAAAATACCACTAGAGAACTCCATGGGTGAGTTTACTCATATATATGTCCTATCATTAGAATAATCCTTGAGATCGGACCACCAATGGTTATCCCAATCATCATAGGATCATGGAAGACAACTTGAAAAATCCAGATTTCTTGATATAATTTAATTGTTGCATAGTCTGTATTTCTGATTATGTGGTAGTATTTTTAGCAGCTTTATTTCAGTGTCCCTCTCCCTTAATAAAGTGAACTCACATAAATTACTGTCACAGTGTCACAAGCCTTGATAATTAGTTCTATTGCATTCTGAAGGGCCACATGAATAGCTTTAATTTTGGGCAACTGTTCCACAGGTGGTCCACAAGGACTGTTAACTTTGCCAATTATATTATATTGTCAGAATAATATATTAACCAATACTTTTTAAAATGTAACTTATCAAACACCCTTGAATGATATGGTATCTATAGATACTTGTGTTTCATTCCTGTATAGAAACTGTACCTTCCCTATGAATATTATCTCATCCAGATGGCAATAAATAAATAGGACCATTCATTTTTCAGGGTAGATAATAATGTAGCTTTGATTTTCAAAATCTCATATCAGATCCAGACATTAAGTCATATTGACTTATTATGGAATGCCCTACACCAGGGCACTGTTTGAAGTTCAAAATTGGGCTGTTCAGCACCAGGAAAATCATGAGTTCCAGGCGGTTTAAATGGGTATAAAGACTTATTGCAAATTAAGCTTCCCAAAAGAATCTGAACTATTGATGCCCAACAAATTGCTGGTAGATAAGAGTCACAGGAATTCAAAGTGGACTGGACTTAGATCTCTTGTGGGAGCAAAGGGACTCATGACCAATAATGCAGGGATTCCTAACTCCCGGTCTGTGGAACAGACCGGTCCCTGGTGCCCAAAAGGTTGGAGACCTCTGCAATAAGACATTTGTCCCCTCCCTCAGCTGGTCATCTCCTATATGGGTTATCCAGAAATTACTCCAAATGCCCCATTATTTATCATCCTGCCTTGGTGGACATACTTATTTTATTTTATTTTAATTCCATTTATATCCCACCCTTCTCCGAAGACTCAGGGCGGCTTTACAAACTTAGCAGTAGCCTTCATTCTATGTATATGCCTGCTTATTAGGGCTTTCACACACACACCCCCAAGCAGCATTATTACAAAGTCAGCTTAATTGCCCCCAACTATCTGGGTCCTCATTTTACCTACCTCGGAAGGATGGAAGGCTGAGTCAACCTTGAGCCTGGTGGGACTCGAACCTGCACTAATTGCAGGCAGCTGGTGTTACTTAACATTAAATTTTATATTGTTTGGTTGCTTATATTACGAAAATCTGGTTATTAACTTTTCTTAAAGTTTCCCTCTATCACAAGATCTCACATCATAAAACAGGGGTGTCAAACTGCCGTTTGACATCATACAGATGTTGCGCCCACCCCAGCTCAGATTTGTCGCTACACATCATGTGATGTGGTGAGTGACACCCGTGTCATAAAATAACTGCTGATGCCTTTACCATATTTCATCTGCATTTAATTAATGCTCATTTACTGTATTTACTATTATCCAATAATAGATCTAAGTAGAGAAATTTGCAGACCATTCTGAATTTTTAAATATATTAATGTTTTATTTAATGATACTATAAGGCAATTAATTAATAATAATCTGTAATGACATAAATGAAAGAAGTAGGCAACTTAGGGAATCTTAGCAAGAACCAATGGCCAAGCCATATGACATTAGCTATCTGTATTCTCATTCAAATCAGTGCAACTTAAATCATTAAACAGTTCCTCAGATTTCAATGGGATCAAATCCTGATGGACTGAATAATGTGTCCTGCTGAATCAGTCCACTCTAATTCTGCCTTCTGCCTTGAAAATAATCAACCAGATATAAGTTCAAATGCAACATGAATGGCATAAATGAATGTGTATTTGTTTATTGCAAAATTTCCACATTCAACTTCATTGGATTACTCCTATTAAAGCTCTTTACTGTTTATTATTGATCAGATTTTATTTTAAATTTTAAATTATTCGTGTATTTAGCCACAAATCACTTATAAACAAATTCCAAGTACTGACCCCATTAAAGAATCTGGAACATCACCACTATTCACATTTTTTTCCATTATAAGAATTTCCTTTGGTTCCATTCTAAATATGTTATTTAAATTTAAAGCTTGCTGAAAGAAGATTCTTTTGTGACTTATAAATCAATAACAATCAAAGAATTCCTTTTTCCAGTCTAAAAGACATGACACAAAATGAAATAAAAAAGATTTAGGAATGAAAGAATAAGACAAAATATATATCAGTTCTTATACAACACCTGTATGGAAAGTGTCAATATCACAACAGACTTGTGGGTTTGTCTTCCTTCTTCCCAATCATGCAGGCTAAAGGAATGGCTGTTTACAAGTTGACTAAGAGCAGAAGATATCTAATAAAGGAAGAGAGAGACCACTGAAGATTTTTGGTAGAACCCTTTATATATTGGAATTTACAATCTTTACAGTGGTGCAAAACTTTGAAATCACAATCACACTGAAATCACTGACAACAGCATATTTTAAAACTCACAGTTTAAATTATGGTGTAATTCTGTAACAACTCCAAACTTAGCCCAATAAAGATCAACCAGGCTTTCTTCCTCAGTAAATATACATAAATTTAATGCTTTAAATAGGTATCAAATTCAAAGCTGTCTTTCCTGAAAAGCACAAGACAGTCACAAATGTCTGCTCAAAAAGATTGGCTTATAACTTGTGGAAATGTTATGGTATTTTGGCCATTCTATACAAGACATTGCATTTTTTTTAAACGGGAGTCATCTTAATATATCATTGGAATCTCATGGGATAATTGATGATTCAGCATGTTTGTGTGATTGGAGATCGTTCTAAATTATTACTGCTCGTTTGACCATCGGTATCTGTTCTTATGAACTTTGACCTGTTCACTTCTCTGATGGCTGGATCTAAACCTCCAGCCTTTGATAAATTCAAATATTTCAAATAATGAGACTTCACTTTCTTGGCTAGAATTCATAATTCCATAAAATAATTTTCAATCTTTTCTTTTTTTTAATAAGCCTATTAGGAAAAATGTTGTTGATCAGGAAAAAATGCTGCCTGTAGCAGTTATTTTTCATAATGTCTGAAAGGGGGGAAAAACAGAAGAAATTCTTAAATCTATATGTAGAGAAGTATTTTCTCCTCCTCCTTTTTGGGGGTGGGTGGGTGGGTGGGGGATGTCTTCAGTAATCCTTTTCTGTCTCCATCTTCCCACTTAGACATTGTTCACTGATTTACTTATTTATGAAGTCTGAAGGTTAGTTCCTACCTGCTGAGAGTATAATTAGCCCTTTTCTTTGTGTCCTATGCAATCCAGTCTGATTAAACTTAAATTGCAATTTAAAAACAAAACAAAACCATTGCCTGAAATTTTCTTTAAAATAGAAATGTGATTTTGTATAGTCGCTTAGTGGTAATATAGCTATGTCAATCTCTGCATTATTTTTTATTGTTCTTTCCCAGAACAGACAGTTTACTAAGTGTCTCCCCTCTAAACTCTCTAAATATTGCATGAGCTATCAGCATTGTTTTGGAAATCTTGAGAGCACCAGCAGCTCTTAGGAGCAGCAAGCTATATGCATTTTGGAAAATGCTTGTTTGTTTAAACAGCCCCTCCTTTGCTTGACACTATTTCTATTAGGCAATTTGCTAATTCCCCTTGAACATACTCAGTGTGTGTCTTTTCCTCTTGCCTCCCTCTCTCCCACTGCTACTTTTGTTCCTTGGTCATGTTAAAGTTTCCATTTGACTCCTCCATTGTTATAATTTGTCACTCTGGAAGATCAATTTGTTTTACTCCACTCATCGAGAGTAGAATCGGGTGCCAGATGTCATTTTTAGCAGCCACGTTCGTCTGCTGCTGCTTCTCTACTCCCCCCCCCCGCCAGTTTAAGCTGATCACCAACTCCAGAAGAGTATGTAAATGTTGCACATTCCTCAGCTCTACACGACCCAGCCTCCGTTCCCTCCCCCAATAATCTATATTTGGCAATTCATTTACTAGCCAGCTATGGGGACCACACACACACACACACAACCACGCAGCAGTGTTTCTTCTGAGGAACCATTCTGGGCTTCGGTTGGAGTTTTTCTGATGGCGGGAAGAGATGGAAAACTGTAGTGGCAGAAGAGAAAAGAAAATAAGTTGGCACTTCTCTCTTAAAAAAAAAAAGTCTCAAGAGTCTTCCGCGGGACAATTAACTAGTCCTAATCCATTCATCCTCTTCCTACCCAAGTACTGTTATCAAACTATCCCAAGAAAAGGGAAAGGGTGAATTAAAAAGCCCTTTCCTCTGGTTTTGGTCTTTGACGTCTGTTCCTAGAAAGCCGGACTTGGTGCCCTTTGCCTGCGGCTCTTAAGGTACGGGCTTGGGCGCTAACTCAGGAGTAAACCCTGTGGAACTCACTTCCGAAGAAACACGCGGTGGACTCGAGTCCCAGAGACATTCCTGGGAAAATCCACCGCGGAAATCGCGGGGTTTCTCTTCCAGCTAAAATTTGCAGGTTTGTGCTGGACTCAAGCGCCAGGAGCTTCCCTCCCCCCCCGCCCCGCCCCCCAAACTCTTTTAAATCCGATAAAAACAAACTATTTGAAAGCCGCACCACAACCGGAGTTCTCTTCGCTTTCTCCTTCTCTTTCAGCGATAAAATCGGGGGGGGGGGGAAAGGGGAAATAAGTCTAGGTCTAGGAGCACTCTTCTGGTCGCAGATTAAGAACGAACACATTGCGTAGCCGTTAAAAAGAGCACACTAACAATACCCGCCACCCCCACCCTCCACCCCCCCCCCAAAAAAAAAGAAAAATAAAATAAATAAAAGGCGCAATGACCGGAGCACAAGCCCGTGCGTGTTTATTCGGAAAGAAGTCCCAGAAGGGCCGAAATCACTTCCTGGTAAAAGTGCATCGGAGGCAACTCTTAAAATTTCACTTACACCGCGCCGGAAAGTTGAGTGAGCAACCAAAGTGCGAGCACGAAGGCACGGAGAGAGGCTTTCATGCCTTGACAGTTGTGCAAACCGCACTACTGGAGCGCACGCCTTGCCCCTTCCCTAATTTGTTTGATGCACCCGAGTTTTGTTCGCTTTGGCCCGCTGGGTTTAGAACTGACAGGTTCGCCTCCTCGCCTATACCTGCATTGTCTCCCTTCGCCTCTTTGCCCCTGCCTGCTGGCCGGCCTGCCTGCCTGCCTTCGTCGCGTAGCCCCCCCGCCGCCCCGCTCTCTCCAAAAGAGATCATTGTTAGTTTCTCCGTTACCCCCTCCTCCTGTTTATTTATGCACACGTCACAAGGGAGCCCCCGCCCCTCCTGCATCTCATTAAGTGCCCAGTGTTTCTTTCTCCCTGTCAATAATCCTGGATCCCAGACTTCTCCGTTCCTCCGGATTTCGATCCCCCTTTTCTATCTGTCAATCAGCGCCGCCTTTGAACTGAAAAGCTCTCAGTCTAACTTCAACTCACTCAAATCCGACCGGCACAGGCTTCCTATATCTGCAGCTTCTAACCCCCCCCCCCTCCCTCCCATTTTTACAGCTGATTTGTTTGGTTTGTTTGCTACCATTTTTTTTAAGTAATTCCCCTCCCCCGTTTTAACCCTCCCTCGTTATATAATTTTTTTTTTCTTATTAATTTTTTGTGTCTCTGCCCGCGTGTCTTTACATGCTGATCTGATCATCGGAAGAAAAGAGAGAGAGAGAGAAAGAAAGAAAGAGAGAGAATCCAGAAGAAGGAAAAGAAGAAACCCAAAGTCACTGGTGCAAAAAGAAAGGAGCAGGGACACTGCCCTCCCCTCCTTCTCCTCCTCCTCCTCCTCCTCCTCCCCCTCTGTTCCCCTCCCCAAGAGGAAAGGAAAAGCGAAAAGAACTTTCACCTGGGACTCTTCTTAAAATTACAAACTTCTCTTTTCTTTCTGTCTTGTTTTTTTTAAAAGAAAAAAAAATATCCTTCCCCCTTCTTTTTCTTTCCTTATTATTATTATTATCATTATTATTTTGCCTCTCCGTGGTTCCGTCCTTGCAAAATTGCTGCTGCTGCTGCTGCTGGGGGGGTGGGTAAGGCAGGAAGAAAATGCCGCAACTCAATGGCGGTGGAGGGGACGATTTGGGGGCGAACGACGAACTGATCTCTTTTAAAGACGAAGGGGAGCAAGAAGAGAAGATCTCGGAGAACTCTTCGGCGGAGAGGGATTTAGCGGACGTCAAATCGTCTCTGGTCAATGAATCAGAAACTAATCAGAACAGCTCCTCTGACTCGGAGGTAAGAAACGTTCCCCCCTTTGGAACACACCTGCCTCGCTCAACTTTGGCGGGAGGATTGTCGGGGTAAAGTAGGAAAAGGAGGGGGGGGCAGGCAGAATACAAATAACTTGGTTTCTTCCCCCCCCCGTCGTAAATTGCCCTGTTGCCGTATGTTTTGCACAAACTTTTAACTTGTTCTCGTTTTCTTTCTTCCGTATCTCCCCCACCAACCCTACCTGTCCCATACAATCTTCGCTGTTCCCCCCTTTTTTTGTTTCGTTATCGTGATCATCCCTTCCCCCCCACCCCACCCCACCCCACCCCCGAAACCCCGTTCTTGATTTAAGGCGGAGAGGCGGCCTCCACCTAGGTCCGAAAGTTTCAGAGATAAATCCAGAGAAAGTTTAGAGGAAGGTAAGTTGCTGTTCACTTTTGCAGCCACCCTTCCCTCCCCCCCCCACACACACACACTTTGGTGGAGAGGAGGAGGCGGCTGTGAAATTCTCTTGCATTTTCTGTGGACTCAAGTACGTTAAGTTTTATTTTGATTTTATGTGTGTGTGTGTGAAACGATTTCTAACTGTGATTTCCTTTCCCTTCTTTTATTTTTCCTTCTTGCTCCTCGTTTCCCCGCCATGTTAGCTGCGAAAAGGCAAGATGGAGGGTTGTTTAAGGGCCCACCATACCCTGGGTATCCCTTTATAATGATTCCCGACCTGAGCGGCCCCTACCTCCCCAATGGATCCCTTTCGCCCACGGCGAGAACGGTGAGTGACTTTTTTTTTAATGGTTTCCTTTCCCGGTTTTTCTGCTACGATCCTGTCTTCCCCTCTTTTTTTTCCTTCTTCTTCTTCTTCCCAAAGCCCTCCATGGCTCCTGCGTGTCCCGCCCGTTCCTTCCCACTTCGGCCATGCCACGGCCAGAAACTTTCCAAAACTTTTGTGCGTTCCGCAGATGGTGGTGGTGGTGGTGGGCGGGTAAGGGAGGAGAGAGGTTTGTTTATACTTCGCCATGTTTATTCCTTTACTTTCAGTTTGAGGAGGGGGGGAGGGGGTGTGAATTCAGCCCCGGTGACTTAAAAAAAGAAAGAAAAGAAACCCGATTCGGTGCGTTCAGCTGTCTCCAGCGTCAGACCCCGCGCTCGCTCGCTCGCTCGCTCGAAGTTCCCTAAACTCGGGAAATTCTGTAGCTCTCGTTTTTCTCCGGCCCTCGAGTGGCGAACTGGGTTGCTTTCTCTCCCCTCCCCCTTTACTTTTTCCTCCCACTTAACCCTTTATTTGCTGCCCTAACCTCGCCGAGTTACATACTAATTTTACTGGGATAGTTGCTGTTGAATGATTAATTGGTGTTAAATTTTATGTATACACTTTACGGGGACTCTTGTTTTTAAATTTATTGCAGATGACAGTTTCACTGCGAGCATCTTGCTTTATGGTGTTTTTTTTTCCTTCCCTCCTTCCATTATTTTTTTTGGGGGGTTTGATTTCTGAGAGTTTCTTGAGAAGAGAGTGTTGTCCTTTCAGAGTGGGAAAACGTTATTTGCATTCCTTTGCAAGGCGACATTTTCAAAAAAAGGCAAACTTGTTTTTTTTTTAAATGAAGGATAGAGATGTTATAGCCAATCTATAACTATGATATAATATATACATGATCGTTTCTATGATCCTGTCTTGCCTTAGGAGCACCAACTGCTTTTTTATTTACAAAGGGAAAAAAAATCTCAAGGAATCTCCCCCCCCCCCATTTCTCTTATTCTCTGTGGCTTCAGGAAGAGTCATGCTAAGTCAATAGGATCATTAAAATATAGACTACTTTTTTCTTTTTCTTCTTAAATACAATTAAATTTCAGCAAAAGCATTAAATAAAGGGACAAGCCTTTACTTGAATGGAATATTTTAAATCACAAGCATACACACATTACCCTTACTGAAGGATATATACTTTTATGGGTGTGGCAGACAGACCAGAAGGCGTGGCAGTGAATAAGTTGCTGTAGCCATTAGATTGTTGCTTTATTAAGCTCTTCATAGGTAAAATTTGTTGGCTACTATTTTATACTCTTTATAGATTGATTCTAACTATTTGCTCTTCTTAGAAGTGAAGTAAACTCTTTATACTATTTATAAACTAACTTACAATACCCCCATGGAATGCAGAATTCCTACACAATCTGTTAGGTTTTCTGTTTAATTTTTAAATTAAGATACGTTTTCTATCCTACTTCCCTTTATTTTGCTTTCTTCAAATTACCTTTTCCTTTTGTAGTGGCAGTATAAGACATAAATGTTGACTAATAAATTCGCTATTAAACACTTGGGGGATATTTTAATGCATTTTAAAAAACCAGGGTCAGTCTTGCTTTTATTCAAATTCCCAAATACAGATTACAAATTATAGAGGTCAAGGGTGACCAAATGGTGTTTACATGTGTATTTTTAAATGTTTTGAAGAATGAGATTAATTTAGTGAATACATCTTATAATTTGTTGTATTTTGGGGATCATAATCAAAACAAGTATATCTTTTATATACAGTTTTGGTATACTGGGGAAAAAGATGACTAAATACAGTATTGGCAAAGTAGTGAGACAGATAAAAGGTGCTATATGTTGGCAAAATTGTGGCTATTTTGTGGCTGTTTAATTGTACATTATGACAGTATAAGTTTACTTCCCAAAGGAATTTCTAGAAATAATTTGGAAAATTTAAAATTGTCTATGAAGATTCTCTGTTAAATTTGTTTGGCTGGAGAGCTGAGAAACAAATTCCTTTTTTCCATATAATAAAGGATATTGTGGATTTATATGTATTGTATTTTTTCTGGTCACACTTTTGTTCTGGATTAAATACATCATCTTTTGAAATGAATGGGGACTATTTGTGTGGATGTTTGAATAGACTTTGTATCAGGCACTAAATAGTTATCTTTAATAGAAAAAATCACTTAGTAATAAAGCCCTTTCTGAGGAGTCAGTGCTTTGTATAAAATGTTATTTTATTGTTGGTATAACAGGTGACCTTGTTCCTTGCCATCACATGATTTAAAAAGCATTTTCCATCCTCAATAGACAATTTTATTATTTGCATGACAGCCAGCTGTATATTTCAGTTTCTTTTTTTCTTTTTGTCCTGCAACTTAAATCATAACTATAAAGAAAAACCATTCTTTACTTTGTTGCAGAGCTAAAACTTAAAAATGATTTTATATTGTACTTTTCAGAATATATTCAAATAATTAAGGTGTTATTTTTGCAATTCAGAGTGTAAGTAAATAATACTTACATAAATAGCACTAATTTGAGTGAATGTACTATTGTTTTAAAGAGTTTTGCTGGGTAATTATTGTCCTTTTTTCACTGTGGTTTTATTGTTATGTAGAAAAATCTTGGCCTTTGATATTTTAAAATTGATTTATAAAAATACTGATCTATGATTTTTTTTGCTCTATAAATATAAATGCTTTAAAGCAATTATTAACAGTCCAATCCTAGATAATGTTCATTCAAAAGCAAGCCCTTACTTCCAGGTAAGGATGGAAGGGATTAAAGTCTAAATTTTCTTATGACAAGTAATAGTTCAGTTGCTGAAGATTGTTCAAACTTGATAGCAATAATTATATTTTTTAGAGAGAAAAGATTCCTCTGCATCATACTAATTCTGCTTTTTACAGAATAATATACCTGGCTGTTAAGAGAACCAATGTACATTAAGGAGGGCTTTATTATAGTTTTTTTTAAAAAAAAGGATTTAGAACTAACTTGTGTGAAAGTGGATGTCATGACAACTTAATTATATGAAACTTAATTTCAGAAATCACTGATTAAGTAGAAAGAATTATTCTGGTCACCAAAATAATTGTAATGTTAATATTTCAAAATTGATTCCTATTAACATTAAAAGATTTGTTTAATATATTATTTTCCTACATTTTGTTTTTATGATAGGTTTTATTAGAGTATTTTTTTTATCAATAAGCAAAGTAGGGGAATTATTTGTGATTTAACAAAATGAATACTTCAGTATTTAAAATTTGAATAATTCTCTTTTTAATGCTCTGAATCAGTCTCCTTAATCTTCAGTTGAAGAATCTAGATGTGAGGGGGTAAAGAGTTAATAGGATTCCTTCACCTTTTTTTCCTGCTATGAATTGTTTTGACAGCAGTTTTTAAAAGTGTGACAATCTGAGCTTCTGCAGTTCAATGTAATATTACTGTAATTACGCAGGTCATTACATTTTAAGAAGAGAACAATAAAATGTTTATCATGCTGGAAAAAGAACAGGTGTTCCTGCCCTTCTTTGGTATTTATGCTAATTTGTTGTTCAACTCCTTTAGAAATATTTATAGCTTTGCATAGTTCAAAATTCTGTTTCAACTATGAAGATTTGGTTCACTGCTAATCTGTAGGCTGAAATTTGATTTCTGAAATAAGGATGATGATGGTTGTTGAATGTTAGCCATTTACATCTATTTTTCAAATGTCATTGAGTTTGGGGTTTTGTGGGCAGGGATAAGCTTTTTACTAAATTGTACCATTCACTTAATAGTTTTAATGGAAAAAAGTGTTTACTCCTCTTGACCTGTGCAGAAATAACCAGTAAAATTAAGCACATTGTCTGTGACTCTCTCAGTTCTTAGCATGGTTAGGATGCTGCTTCTGTATCAGAAATAGCTTTGTAAACTTCATATGAGTAATTTCCTTTCAGCCTGTCTTGTCTGAATTCTTTTTAAAGTCAGACTGAAGGAGAGAACCAATGTATTATCCTGCTTCTCACTTAGAAAGACTGTGGAAGCCTAGTTTTTATGTTTAATGAAGGCAAAATGTAAACCACCTTTTCATTTTCGTGTCTCAAATACTATTTTTTGGGGGGGAGACTGGTCTAAAACATAGATTATTGGCTTGCCCAGCTTGATGTTTTACTTTAAAGAGCTCTAGGGTTCATGCATTAGGAAGATTATTATTTATTTATTTCCGTCTTTGTAAAGACAGTAGAAAAAAGACAGCTGCAGAATTCTCTTTCTTTGCTTTTGCATAGATGTATACCATGACTAAAATTGCTCAACCCCCATTTACAGCTGTCTGGCAGTTATGTGGAAGCTGGGTTATGGCTGTTAAGCACGAGACAACCTGGATTTAACAAATGTTTCCCTAAATAGAGAAGAGGGGATTGCTGAACGGATGGGGGTAGAAGTTGAAAAAACAGCAAGGCAAAAATTCATGGCTTTCTTGAAACATACTTGCTAGCTTTAAAAGAAGAACAGAATAGACATTATTTGAGTTGAAGTACATATAGTTGCCAACAAAAGAGCTTTTACAGATAAAAAAAGCATTTTTTTAAATTTTGATTTAGAGTTATGGGTAGAATTAGAATGTTCTCTCTACACATTACCTGTGGTGGGATCTTTTTGTCTTTTGCTGCTGCAGAACTTTTAGCTGCTGTTGTGGTAGCTGCTTTATTGTTTGCACAGTGAGAAAGTCTGCATTCTGCCAAACTATTTTTTTTAATTAACACAATCATTTTTGTACTGAGACATGGCAAATATTGTTGGCCACCAACTAGTAATTGGGTGTGTTTGTGAAGGAAATGGTTAACTTTACAACCAAAAGCAACTTGTACCTCCACATGTCTGCTGAAAGAAATGTGCCACATTCATTTGCTGGCAGGCACTGAAGGGTCATAAATCTACAGGATTTATTTACAGCCCATAACACTTATGAATGTTAAGATATTTGACGCCACGCTGGCCTTATAATATCCAAGGTCCATAGACACTGGCAGTGGGTCAGGTTTCTTTCACTAATTATAAGCAATAAGAGATGGGAGAGGTGGGGGGGGGAATTAGGAAAATCAGCCCATGAAAAGCTTGGATTGTTTTGGGGAGAGTGGGAGGTTAGTGCTTGTTCTCCTTAAATGTGGGGCAGCCTTTTCATAGGATTCAAAGTTAACTCTTGCAATGCTGAAGAACAATTTGAAGAACGTTAAGCAGATCTTGAATATGAGTTGCCTTCTTTCTTACGATATTGTGCGTAGAGATCTCACAATCACTTTTCATAGAGCACCTCCCAAGAAAGAAATGTAAAATTGTCTTCAATGTTTGATGTTTCATGATAAGAAAAATAATTTGTATAATAAAAATAATTTGTATAAAAAACTCAGTGTGTGACACTATATTTTTATAGAATGTTTAGCTATGCTTTTTTTAAAAAAACAAAAGCTTTGATACCCAAAAAACAAATACTGCTGATTTCAAAAGTATAAAATTAACCTACTTCATTCCACTTTTAAAAAAATGAAATCTAATCTTATTGCTAAAATGGAAGCCAAGATGTGTGTGTGTGTGTGTGATTTAATATAAGGTATTTTATAAAATAGTTTGAGGAAAGGAATCTGAGAAGAAATATACATGTTTCCTTCCATGTGTATGTAATTAAGTAGCACTTTTTAAATAGTAAATTCTTAATGTATCTAGGATAGTGGTTTATGATTGTTACCATCCAATAGAGTTCTGTAACTTATTAGTCTCTTAGGCTAACTCTACATCTCTTAACGGAATAGTCAATAGTAAGATGATATAGTAGTACATTCTAGCAGGTTATCATTTTTTTGTTGTTGAAAAAATTATCAAATTCATTGCCACTAGTTCTGCTCTTTTTAAGTATTTCATTTCCTTGATTCACATTCTTTTACTCTATCGTCAGACCAACAGGCATGAATGAGTTAATTTACTAACTTTAGTGAAATTTGGGAGCCTAGTTGGCTTTAACAGGGTGTAGCATATTTACAGGGCTTAATTAGTACATAATTGTTCTTAGTCTGCCAGAAGGGATAATATGCTGAAAAAGTGGCGTTGTTCTTCTACAGTCTTCAGTTTTAAAATGATAAATCACTTGCATATTTGTGCAATGATTCAAATGAAGCTGAGATCTCTCCAGCTCAACATGTGGTAAATTGTAAAGTCAATGAATTGCAGATGTAGGCTACAGTCTGATTGGGGTCTTGTTTGTGGATATTTGTGTGTGTACAGTGAAAAGTATAAATATTATGAAACACAAAGTATATCCATAGATGTTGGTTTTAGTTATCATTTTATCTTTCAATATTGTGCATTAACTTGAGGGCAGTGCTATAGTTAATTAGTAATGTGAGAAAAAAATGGCTTTTTTACATAAAATGCACACAACAATTAGATAATCTCTCTGCTATTAATTAGGAAAGATATTCCTAAAATATTTCTGTAGAAAAACTTTTAATGAAAGATATAACCAGATTATGTATCTCTTCAAAAAATTCCTGCCAGTTCCATAAAAGATGCATTTTTACATTCCCTGCATACCCATAAGTCTCATCAACTTCACTAAAAGTAACTGTGAGAGGGATCTCGGAGTCCTAGTGGACAATCACTTAAATATGAGCCAGCAGTGTGCTTCAGCTGCCAAAAAAGCCAACACAGTGCTAGGCTGCATTAACAGAGGAATAGAATCAAGATCAAGTGAAGTACTAATACCACTTTACAATGCTTTGGTAAGGCCACACCTGGAATACTGCATCCAGTTTTGGTCACCATGATGTAAAAAAGATGTCGAGACTCTAGAAAGAGTACAGAGAAGAGCAACAAAGATGATTGGGGGACTGGAGGCTAAAACATATAGAGAACGGTTGCTGGAATTGGGTATGTGTAGTTTAATGAAGAGAAGGGTGAGGGGTGACATGATAGCAGTGTTCCAATATCTCAGGGGCCGCCACAAAGAAGAGGGAGCCAAGCTATTCTCCAAAGCACCTGAAAGCAGGACAAGAAGCAACGGATGGAAACTAGTCAAGGAGAGAAGCAACCTAGAACTAAGGAGAAACTTCCTGACAGTTAGAACAACTAACCAGTGGAACAACCTGCCTCCAGAAGTGGTGAATGCTCCAACACTGGAAGTTTTTAAGAAGAGACTGGACAGCCATTTGTCTGAGATGGTGTAGGGTATCCTGCCTTAGCAGGGGGTTGGACTAGATGACCTCCAAGGTCCCTTCCAACTTATTATTATTACTATTACTATTATTATTATTATTATTATTGTTGTTGTTATTATTATTATTATTATTATTATTATTATTATTATTATTATTATTATTATTATAAAACTACTATAATAAGTGAGGCATAAAGGCCATGTTGTTGTTCAATGACCCCATTGTTTGCCTCTTAGTTATCTAGAACTACTTGTTAGTTTGCTATAGACCCTATTCTAAATAGCCAAGCGTAGCACCATTGTATTTTTTTCCTGAATGGGTTCCATAGATATAGTTACATAATTTAAGACTGGTAAAATATAACTTCTTGAGATGTAATAGCATTTCTAGTTTTTATTAGTAGTTTTAGCTATATCACAGTGGTACTTGAGTACCTTAGGAATGTAAACATTCTTCTCTGAACTAAAGTAGATTAAAGTACAAAGGATGCTTAGTTGTGTATACTCAGATGACAAGTAACAATGGATTAATTTAGATGTCTTTTGTGATCTTTAAACAAAAGCTTACATATCTCTTATTTCATTATTGGATTTTTTTGCATTTTAAAGGTTTATTATAAATTATATATTGCTTACTTTTTTCTAAATATATACACTAAACAGGGACTTAAATATCCAGTTGGTCAGTACAACCATGGTTAACAAATGCACAAATGCACTGTAGATTGACTTTTCAGAATCAGATTTGGAAGTAATCCATACTTTAAGCAAATTAGAGGTAATTATGTGTACCTTGGTACATATGGCTATAGTAAACCACCTAATAGAAAAGATAATATGCATATTCACTTATGGCACATCACCCCTTGAAAATCAGTTGAAATATCTGAAAAGAGCTTGAAAACCAGAAAATTGTTTGAACCATTGATATAAGAGATATCATATACAATAAAACCTCATGATGATATTTCTTGAGATAACTATGTAAATCCACATTTTAAATCAGGCTAACTGAAATCATTTGGATTTAAATTGGAACTTGTACTGTTGTTGACTTTTGGAAAATAAGATATGAATTATCTCCAGTCAGACAATATATCCAATGTCCAACATTCTTATGTAAATTGAATTTTTCTTTCATTTAGCTAATAAACTTATTTTTGGCCTCTGCCAACAGAATAATGGGGAGTGTTTTGGTGAAAATTATTGCTTTATAAAAAAAACGAGGATTTCAGAAAGACTACTTCAAGTTTGTGTGTGAAGGTGCTTTTGGGTTTTTGTTTTGATTTTTTTTTAAAGTAGGACAGCCAAATTAAGGTTTAATATCTTAATAAATGTATGTTCGGTGTCATACAATTCAGATTATAGCATATTACTAGTGCAGAAAATGGAATGCCAAAATATTAATAGCAATAGCACTTGGATTTATATACTGCTTCATAATTTTTTTACAGTCCTCTCTAAGTGGTTTACAGAGTCAGCATATTTTCCCCAACAATCTGGATCCTCATTTTACTGACCTCAGAAGGATGGAAGGCTGAGTCAACCTTGAGCTGGTCCGAGTTGAATGCCTGGCACAGAGCAGTGAGTTAGGGAAAGAATAAAGAATAAATTAAATTAAGAATAAATTAAGGGAAAGAATAAAGAATAAGGAAGAGCAGATCTACATTTCTGGGGCATAAACCAAGCATCAATAGTTGAATTTGCATTTAATTTAGCTTCTTCTGGCTTTTCTTATATAACTGTAGCCACTAACTCACTTAAATGTGTTCTGTCAAATCATTAGTTAGAGATTAAAGGTATGCAGCAAGATTAAAATCTTTTTCTTTCATGCACTGGCACTATTGTTTATTTTTACTTCTAAGCATAGATGGCCACAATGTCCAAATCAACAAGCTGGCAACATTGCCAAAGCATGATTTGCATAATTAGGTTTGTGAAATTTGATTTAGGTCATTGATTATTATTAATATTAGTATTGGGTGGGATATGGAATTGAGGATACTCAGTTTCATGGCTAGTATTTAAAATGGATGATTAGGAGCTTAAGACTATATCACCTCCTAATTACTGCTATTTCCAGAATAAATCAATGAACTTTTGATGTACCAACATGTTAGCCAGTAATAGACTTATCATTAACAAGAATTTTGTTTTAGTATTTAAATTTTTTGCAGGGCTATGTTATGATAAGGTGTCATGAGCCAGCCAGAGTTGTTGTTAAGAGCCATGCAGTTGTTTCAAGATGGATGGCCATACAAATCTTTTAAATAAATAAATGAAATGAAATCTTATGAGGATAGCACTTTTTTTCTATCAGAGTTTTTGTTTAGTAAGTTCTTATTAGTGATATAAATAATTTTCATCTAATGAAATGAGCTGCAGATCACAAAAACACATGGCTTGTAATACAAGCTTTTAGTTGACAAACATGCTTCTAGATAACCTGATTTTTTGGGGTAATCTCTATTTATAACTGAAGTTCAGGTCAAATTTGTAATGTGGGCTGTATAGTCAAAAATACAAATTATACTGGAGAGATGTCAAAGTGTGGTCCATTGACCTATAACTGGTAAAAGTAATGTAGCAATTAATCCACTGTGATTTCCTCAAGTTCAGAATCCTGAGCCTACTTATTATCTTCATTTTAACCTTCCTACAAGTAGTGATAGTCCCATAGCCCTACTTTCTTACATGGGCTGACATTTGATTAGATCTTGCTTATTACCTCAGCCATGCATCTCCTCATACGTTGCCATTCATCTGGTAAAAGCTTGCTCACTAGCTCAGCCTCACCTGCATGCATGGACAATCACCTACCTCATGAGAATGGATCAGTGGCTGAAAACTAGCTCATTGAAGTGTACAAGCAGTTACACAAGTGGCAACATGAGTGCTTAATATTCAGAAAACTGATAAAGTGATTAAGTGTTATGTGCAGTTATCAACTCTGGGTGTGTCTGTGGTGTGTTAAGTGGGACTGTTATCACATAAGCAGCCTGAAAAGAAAGGTGGAAATAAGAAACACAATGATGAATGTCTAAAAATTAGATTTCATCAGACTAGACATGCATTTGTCTGCTTGCCAGAATCAGAAATTTTTGTTAAAATAAAATTGTTGATTAGTGCTATAAATTGTTTATGGCACTGACAAGGCAAGGAGCATATAAAATAATTCAGCTGATAAATACTTATTTTTATTACATTTTGGCTTAAAATTTTTGTTTTAAGAAGTCTTCAAATTGGAGAAGCTGGGAGGATATAAACAAATACATCTTATTTAACCCCCACTGCAAAAATTAAGGCTTGCTTGCTTTGTTTGTTCATGTGTTCATTCATTCATTCATTCAATATTTTTTTCAAACATTTATTTAATGGTTGCAGAGAATGTCATAAAGGCTAATGGAGTGATCTAAACAGGTTAATAACCATAAAGTAACATCCAAGTGCTGCCTGAAGAGCAGTTGTGCTTTAGAACAATTTATTTGTAATATTGATTTATATAGCTACCCATATCACACTTGTACAGATGTTTGTGTTGTGCTTGTAGACCTTCAGATTTGGATCACTATACAGAAATCTCATTTTGACTTTGTTCCTGATTTGGTACTATAGCAATGACTTTTTCAACAATGACTTTTTGTCCTATTCTTCTTTGTCCCACTTATGTTGAACTTTATAGTGCTCCTTTGAATATTGATCTGGTTTACAAATAATGTTAAGCTGTATTAATTGGTTAAAATATGTTGGCTAGCCAAAGCTTTATACAAACTGAGCCATGAATGTGTGAAGGGAACTTTACTGGTTGAAAGGGAAATTTGAAATAGCAAATAGTGAATAGTGATTTATTAGCAGTGTTACAGGTAGTCCTCAAGAGTATAATTGAGGCCAAAATTTCTGTTGCTAAGTGACACTGAACAAAATTTCTGTTATTCAGTGAATTCTGCCCACTTTTATGACCTTTCTTGCTATAGTTGTTAAGCGAATCATTGCAGTTAAGTTAGTAACACGGTTCTAAGTGTATTAGGTTCTAAGTGTAAGTTGAGGACTACCTGTATTAGGTTTTTATATTTTTAATGAAATAGGCAAGTTATAAATTATTTAATTAAAGAAATATCTTATTGGACAAGCAAACAAAGAAAATTATGTCCATGTATTTCCACATTTATAAACTGTCTAGTTCTGCTCAGTGATCAAAATTAGATATTAACAATAGAAATAACAACGAGACTTCATTCTTGTGTCTGTATATGAAAGGAAATTTTTCAAAATAGTATCTTTGGTGTACCACATTCTGGTTTTGGGTACAAACCAGCTACCACATTCACAAAAGATTAACTAGAAAGTATTTTTGGTTTTTAATTGTACTGTAGGTTGGATACTAGATGCAGATCTGACAAGTATAAGTCATTTGCTTTGAACTTCACATTAAATGTAAAAAGAAAAGGGAAAGTGTTTGAACACAAGATTAGGACTGAACTATGGTCTGATGTCAGCCTGTGTTATACTGAAGTATTTTACTTGATTTGAAGTAAGCTTTTTGTAAGATGGGTAGCTATATACATTTGACTAATAAATAATATGACATGTTAGTAATGCTAATAACATTAATTTAGTTTTAAGTGTTTTGTCAAATTAACCCATGGATATTATTTCTTAAACTGATTCATTTAGCACAGCTACTTCACAGTGCAGACCAGAACTCATAACTCATATAATTGTGAATATAATTAGGTTTATTCTCTGGTCCTTTTCTGAAATTAGAAGTCAGCATATAGTTACACAAATATGTATATACCTAGAAGTGTTTGCTTAAAACTCTGTATCACCAATAGAGTACCAGCAGTATATTCTGACAGAACAAACCAGACCATAGCATGATTTGTTACTTTGGGCTTCAGGTGTAAGAAAATGTGGATCCATAAACTATCTTGGGTTTGTTTAAAGAAAATAAAATATTGTTTGAAGCTACCATTTTTGCTGGCATACTGATTTCAGCTATGGTTTAGCTTGAGGGGTAAACAGTAATGGTGATCTATGGTTTCTTGGGATATTCCTGCCTTGGTTTTGTGTTGTACTCAATCCTTCAATCAAGCCTTTGATATGCAGGATAGAGACAGTTTAGAAAACAAAGAGTTTAAAAACAAGTATCTAGAAAAATATTTGAATCATGTTCAATAAAAAGCAATGTTTCATAATTGTTTAAGAAGCTGTAGTTAAAACAAATCATGGATTAGGTTGATAAATGCTGTCATAAAATTATTCAATGGTATCCATGTACAAATAATGTGTTAGTTTTGGTAGTTAAACTACTTCTATGACAAGAAATGAAATTACTTACTCGTACCTTATTGCAGTAATAAAAGTAGACTCCTATCACACAGGTAGGCATTTGCATACTATTGTTTGAGTTTTAGTAGGGATGCTATTAAGATGTTAGGCATTTGGTGTAATTAACAATAGGAAATCCCAGTGCTTCTGTGTGTTCCATTTGACCTGGAATCTATGAAGTTTGTGTAGAGAAAAGCCTAGACAAGCTTTCATTTAGCTTGAATCTGGCAGTTGGAAAAAAAGGAAAATAAAAGAAGCTCTATGGAAGGGACATTGTTAATGTGGCCTTCTGGGTTCCAAAGGGAAATAAATATCTTTTTTAGACAAAAGTGGTTCTCAGGCTAAGAAATTCAGTCTTGCAGAGAATCCTGTCAAGAACACACAAGTTGTTTGAACCGGATGTGGAATTGTCACAATAATTAGAGCACTCTCTATTAACTGAGTGGTAACTTTTATAAAAGACAGAAGATAAAGCTTCAGATTTGTTTCTCCGTCTCTTTATGTTTCACTCTATGTTTCATTCCTGATCAACTGCTGCTTCTATTGATACATACTTAGGAATGAGGGCATGGGGTGAAAAAGGGCAGGCATGTTTTGTGCTACTTATTCATCATTAACTATCCCTATTTTTGATGAATTCTGGGTTGATACTTTTTTTTTTGCTCTATGTGACAAATCACTATATTTTGTCATTTACTTTTTTTGTGTTAAAACTGTTGCTGCTTTGAGCAGCTGACTGTTGCTTATGTGTTAAATTTAATTTTCGGGTATCTGGTGAGTTTGTAAAAGATGGCAACTTCTTGAGTTGATATAAAGTGTATGACAGGAAGGCAATTTTCATAAGGATAAGCTTGGGGGATTAAATTCTATAATTTTCTGGTTTGTTATTCTGAGTCTAGGTAATATTGGTATGTGTCAGAAGAATTCTTGCAAATATATTTTAATTTGTTCACTGTTGGGTTACAGTGTTTTTCTTCTGGACTCCCTACATATATTATGATGTCATCATGATGTTATGAGTTGGGCAAGCAAACTTCATCCCTTTCACTCTGCCATTCATGAAGCTGGCAGCAATTTTGCCAGTCACAAAGGAAGTGCCTACAGCTTTTATCAGTCAGTACCATTTTTCCCACTTTTGGAATTATTCATTTGTGATTTTGTTACTTAGAGGTGATTTTTTTATGCTTGAGTTGAATTAACTCAAGGAACTTCACTGAAACTTCCTGAATCTAATTCTTCCGCACTCACCTTGTAACACCTCTGCCATCAGCTCATTCTTGGAGAGATGCAATACTGTGTGTGTGTGTATGTGTGTGAAATACAATAAACGAGGTATTGTAACGGGAGCTTCTGGGAAGTGAGGAATTGCCCCATACTCAGTTCAATAATTTTATATCTCCCTCTCCCTGTCTCAGCATTCCCCTACACCCCACTGCATGCTGTTCAAGACAACAATGAGGACTGAAAAAGTTTTCAAGAGAGGAAGCAGCTATTCTTGAAAAGACTTCCTGCAGTTATTGAAGGTTGTTGAGTGAGAAGCTGTCACCAATACATTTTTTTTTAGCCAGGCTCTACTGAGTGTTACTATCACAGAAACCAGAGTGGTCACTTCTTAAGGTTTCTGCAACTAAGTAAACTCAACAGGACATTTCAAGGAAAAAGGGGAAACAATTTTATTCCTTAATTTCACTGATGGCATAGTGTCAATATTTGCTTTTATTTTTCCTGTCTTTGAAAATCAAAGAGGGTTTTCTCCCTTCCAATGATAGATACTTAATTTCTTTAGCTAATGAAGTAGCTAATGATTAGTATGTCATATCTTGTGGGAAGATTACAAGCTTATAAAACATTTTAAAATCAGTCTCAACAATACAGTTCCACTTACAGCACAGAGATAATGTAAGAACCATTATCCCAGTTTAAAATGAATACTTAAAATAATAAAGATATAAGTGATTCCTGGTTGAGGTGAAATTCAATAAAGTTTGAAGTAACTCCCACAGTTTGGATAATTGAATTATTATATTGTGGAAGGTGGGAAGTCTTTCAAGATCAAAGTTAAGGAACATATTTTATTAAACCTGCACACCTTTTGTGATAAATTGATCACTTGTTGAACAGATTAGTTAGAGCTGTTAGAATTTGCTTAATGAATCATATGCTTAGTACATTCCAAGACTCAGACACACCTGTAAGTGGAGGTGTGTATAATATTTGTAACAAGATATAAGACTACTTGAAATTACATATTTGAAATAATGTTGCTATGTTCTTAAACATTGTAGTTGATAAATTTATCAATTGTATGAACAATAACAATAACACTGCTTGATAAAAAATACCTCTATAAGTCTAGCTTTTTTCATTGTAAATCTGAATGGTTTCCAAAGTAAATGTAGAACTATATTTTAGCAAGATAAAATGGATGATTTCAAAGATCCAACTCCTATATGGTTAAGAATAAGAACTAAATCGGAAAACCTAATACAGGAAAAATGAAGTCTGCCATTATGTTAATTAAGTTAGAAATTAATTTGAAAAAACACACCCTTTAGAGTTGGTCTTATTTCTTTTCAGTTTAATAATTACCTTGAAATAAGAGTAAAAGGTGTTGAAAGCTCAGAAATAATATATTCTACCACTTGCAAATCAGTAGTAAATTCTTCAGTTTAAACAAAAAAATATTTGGAATTAACTGGAATAGATTTTAACAGATTGTTTTCTGTGAATGCTCACACCCAAAGTAATAATTTAGTAATGGATTTTATTCAAGTTGTCATTGGAAGTGTTGGAACCTTTAATTTTCTATCAGATTTTTGATATGAAATAACATACTATAAATCAGCCTATGTATGCATCTTTTTCAGGCTTGTATAACTACTTAGTTGTTCCTGGCTGCCTTTGCAGTTGTATGGACACATTCAACCACATTGTTTTATTACCCTGCATTGTGAAAACAAATTGTTTGGAAAACTGCACTGCCTTAGTAAAAAAGCCTCCAATATGTCAGGCAGGTTTTTTTGTAAAATTGTGAATGGTAGACATTTTACTTTTTAATTCTGGCAGTAGGCTTATCATTATTAGAAGAAGTCCTCGACTTATGACCATAATTGAGCCCAAAATTTCTGTTGCTAAGGAAGACAGTTGTTAATGAGTTATGCCCCATTTTTTGGCCTTTCTTGCCACAGTTGTTAAGTGAATTGCTGCAATTGTTAAGTTAGTAACATGGTTGTTAAGCGAATCTGCCTTCCCCACTGACTTTGCTTGCCAGAAGGTGGCAAAAGGTGATCACATGACCCCTGGACTCTACAGCCGTCATAAATACAAACCAGTGGCCAATGTCTGAATTTTTATCATATAAACCTGGGGGTTGTGTAATGGTTGTAAGTGTAAAAATGGTCATAAAATACTTTTTTCAGTGCCATTGTAACTTTGAACAGTCACTAAATGACTGTTGTAAGTTGAGGACTACCTGTGTTTATTATATTTAAATGCCATTAGTTCCCAAAAAACTCTTTATCCAAGCATCTTGTTTGAGATCTTTGCAATTATAGTTGCAGTCTATATTTTGGCAGCAGAAGTTTTCTACACATTTTTCTCTAGTTTAGTCTAGTGGTTAACAGGAGATGATTCTTGCATCCACCCTTTTGCATTATATTTGAGAATATGGAGATGGATAAAATGTATATAGGAAAAAGTTTAAATAAGCATGTTGGATTAATATATGATAATTCTGAAATAGATGTATAGTAGTGCTAAAAAGTATGTGAAATCTTTTGAATTTTCAATATTTCTGCATAAATGTTGATATGTTCTCCATATAAGTCCTAAAACCAGGCAGGACCCAATTAACCAAACATCAAAAACATTATAGTTGTTCATTGATTTATTGATGAAAATGATACAAAATTACATATTTGGATATGGAAAAAGTATATGAAATTGTAGGGTTATCAGTTCATTTGAAGGGGAAATTAAAGCCATGTCTTTCAACCAATGGGATGATAAATATGTCTGATAAACAAATTACCTTATTTAAAAAAACAGAATTCTGGGTATTCACCAACTTTATGCGGAAGTGTGTCATTATTTGAACAAAGAAGATTTCTGAGAATCACAAAAAATCAGTTGTTGATTCTCACTAGGCTGAAAATATTACAAAACTCTTTCCAAAGAGTTTGGATTCCACCAGTCTCTTGTCAGGTAGATCCTGTACAATTGGTGGCAATTCAGCACCATTGTTACCTTCCTCAGAATTAGTTAACCAACCAAGATCATATCAAGAGCAAGGTGTGTAAAATACTCTGGGAAGTCTCAAAATCCAGAGACACATCTAACAAACTCAAGGCTTCTCTTGCATTGGCAAATGTCAACATTCATGAGACCACCATCAGGAGAACACTGAACAATAATTATGTATCTATTACCATATTTTAAAGTAGATTATCAAAGCAACAATGTTCATTTTACAGTAATATAAGTCTAGAGAAAAAGGTTAATAGAAGCTGTGAAACATGGTGCTTATAGAGGAGGAGCTGATTTAAGTTTCCCAGAAAAGAGGGAATATATTCCAACAAAAAAAGGGGTGGGGGGAGACAAAGGCAGCATGGTCCCAAGCTGGATAGAAGACAGAGAAAGAGAGTAAGGATAGCCATTTCCTAGAAGGTCCCAGGGTATATCTTTTAGAGCAGGGATGTCAAACTGCCGGCCCGTGGGCTGGTTGCATCATGCAGAGGCTCCGGCAATGTGAAAAAAAAGCGATACATCGTGACATGTCACGTGACATGGCGAGTTTGACACCTGTGTTTTAGAGCGAGAGTAGTATAGGTTTGGTTGGGCGAGATTCTGTTGTGTGTAAGCAAATAACTGAACTCTTCCTAAATTGTTCTACATCATTCATGACCTTAACCTGACAGAAGCCATCCTGAGAATTTTGTTTAAATAGGCAGCAACAGGACCGTAGCTTGAGAAGGTCTACTCATGTGATTGTGGAGGCAAGGAAGAAGAGACTTGGAATCCCCTTTACTTTCTTGCTGATAAGTATCAGTCATGTGTGGCTCTTCATTTTGTGGCAAAGAAAATTACAGTATGAATCAGCCCACCACACACTGAAGTGCCTTTGTGCAGTAATCCCAACGAGTTCACATAAGGTCTGTTTACATCTCCTCATCAATTACCCTACTGAAATCTATGGACATTTTGAAGAATCATTCAAATATATTTCAGCCATTTGTCTAAAATGGTATAGGGTTTCCTGCCTGAGTAGGGGGTTGGACTAGATGACCTCCAAGGTCCATTCCAACTTTACTATTATGATTATGATATAGAATGCCAGGACATATCTCTCCTTTTTCTTTCTCTTGTTAACAGAAATAAATGGCTGGAATAGATGTTTTGAAAGTTCATTGGTTTCTTATCTCTGTTAGTAGCTCTTCAAGCTATGTGTATGCACATGTAAGCATATAGGATGGAAAAGAAATTATACGTTGTGTTGGTATTTCAATTCTTTGAAAGAAATGTGTGGTATAAATATTTAAAAATTAATGAATGACACATTTTGTTGAATATGAAACAGGATCAAACGTATGGTTTCTTGTATGGTTTGTGCTTACAAAAAAGACTTGTGTTTTTAGCTTTATGAGACATATAGATATTGACTCTTGAATAGCATATGTTGCAATGTAGTCAGTTACCTGTAAACACCTAATATATTATTTGTAGCACTTTCTCTTGTTTTTTTTCTATGATATTTTACATAATTAGAATGCTTTTCTTCTGGGCAAGAAAACTCATATTGGCTATCCTTGCTGGGTTAATGTTTTTCTCCTGTTCTCTTATTGCAAGATAATTATGACTTGGATTGTGTAGGTTATGTGGGATATATGATATGTGGAGGATATAGCCTTGGGTGTTCACACAGGTTTTTCAGGTCCTTTTCAGTTCTAGGATTGAATAATATATTTTGTATGAGGCATTTCTTACAGAGATGTCATTTGCAGTGATTGCATGAATAGTTCCATGCTAGTTAAATTACCTTGAGCTATTGTGCTTTCACATCATTAGTAACTTTAGATTATTTGCACCATATTCGATTAAATTGCTGTGCACCCTTCAGTAGCTTCATGAAACTTTCAACTCTGGAAAAGTATACTCTGAGTATTTGATAATTAGCAGATACTTCAGTTGTTGTTGTTGTTAGCTGTGAAGTCGTGTCCGACCCATCGCGACCCTATGGACAACATTCCTCCAGGCCTTCCTGTCCTCTACCATCTTCTGGAGTCCATTTAAGCTCACGCCTACTGCTTCAGTGACTCCATCCAGCCACCTCATTCTCTGTCGTCCCCTTCTTCTATTGCCCTCGATCTTTCCCAGCATTAGGCTCTTCTCCAGTGAGTCCTTCCTTCTCATTAGGTGGCCAAAGTATTTGAGTTTTAGCTTCAGGATCTGGCCTTCTAAAGAGCAGTCAGGATTGATCTCCTCTAGGACTGACCGGTTTGATCGCCTTGCAGTCCAAGGGACTCGCAGGAGTCTTCTCCAGCACCATAGTTCAAAGGCTTCAATTCTTTGGCGCTCAGCCTTTCTTATGGTCCAACTTTCACTGCCATACATTGCAACTGGGAAGACCATAGCCTTGACTATACGCACTTTTGTTGACAGGGTGATGTCTCTGCTTTTTAGTGTGCTGTCTAGATTTGCCATTGCTCTCCTCCCCAGGAGCAAGCGTCTTTTAATTTCTTGGCTACAGTCCCCATCTGCAGTGATCTTGGAGCCCAGGAAAATAAAATCTGTCACTACCTCCATTTCTTCCCCATCTATTTGCCAGGAATTGAGACGGCCAGATGCCATGATCTTGGTTTTCTAGATACTTTAGATGTGTGGCTTAATTTTGTAGGTAGTTACAAACTGATCAGCAGAACTTTGTCCAAACCTCAGTGAGTGATGAGCTTGTTTTTCTGAAATAATCTTGAGGTCCAATAAATGTTTAGGGATGATGTTCTGCACTTATGTTGATTCTAATTTTAGGTGATGTACTTAATCTCATCATGCAAGTCCCAATATGCTTCTGAGGCCCTTAAATGTTTTAAAAGTATGCACATGATCAAACTCTTTACCACATCAGCTCCAATCCTGAGCAACTGTGAGGAATGACAGTTCTTGCTTCCTTCTCTACACAGAATGGAAGAAGTAAATTTATTTTCTTTAATAAGGGTAAGAGGAATGCTTGCTTTGACAAGTTAATTTTTGTAGCTTCTGAAATTCTAAAAAAAGAAAAAGATACCGTATCTTTTTCTCAAAACAATTTAGTAACCAAATGCAGTATGATATATAAAGAATACTACCATGGATTTTAGTAATTATTTCCCTGTTAGGAAGATTTACTGCTATCAAAAACAAAACTTGATAAAGCAATAACTGGATATGATATTTAGCAAGATACTGTTTTTTAATACTTCAGTTAAATTATCTTTGCAGGAAGTAATATCAGCATAATTATAAATCGCATAAAAGAACCATTGGTGACAACCAGAAATATAAATGGATATTAGAAGCCATCTTTATCAAACTATTGTGTCCCATTTAAGAAGAGAACCTTGGTTTTGCACATAACAGTAGAATAAGATATAAAGATTAACAGTTTAACTTTGAGAAATTGTGAAGGATTTGTAATCTTTAGCATAGAGACTTTTGATTAAAGTACAGTAGCTTTGAAAGCAAATTTATACTTTTGTATTGTGTTTTGATCTTCAATTTAGGGTGGGTGGCTTATTAAATGGCAGGCCTGCAGAACTTTAGAGAGAAAAAAAAGACCACATTGATGAATTAAAAATAATTGAGGATCATAAAGGAATAAAGGGTGTGTTGACCAGCTGTTTGGCTTCCAGGAACTCAATAGCATATCTTTTGGGGTAGTAGCAGCAAATTTACTGACTTTACAGGATGTGCAGATCTGTTTGTCAGGCCAGATGTTGTGCAGGCCAGTTCTGTATTAAATAGACTGAACCCATTTGATGTAGAATTGAATTAATCTGATGGAAGGGTCACAAAATGTTTGCATAGAAGTCCTGTATGTGAGCTCCTGCTGAACTCAAGGTCACCTGTTGTATGGAACAGCTCTACACTTGTGTCTACTAATAGCTGTATTAGGACCCTTCAAATATATTCAGTAAATGTAACCAACAGTAATGGGGGTTGTGGCAAGATACCTTATGTTCATTATGTGTTCATTCACTTCCCTATATCAATAAAAGAAAGAAAAGAGTTCTAGAAATGTAGAAACTAAATTTTAGGTCTTTCATCCTTGTGTCATCCATCTACTGAGTCAATGCAAAATAATACTTTCCATTTAGTATCACTAATCTTTGACTTGAATTCTGTGTTAAAGAAGGCAAACAAAAGAAAATAAAACCAGGGCTATCTTAATCTGGACTGGATCCTTGTGTATCTGTGCTGCTGCTACAAATGTTTTTTTTATAAAAAGTATAAAATTAGCAGAGTTGTAAATTTAGAACACACAAAGTTTTTCTCCCAATTCAGTGAGCAGGATGGTTGCTTTATAGCAGGGATTTTCAACCTTTTCACCCATTGTACCACTTTTAGGATATGGCAACATCCCAGTACCACCAGGTGCCTAGCAAGGTGTCAAAAACTTGATGACCCCCCCAAAAGGAAAAAAGTGATGAAGTACAGGCAGTCCTCGACTTACAGCAGTTCACTTAGTGACTGTTCGAAGTTACAATGGCACTGAAAAAAGTGCCCCCCAAGCCACAGCTGAGCAAGACACCTGCCTGCCTGCCCGGCGGCGTTCTTCCTCCTGTCTAAAGTTTTCATTGTTGTGAGCATTTCTGTTGAGGATTGGCAGTGAGGGTGGGGTGGGTGTTTGGTTTTTATTCCCCCCATCTGCTGGGTGGTTGCAGCAGGTTTTGGTCACTTCACATGACCCCGGGACACTGTGACCATCATAAATATGAATCAGTTGCCAAGCATCTGAATGTAAATCACAAGACCCTGGAGATGCTACAGTATTCCAGCTGATCGGCGCTTCTTCTGGGCTCAGAATCTCCAGGATCAACGCTGAGCTCCAGCTGGAGCCTGTCGCTGATCCTGGTGCTTCCTCTGAGCCCTGACAGCCCTGCAGCTCCAGCTGTCTCTTGCTCAGGCTTTTGCGGTGCTGCCACCGGTTCAGCTCATTCCCCTCCCCTGCTACCACTTTTCTAGGATGGTCGCGTACCACCTGCCAGGTGCCAGTGTACCACAGGTGGTACCCATACCACTGGTTGAAAAGCCCTGCTTTATAGTTCCTGGAACTCCAGATCAGAGTGCAGAAATCATTATGCTTTTTTCATGGCTTCATGTTTGAAATTGCCATTCTAAATTTGCAATGTTAAATAGGCCTTTTTGAATGGAGATAATTTCATCCCTGGGATAGGATACATCACAAGCGAAATCTATCCCCATTAATATTGTTTTCTTGCTTTCTGTTTGCTAAGACTTTTAATTTGCCAATACAATTTAGATTTTTGAAAATCCCCATATTTTGGATTTAATGGAATTATCAGGCAAGAGATGACTGTGCCATCATGGACCTATTTGTACATTTATCAAGAATGCCAAAGGACTAATTTTCTTTATTTAACTTTTTAAAGGCTAAAATAGGGTTTGTTCTTCCTTTGAGAGAGGAAATTACTCTTCAGTTTAGATTACTATATTGCTTTTTATGGCTTCACCTTGTCATTATTTTGTTTTATTTTGTACGTTCCCAAGCTAATATTTAACAGGGCTACACCTAGTAGTTTTGTAATAAATGGCCTTAGGAATTTATTGTGTAAAAAGCGTTTTGTTATAGTTTTATAAAGGAGCGTTCTTGCTCCTAATTTATGTGTAGTAGAGCTTGAATCAATTAATTTTTGATGGGGTACTATATAGGCTCAGATTTCCTATGTGTGAAGCATTTTTCCTAAAAAGAAAAACTTGGGTACATCATGTCTGAGTATGGCACAATTAATTAATTTTCCTGCAATTATACAAAGCATTGCCAGGTTGAAACCAGGGAAGAAAACTCGATTTGATTTCTTTTTTTTTGCAGAATTTTTTTTTCTTTCCTTAATCCTTGAGTGATAATCCTTGCCAAGACAATCCAGCGAGTTCTGCAAAATCTGCAAAGAGATTGAAAAAAGATAGAATGATCAACAAAAAAGAAAATTTGGAAGAGGAGAGAGTATGTGGAATATTATATAGAGGAGAAATAGCACATGAATCTCTTTTTTGAAGCAGAACAATTTACTAAAATATTTTGTTTCATTTTCATATCTTCTGACTAGCATATTCTTATCTAGGTAATTGGACCAACTTGTAGGCATGTATATTGTTTTATGGACTGATTCAAGATTGGCACAAAAGATGGGTGTGTTTTCATTTAATTGCTTTCTGCAAGAAAGAACTTAAATCCTTGGGTGTAGGTTGGGAAATACTTCAGCCCAAAACTGTAAATGTTACATCATTTAGCTTTTTCCTAGCCTTTTTCTTAATTGACCAAGATGTGTTTTAACAGCATTTTGAAATCTAGATAATATTATTTTAAATTTAGATTAGGCATACATTCCTTAACAATTTTTCCCCCTGAACCATTGTAATAATTTCTCCTGTGAAGAAAATTTTGCTTCAGAGTTTATAAAGAAGAAAAGAATCATGCATGGCAAGAGAAATGTAAAATGAGTAGACAGGTTTCAGAAAAGGCAGAGGGACATGAGATCAGATGGTGAACATGAAATGATTAATGGAAGCAGCAAGAACATTTAAGTACGAATTTTACTTTTGCTTAATTGACTATAGCAAGACCTTGACTCTAGATTTTATCAGAATATGATTTATATTAATACTTTAAAATATCCCCAAACATCTGATATTCTTCTGTATAGGTTACTGTAAAAAATGGCAAATTAGGATGATTTGAAATAGCGAAAGGAGTGAGACGAGAATGCATATTGCCCATAGATATATTTAACCTACATCATTTCTAAGAATGAAAAGATTAAAAGAAGTGGTGGCCGTAATCAAATTTGGAGATCAAAACACTAGTAATTTGTGGTTCATAAGCATTACAGCTTGTTCACCAAATGTAAGGAAGAATTTTAACTCATTTCAAAGATAAAAATGGAAAATGAAAAATCAATTAATATTACATAGTAAAGCAAAGGTAATGTCATCAGCTTGCTTACTGAACTCAGTAGAAGGGAAAAAGTAGAGGTATTTCTTTTGGGTGGCTCAGTAACAGATTAAAATAGTGTGGAAAAAGAAAAATGAATTCTAGGAACCAGAAGCAGTGTAAAACTTAAGGAAAAGTTTGAAGTTTAATTATATTTCTGTGACAAGAAAAAGATCAGTATAGTTTAAGCAATGGATTTTCCAGTTTTAAGACTAGAGCTTTTAAAAACAGAGTACATGAAAAGCAAGAAAAATCAAACAGTTGGCTCTGGATAAAATAAAGACTGTTCAAGAAAGTAAAGTAGAAAATGATCAACAAGAGAAATTAATATACTTGGGTCATACGAGGAAAGAGATGATTGCCAAGAAAAAACAATGTGCGGCAAGACTGTGGGAAGAAATGAAAGAAAAACTGGTAAGATCAAGGAGACTGCTATGATTTCAGAAAAACTATGAAATCAGCAGGAACATGCCAAGGTCATCATTGGCCACTAGTGTCATTTCTGATTCATTGGTACTTAACTAACTTTAGAAATCTTAAACCTTGATAAATGGATTCCCCTGCCATTTGGTATTACATTTGAAGCAAATGTTCCTCTGACTTTTTAGGTCAGAATTTTTTTTTTAAACTTTAGTGATACAGGTAGTCCTCGACTTACGACCACAATTGGACTAATGATCAAACTTTCTTTTGCTAAGCAAGACAGTCGTTAAGTGAATTTTGCCCCATTTTATGACCTTTTTGCCACAGTTGTTAAGTGAATTGTTGCATTTGGTTTAATTAGTAACACGGCTGTTAAGTGAATCTGGCTTACCCATTGAATTTGCCTGTCAGAAGGTCGCAAAAGGTGATCACATGACAAATAAAAATATGTTTCATAAATTCAGTATTAGTATTCCCAGAACTAATTTTAACTTTTCCAGGTTGGATACACAAATTGGCTCAAGAAATATTTGCTCCTAATTTTGCAAATGTAAAGCTCTAAATCTAAAGTTTTTCTCTATTTTTCCTTTTTTGCATATGATTTTTATTAAATATTTTGATTACAATATTTAAAAAAATAATGTAAAACTTAATGAAAAGAAAATGGAAATAAAAAAGTGCAAGAAAAGAGAAAAGAGAAGAAAGAAATACTGTATATAAAGTAATTTCCAACCTTCATTACAACATTTATAAACAAATTTAGTAACTCTTCACTCCCTATAATGTTACAAAAAGGTATCTCTTCCTTCCATATCCCGTCAGTTATCTATAAGCAAATGCACAACACATCAACTTTCCAATCCTGGTCTCAGCTAAAAGTCCATTACAAGTTGCCAGAAGTTTGCAAAACAAATGTCTTATTCTAACTTTGGTCAAATAAACCAAATTTATATTCCTTTGACTTAGAACAGGCCTCAATGTAATTATCGCTTAGCAATGGCTAGCATTAATAACAGCCTCCAAAAAAGTCAAGTTATGATCTAAATTCAAACTTATGAGTGTTGCCCTGATTTCATCGCTATGTTGTCAAAATTTGTGTGCTTGGCACCTGCTTGCATTTACAACTGGTTGCAGCAGGTGATTGGGATCTGCAGCATTTTTGTTGCTTTCTGTCAAAAAACATCATGGGTTAAACTAGATTCACAACTGTTAACAGTTTGACTTGATTTAGGATTATAATTTGCCTTACAAACATAGTGACTTGACTTATGACTGCAGTAAAATGGTCATAAAATCAGGACCAGTCTTATGATGATTTACAAATGCAATTACCTATGAGGGAAATTCTGATCTCAATTGTGTTGTAAGTTGAAGACTATCTATTGTAGGGTCATCTGTCATTTCTTCATTAATTTCTTTGGGATATATTGTGTTCATAGGTTCAGACGTCATTATTGACACTGTTGATATTATAGCTACTACATTCTTAAAGGATCTTCTTTAATCATCCTAAAGATGCTTTGTCACAAGACAACTGGACTTTCTTGTTTTTCTTTGAAGAAGTTTCATTTCTCATTCAAGAAGCTTCTTGAGCTATGACTGGATGGTGGGGAAATGGAAGGATTTATACTCCTTGTAGACAGCTGATCGTTTGCATTCTTTTAGAGAGTCATTGAGGCCACCTGGAGATTTATCTGTGTTTATCTTCCATTCCCTACAATCCAGCCAGAGCTGAAGAAACTTCCTGGATGAGAAGCAAAATATCTTCAAAGAAGAACACAAAAGTTCAGTTGCCTCATGAAAAAGTATCTTTGGGATGACTATGACCTGGATGATTGAGAATCTCCATAGACATCTTCTTTAATATTTCTAATGTTATGACATTTTGTGTCATTTTGTAAATCCTAGTACTAAAACACCAAAAATAGACATGCATTTTTTCCTCTTCCACTTAAAATCTTTGGTCCCCTCTAGTATCCAGTTCTTTAAAACATAAATTGCTATCTTTATTGTGACATACCATAACCTAAGATAGTCAAAATAAAGCTGGTTCCCACGAGAAGTTATTTATTTTTTAAGTAATTTTAAAATCTTTTAGAAAAAGTCAATATTCCAAATTGAACAGAATCTTTAATCTGTTTGTAACTTTCTTAGATCAAAATTTGATTTAGCTTTTTGCTAAATAAAAGTTATTTCAAATTGTTTAAGTTCTTAAGCTTATTTTTTTCTTTAGAATTGAAATTAAACTCACCCACAGCTTTCCAAATCTTCCATGTTGAAGGTCTTTAATAGCTTTAAGGTGATTAAGAGATAATTTTAGAAAGTGATTAGAAATTGATGCTTGCAAACTTAGTGCCTTTTGCAACGGTCCATCAAGGTCGGGAGTGAGATGTTTAATCACTTTGTCTTCTGGCACTTAAAAGACATGGAAGGCCACTGCTCTGTGATTTCTTTGTGAAGAGCAACTATCCAGAGTGTATATGGGTGATCTCCCATTCTTTTTTGGTCTGGAGGGATTTTGAAGAAACAGTCTATTCACCAATTCTTTGGTCTTTGCCTCAATTATAAGCTCCACTTTTATGGAGACTTTTTCAGTTTGTCATGCCTTCCTTGGAAACCTGTATATTTTTCTATTAACAAAATTTATTATTCCTAGGTGAATACTAGAAGTAAAACCTGAATCTTACTCAGGAACGGAGAAGAACAACGCCAGTAGAATCAAGACTTTCTATGTCTTTTTAAATTTTCTTATTAATCAGTACATGTAGTAATTAATAGATATTTTGAGTGCTATATTTCTGTATTTGAACATTACATTTTTAACTATCTTAAAAGGAATTAGGTATTTCATTATTTTTGTCTGCACAAAAATCCAGTGGGGAAGCTTAGCTTGATGAGTAGTGTTTAAAGGGATTCACCCAAATTATTTCCTTGTTCAGCAAAATAAGAACTTTGGCCCTTCTGCCCACAATACAGACAGATTTAATGGATTAGGTTGACTAAGGTAGATATTGTTTTTATTAAATACTCAAGCTGTTTTAAAAGAAACAGACACAGGAAAAAAAAGATTTAGCTCTCAAATTAAATGATGTCTCAGCACCATACTAGGTAAAAGAGGACTGTTAAGCTGGATGGTTAGAATGAATTCTTAATCTTATTTCTTTTTAAATATATTTATAGTTGGCAAAATTATTAAATGGCAGGTATTATAAAATATTGAAATTTTTATCTTGAAAAAATATGTAGTTGTGGAAGTTCTTGCTGGATGACTGCCATAATGAAATCCATCTTTCTTAAGACTTTTTCTACAAAACTTGCCTAATTTCACTGATATGCAGGCATAGTATTTGAGATTGTCTGGAGAATTCACTGTTTCTTTATGGTTGATTCTTTTGGTAAGTGTTCAAAAGAACAGAATATGCTTTTCTTGCTATCCTTGTGTGGTTCATTTTTTTGGATCTTCTTTTGAAAAACATGCCATTTTTTTAAGGCAATACAGCTGAGGTTGTTTCCAGAAATAATCTTCCCCACCAACCTGGTGCCTTACAATGTGTTGGTATTGCAACTGCCAGAATTTCTAGTCTATCTAGATTTCGGCTGGTTGGGAATCCTGGGAGATAACAACCCTAACATATAAAGAGGGCAATATGTTTGGGAACATAGTTATAAGTATTGTTGATGATTGAAAGCAAAAAAACAAAAAACCCCATAGGAACAATTCATCTTTGGGAACACTGGGTGTGAGTAATGCCGACTAGGGCTAGACATTGACATACGGGCCGTCATCAAACTAATTGTTGTTTGAATTACCTGTTATGATCCGATGACAAATCTCCTTCGTTCCTGCCACTGGAGCAGAAAATGTAGCTTGAATTGTCGTGATGTTAGCAAGTGTAAACTGTACTTCAACAAGATGGATAAACCCAATTATAGGGCAGACCTGTAGAGAGAAAATCCATTTAAATCTCATAATGTTAAGCAGAGCCGTGTTTAATTCATTTGGGCCAATTTGGGAATGATGTATGAGTCTTGGGAAACATTAGTCAAAGGAGGAAACAACATAGAAAAAGAGATGCTCTGCAGGCTGAAAGAACGTGGAGTCAGAGTGGCAGGACAGCACTGTGCCGTTTCAGTACATAACACTAATGATTCTGGAAAGCTGAAAATGACAAAAAGATGTACTAATGCCACTCTGAGAGCAGCGTTGTATTGATGAACTGAGTGGAGAAACATGGAGGAAAACTGGTGTGTGGATGTGGGCAAATGTTAGGTACTGTTTTTATTGGACTATTTGCCTTTCAAATGAAGAGGGTTTGCCCCCCCAGGGTCAGTAATGATTGTCATGTATTAAGTTTTTTAAAAGATTTTTAGCTATAATTGTTTTAAAAATGAAAACATTTAGAATTTATCAAATACTATTTGGAGAAGCTGAACAAAATATTCCAGCAGAGTCCCTAATAGCATCCTTTATTGCAGGGGTCTTCAAATGTGGCCCTTTTATGACTTGTGGACTTCAACTCCCAGAATTCCTCAGCCAGGAATTCTGGGAGTTGAAGTCCACAAGTTATAAAAGGGCCAAGTTTGAAAACCACTGCTTTATTGTATTCCCCTTTTAAGAGTAAACTGAACATTGTGTTTTTAACCCATTGCTGTTTCATTAGAGGCATTGATTAAAAAAGCAATATTCTTGAAAATTATTACTGCAAGTTAATACTTAGTAAGGGGGAAAATGCAATCCTGGGAGTAAGAACTATATAACCAAATATTTGCCAAACATTTAACATTTTTATGAAAAACATATAGCAAAAAAAAAATCATGTCACCAAGAATATAATATTTGTTCCATAGATCTTAACCAAGTAGCCTGACCTTCTGGGTTGCTTGATTGAATGGACATCTTCAAAAACTCTTTTTTGTATTTTTTGTTTCAATTGTTTATGGTTTCCTATATTGGGGCCATTCAGATATGGTCAACTTCATCTTTCATAGCTGTCTAGCTAGAGCAGGTAAAAAAACCCCTCATATTGTCTTGGAAGATCATTGAACTTGGATACAACACATATTGGATGTCATTAAGATGTGAAAGTAAAAAAAATTAACGAGCAATTAATACCAATAGTTATACTGTCTCGTAATGTTTAATGTTTGTTTTTTCGTCACAAGCATTTCCCATCTTTAGTTATTTTTAGTATACAGAGAGAGTTCAGAGAGTTCTAGAGCAGTGATGGCGAACCTTTTAGATACTGAGTGCCCAAACCGCAACCCAAAACCCACTTATTTATCACGAAGTGCCAGGGCCTCATCAGCATTGTGGTGCCCCGCGGGGTGCAGATACAAGACGCTGCACCACCCAAGAATGGGGCAGGGCTAGTATCACGCAGGCACTAGTCCCACCCCATTTGCAGCACGTGCGTGCTCGCGGCCCCTTGTGCACATGCACACATGTAAAATGCTTCCCTCTCCCTTTTCTTACAGTCCACCAATTGACAATGGTTGGTGCTCTACCACCTCTACTTGAGCTTGTTAGCCGCTTCGCCTCTTTTATGCTGGGTGGGGCTCCTGCTCTTGGCGGTGGCAGCCTGTGGACCTGCTGGCGGTGGTGGCACACGTGCCAACAGAGAGGGCCATAGGTTCGCCACCACTGTTCTAGAGGATAATTTTTACCAGGCCAAATCTGAAAATAGAATTTAGAAATATTCTAAGGATTTGTTAACAGAATTTCACTGTTTTGCTTTTGTTTAGGTTTGCAACAGTGATTTTATTTAAGTAAAAGCACGAATAATTTGCTATAGGTTCTTTGCATGTTACACTAGGTAATACTTCGCAAATTAGCTTTACCAGCTAATTTGAAGTTAACCGTACTGAGAATTAGGCCAATTTATATTTAAGTATTCTGTTTTCGGAAGGATACTTTATGAAATAGAAACACTGCTGTAGTTGTCCTTTAAAATCATTTTAGTGTTTGTTTCTTTCTTTTTGTAAATTGAAAGTTTTTGTCTCATCTGCTACATAGAAAATATAATCTTTAAAAAATCGATTGATTTAATATACTGGGAGGCTTTTTATTTATTTTATTTATTTTAGTCCAAAGGAGGGAAACTCTGCCTTGAAGCGCCACTCTTTAAAAGGAGTTGCAACTTTTGCTTTTAAATTTCTTTTTTGAAGATGCTTTCCTCTTAAACATTTGGATATTCTTTACTTGCTGTGTTAAATATACCAGGCTTTGTTTCTTTTATTCATTAATTTTTTTATCCACCTTTCAGTTAATTGCTGAAGGCGGCCTTCATTTTTCCCTACAATAGATGCATTGGTTCATCATCACCCAGCAAGCTTTAGACAGTGGTGGGATTCACACCATTTCGGCAGAACTGGTAGCTAATTTTTTGTTGCCCAGGCCCAGAATGGACTTCTGGAAGCGGCATACACACAGAGAACCGGTTGGTCACATATTTGAATCCCACCACTGGCTTTAGAGCTTATGTAGATTAGATCATGGGTCTTGTTACTACAGTACCGTTACCTCTATATCTACACTTATTATTTAGAAAGTCATGCTGTACGACATGTGTGTCTCACATATATAAAACATATACATATCAGTGATGAATTGTAACAAACCCTTATGATTTCTTAGGGAATAGCTTATGTATTCAAAGTGGATGTGCAGATTTTGCATCTATGTCTCAAAATTGAAGGCTTGACAGATACAGCACAAAATTCAGCATGTAGCAACAGCTTTTAATTCAGTTCATGGGGTGCATTTGGTTCTAGGTTTAAAGTGAAACTAGAGCTTGCAGGAATTGGAATCTAACTCTGTCACATGTAAGTACATCCTCTAGTGAGATTTGAATTCTGACACTTAAGCCGTATTATTTATTTGATTGATTGATTGATTGATTTTATTTATATCCCAGTTTTATTGTTTTTATATAGAATTCAAGGTGGCAAACATACCTGTCTTCCCTCCCTCCTATTTTCCTCCCAAGAACAACAGCCCTATGAGGTGGACTGAGAGATAGAGACTGGCATAAGATCATCCGTCTGACTTCCATAACTAAGTGGGATTAGAATTCAGTTTCCTGGCTTCTAGTCTGGTGCCTTAACCTATTCTAGTTTTATTCACTGCTACATTTAGTTTTACCCATAGCTTTATATAATAAAGTTATAATTGACAATAGGAACTTAACTTTTTAGAAATGATTTCCAACAAGGATTTTAACTGCATTAACTCGTACATGTGTTAATTTTGAACAGTCTGAAAAGGAGTTCTTTGCATAAAACAACACTTTAAATCATAACTCATTTTGAAATATTTAATCTCCTCTCTCTAGTCACAGTACTGTATTAGTTATTTTTCTTCAACAATTGCATAGAATTATTAAGAATTTTAAAAGCATTCAAACTAAAATGTTCCTGTGGTTTAGTGAATGGTTTTTGCTTTTTATTTTTTTTAAAAAAAACTTTAGTGGTTCAGTTATATTGTAAGTTATGTAGAAGTGGCTTTTTATGTTGAATATTTTATGCCCTTTTAAGCTACTTTCCAGTTCATGAGTTGTAGTTTTTGCTTGCATCACTCTTGTGAATCAAACAGGTCTTACACTTATCTTTTAAGATTTGTTGTAAAGATAGTAATTCAGCTTTTTGTTCACTCAGTTCTTCTTTTGCAGTTACATATGAAGCTCAGAAATGGCCACTTTGGTTAATCTTTTTAAACCATTTACAACAAATGCAAACTATTTAAAGACATTTGTACAGCTTCCCAGCAACAAGCTTGCGTAGTAACGTTCATACTTTAGTCTAAACAAATATAACCTGTTTATTCATACAAGCTATTTTGTACTGTCAGATGGAAATTACACACCAGAACAATGTTGTGTTTATGCTTCAAATTGGAAAATGGACATTGCCATTCCAAACCAAAATAGTTGTAATTTTCTAGTGTAATTCCTAAAGCATTAAAATCCTGGGTGTGCTTCAAAGAGTAATACATAGTTCACTTTGCTTAGATGAATGAACTTCCCAGGTCCACTGGCATAAAAATATAAATGAAATTCTCGAACGCACCCAGCTAACCTAACATCCAGTAATGTCTTCCTTTATTCTGCAAAAGCAAGACTGTAACTGTATTAATTTCACTAAAACTGGATAAATTAATTAGTGACTTACAACCTATTAATCAGTTAATGATGATTAGTAGTATATTTGAGTTATTTATCCATTCCATTAATTTTTGGAGAGTCCCTCTGTTAATTCAGTGAATGCTTTAATCTCTGTGTTTAGAGAAAGGTGACTTAAAGGTGCTGAAAATGGCAGTAGAAAGCATGCTATTTCTTTTGAATACTTAAGGGTGGGCCACTTTCAGAACTGGAATGATAAAATAATGACTTTCAGCATGCATTTTATTTCTCCATACTTTATTGTGTCCTTTGAAAGAATATTATGCTAGCAACATTCAACTATCTCTTTAATGTCTTCACATTCAAATTTTATTGTTTTAATTAAACCTGAAACTATAAAAATGTGCATGGATTCTTTGCTGTTTGGCTTCCAAACACTTTGGGAAAAAGTCAACTTCTTAAATTATCTGTACTTACAATTTTACAATTAATACAAGCCTTATCATTCATTAAGTATTTGTCCTTGCATATTTCTAGTTTTAATTGTTAATTCTTTTTCTTGGTTGTATGACATCTGGCCTTATTTTAATCATATGAATAGCATATGCTTCTGGTATTGGCTGGTGTGATCCATGTGGTTGGTATTCAGTTAACAAGAGTTGGGAGGGAAAGGGGCATAACATATGACCTAATTTATCTCCCTGGTGTGTTGGGACAAAGAGTTCCAGAGAAGGATTTTGGAATTCTCCAGCCCATTGATAGGCATGAAATTAGTGCCAATAAGAAGAGGAATCTGTTGCCAGTTACGCTATTTTCCTCCATGTCATTTTCTTTTATCTACAAGGAATTCCTGTCACGGAAGTCTTTATTTCTGTTTTACGTTCTTCAGCCAACTTGTTACAATACTAGACTTTGGCCTTTTGAGGTAGAAATTTCTACTTTATTAACTGAGGAGCATATTTTTATAGGCTCAGTAAAGAGCTAAAAATTACTGCCCAGTTAATAAGTATGTAATATCCAACTTACTGTTAGTATTATAGAATGAACTATAATGAGTTAGCAAGGTTGAATGTCATGGATGTTGGGAGTTGTAATTTAATAATGATGGGGTACTACTTTTCCACAATACCTATGTAAGCAATCAGACTATTTTGTATACAAATAATCAAGGAACAGTTACTCTATGTTTTCTCTGAAACTTAGACAACCCTTTCAAGTCTTCCAATTTTTGAAATATAGACAAATGAATTAAATACATTAATTTCATAATAATTAATTTTTAGTGCTGAGGTAACTTATACACCATTGTTATATACGTATAAATGGCTATCTTCAATCTCTGAAGAAGACTTTTCCTCTTCTCTTTCCTCTTTCTCTCCCTCCCACTTTTACTGACACCCTTCAAATGTGCTAGTCTACAATGACCATCTGCAGTGCATGGCAAATGCAGTTTATACTTTAGTACACCTAGTTGTACCAGCTTGACAAAAGACTATCATAAATTGTTTTTGTGGATCAAAATATAGAATGGGAGGGATAAACTGTAACAAGCAAAACTGAAAAGGCATTTATTGTTTGATTCTAAATACTTGGTTTCCTTTTGTTCAGAGAAAAATTCATCTTGAAGAAAAAGGGTTAGAGTGTGAGAATTAAATTATTGTAAACTGGAGATTCTTGAGGGTTTCACTCCCTATTGTGATTTTTTTTTTAAAAAAATACTACTTGTGTAAATAAAATGCCAATGCATTTTTGCCCTAGTAGAATTGCATTATTTCTTTATTTGATGTTCACTGAGGAGAAGCTTGATTCTTTTCTACACAAATGAACAAATGTGGTAACAGGTAAAGTGAGATTTTTTTTCTTTGAAGGATGTAATTTGTAACAGAATACCTGTGAAGCAGGCGTTTGAGAGATTTCTGTAATATATATCCTATTTGAATCTATAATATCTTTCCCTTTATTGGATTCAATACTTGAGGAAGTGTAAATTAAAACAGCCCTAAAGAAGCTTTTGTTTATCTTGAATTTGTGTTACAGAAGCCTAATATTATAAGAACTTGGCTGAAATTTGAGGAACTGAAAAGCATTTCTAATCAATGGGGTTTTAACTCTGAAGACTTGGGTAACATGTATTTATTGTTTAGAGGGATAAATAATTGATTAGGTTGGGATGACAACTTTTATTTATTATTTATTACATATATTTTTTACCCTGCTTCCCACTCACACAAGGTCTCTGGAGCAATTTTCAGCAAGATAGAATATATATAAGAATTGTATTAAAGCAGAGCACAAAATAAAACAATAATGGGAACTGACTGAGCAGCTTTACAAAAAAGATCTTGATCAGTTTGTCTAAGTGGAGGGTGCATATTCTCCTGGGAGGATATTTTAGGAGTAGGAGTGTCATTGAGAAAAAGTCTTCAATCTTGTTGGCAGCCCAAAACATAAGAGAATAGAAATTCCCATAATGAAGTCTTCCTGTCAGATCTTAAAAGAATGAGGGAAAATACATGGGATGAGATCCTACTTCAGCTATTGCATATTAACATTTTAATCTGGGTTCAAACATTTCAAATAGTAGTGTGGTCTTTTATTAGTCAGCAATCTTATCTCCAGTGTTCTAAACCAGCTGTAAGATGGAATAATTTTCACAGTTCCATAGAAAGTGGATTATACCATTTCAACGTAAAAGTACAGGAAGAAGGTAAGCCAAACATTTCTTTGTAGAAGGATCAGCTATTATTTAGCAAAAATACAAGAATATGAGAAAAAAGCAAAAAAGAATTAAGAAGCATGATAGGATCAAGGAGAACCCAAATTATAATCTTGATATTTCATAGAAAGTATAATCTAGTCATGAGCAGTTTGGCTACCTGTTATAGGAACAATATGGTCATCTACTGTTGGTTCATACATCTGTATCAGCATTTTGTTCATTTTTGCTTGAATGTTAAGAAACAGGAAATAGTGGAACTCATTGGACACCATGTGCTTTCAAAAGAAGTTGTAGGCAATTACTAAACCAGGATTTATGTTAGTACAGGGCTCCCCAACCCCCAGTCTGCGGCCCAGTGCTGGTCCGCAGTTTGTTGGGAATTGGGCTACACAAGTGGCAGGTGAGTGCACAAAGCTGCATTTGCACAAGTGGTATGTGCGGACATGAAACCATCCCCTCTTCTCCCACCCCATCACCACCACCAGTCCTCAGAGCTGGAAAGGTTGGGGACCATTGTATTAGTGGGGGAAATGGATGCCTTATTATTGATGGTCTCTTAAGCTACAAGCATGTGTTAACTACAGTTAATATGAATGTGATATGCAAAAGAGGAATTTTGCTTGCAAATAATACATTGATACTGGCATTTGAAATGAGCAGTTGCACTTTTTCTTTTTTAGAGGTTTATAGGACTGTTCAAGAATAATAGAATAACAAACTTGGAGGGGCCTTGGAGCTCTTCGAATCCATTAGAAGACCCTATATCACAGGTGTCAAACTCGCAACATCATGTGACATGTCACGACTTTTCCTATTGCCGGCAATAGGGTGGGCATAGTTTTGGCATGACACATCTGGCCTGCGGGCGGGTAGTTTGACACCCCTGCCCTATATCATTCCAGACAAATGGCTGTCCAAAACCTCCAGTGATGGTACACCCATAACTTCTAGAGGCAGGCTATTCTACAGAATAATTGTTCTCACTGTCAGGAAATTTCCCCTTAATTTTAGGTTGGATCTCTCCTTGATAAGTTTCCATTTGTTACTTCTTGTCCCTCAGGTGCTTTCGAGAATAGATACTTTGTACCCCTCACAGCCCCTCAAATATTGGAAGACTGCTATCATCCCAGTTCTTTGTTAGACTATCCATTCCTAGTTCCTGCAACCATTCATATGTTTTAACCTCCAGCCACCTAATCATCTTTGTTCTCTTCTCTGTACTCATTTTAGACTCCCAAAATCTTTTGTGTATTGTAGTGACCAAAACTAGATATAGTATTCCAAGGGTGCTATAAAATGGTATTAATACTTCATGTGATCTTGATACTTTCTCTCAGTTGCTGTAGCCTAGGGCTGCTTTGACTTTTTTTTGGTGGCTGCAATATACCGCTGGCTCATAGTTTACTGGTTGTCCACTATAACTCTTAAAGCCCATTCACAGTTACAGCTATTGAGCCAGGTACTACCTATTCTATACCTATGCATTTGGTTTTTCTAGCCTAATTGTAAGTTCTTATTTTTCTCACCACTGGATTGCATTTTGTTGAATAGGGCCCAGTGTTCAAATCTGTCAAGATCCCTCCTTGAGTTGGCTATTCCAGCCCCTAAAGTGTTGACTATCCCACCCCCCCAGCAAGAATGATGCAATCCTTTTCTGTCACAACACTGATGCGTAGATCATTGAAGCCTAGATATTTCTCAAATTCTTATGACTGCTTAATAAAAACATTCCACAGTATATTATGAGTATAAATAATATAACGTAACATAGAGCAGCAGTAGCACTTAGATTTGTCTACTACTCCATAGTGCTTTATAGGACGATCTGAGCAATTTACAAAGTCAGTATATTGCACCTAACAATCTGGGTCCTCATTTTACTGATGGAAGGATAGAAGGCTGAGTCAACTTTGAGTCTGTCAGACTCAAATTCCAGGCTGTGTGCAGTGTTAGACTTCAATACTACCTTCTAACCAGTGTGCCACCAGGGCTTCTAGAAACAGAGTTAACTCTTTTTTAAGATGTTTATACATTTAATTTAAGTGTTTTTAGACCACTTTTTGGGATCAAGGTTTCCTGAAAGTAATTCAAAATTAAAATATTACTGACACTCCAGTATTAAGATAATTAAAGGTGTGAAACAATAATCATCTAAGTATCCACAAAGTCTTAAAACCAGATGTTTATACTGTGAGATATATTGGTTTTAATCTAAGACTTTAAAGTAATCAATAGAACTTTAAACTGTGCTCAAAACCACATGAAATTACAGGTGTTGATTGGGCCATGTAATGAACCTGACAACTTTTTACTTGCTGGGCTTATCAGGAATGTTAATGAGTATGACAAAGATAGTTTTTTCAGTGGTGGCTTCTGTTTTATAAACACATGTGTCATCTATTTCTTCCTATGCAATTACTTGCAGAGGATTTTTCAAAATAGTCTTTTCAGGCAAATACTTTAAGGTTTATTTATATTTTATGTTTTTGTAATATTTGTTGAATTAGTGATTGCATGAAAATATTTTAAATATTATGTTTAAAGCCTTGCCAATGGGCAGCAAACAAATTTAATAATATTCTTTTAAGTTGCCTTGGCATAATTGTATCTTTAAATACAATTAACTAGATTGGGTAAATGATAATATTAACCCAGTAAATTGGTATGATTCCTCCTTTCCCATGGTTGGATTATTATTCCATTCTTCAGAGAAAGTTATCAGTTGAGATTAACAATTATATTCTGTCTCAAAACCAAGCATGAACTAGTTTATTATTGAAAATACATGTCAGAATAGTAGCAAAAATCTATTCATATGAGTCCTGATTGTTATTGTGTTTGGCTACCAAGTTTTAACTTGCTTGAAATGACTCTTTTTTTAAAATCCATCTCTCCTTCTTCCCAGGTCCTTTATACTTGTAGAAAGATAATTATTACTGAGTTTTTAATTTTTGCTGGCTTTATTCCAGCAAAAACATCCCTTTTTTCATTGCTAAGCAAAAGCAATCTGAAGGCTTCATAATTCCTTAAATTGGATTTTAATTCTGTTCTCCTTGCACTTTGTAAACAGAGCATTTTATGAAAACTTGCTGTTTTTGAATAACAAGCAATGATAGCTGTTTTTCTAAAAGCAAATATATACCAGTGGAAAAAGTTTTCTACTTGTGTGTTTAGTGCTTTTAGTGTATTCAGAAAGACTATATGCGATAGATAATGAAATGATCACAGAAAAAAAGAAAGGTTCCATGCATAAAAAAAGGTAAGATTGGAATGTTTTAATTTGAATTCTTAGGTTTATTCTCATGAACTTAAGAGTAAAGAAATGCTGAAGTTCTTCTCTCTATAAATCCCATAGGTTGCTTCTCTGCAGAGAGGAATTAAACGTTCCTCAGCTAGCCAGCTTTTTGGATCTATCTCCTCCCCAAAAGGTCTAGAAAGATGTTAGAAGACTCTACAATTATGTTAAACAATTTAACCTGATATAAATAAGAGAACTGATATAAATATGAAAAATGATGAATTAATTATTATATTATCTGGTTGGAACAATACCCAAAATTATCTCTTTTGCCTGGACAGACAAAACGTCTGCCAGGTGAACTGGGGGAGGAACAAAGACTCATTTATTTTGTGCTGAGGAAGACACATTGAAATAATTATTAGTTATTTATTTATATTCCATCTCTACTATTTTTACAAATATCTCAAGTGTTGAACATACCCAACACATCTTCCTTGTCCTGTTTTTCCCATACCAACAACTCTGTGAGGTGAGTTGGACTGAGAGTGACTGGCCCAAAATCACATAGCTGGCTTTCATGCCTAAAATGGACTTGAACTCGCAGTCTCCTATTTTTCAGCTTGGTGCCTCAACCTCTAGACCAAACTGGCTCTAAATGTCTCTATTATTGATTCTGAAGTATTGACAGAATTGTGCCCTTTGATATATAAAGAAGAGTTCATTATAAAGAACAGAGTTACAGTATTGATTAACTAAAAATAATGGAAAGAATAGTTTGTGGCAGAAAATAGAGCACATTTTCATTCCTAGATGGCACTTATAGCGAAAAATAAAAGAAAGCATAGATTTACTGCTGTAGATAATCTTTTTGATAACATTAACTATAAACAGTGGATCTCATTTGGAACACCAGAACCAGGAATTCATTTGAAACCTATGTATATAAACTGGTAGACATAGAAGGTTGAAAGGAATGTGGTGTAACTAGTTATATTTTTGGGGTGTATTGTAAGATTGCAATTTAGTGGATCAGATACATTGATGGCTATTATCTTGTGGTAAATGTCACAGCTGAAAACCTGTGGTTTGTCTCTCTTTATGAAGTGACTTAAGAAAAATTAATTTCAGTGAAATTAACTTCTCTTTTCACATACATATATTCTCGCCGTTCATTTGTTCTTGTTCACGTACAAAGTACCCGTTAAAATGTTGAAATCAGACTTAAAAGATCCAAATTATTTCTTCAATGGCTTGATTTAAGCATTAATTACAAAGCTTCCAAATTTAATACCAAAACAAAAACTGAAAAGCAGTTTTTCAGAGATATTCTCTGAAAGTCTAGGTCAGGGGAGGCAACCTTGGCTCTTTTATGACTTGACTTCAACTCCCAGAATTCCTAAGCCAGCCATGCTGAGGGGAAAGGGAGAATTTCCAAGCTGAGCCATGGTTGGCTCAGGAATTCTGGGAGTTGAAGTCCATGAGTCATAAAAGAGCCAAGGTTGCCTACCGCTGGTTTAGGTGAATCTTTGGAAAATACCTTAGCCAAGTGTATCTGCTAAGATTTCTTGTGGTATAAAATTTACACATATAAACACTTGTACAGTTTGGAGCAGAGTGCTTTACATAGTAACTTGAGAGGTTGCTATAAAGTATGTAAAGATAGATCTACTTATTAAAACAGCAGTTTTTCTTAAATATGTATTTGTAGTCTCTGTGCTATGATTTATAAGTGAGGAAATATTCTTCAGTAGAAATAAAGGCTTTCCATTTGTCTTTCAAATCTCTCTTCATTCTTATAGTTTTCAGATTCAATCTCTTTAATGACGTTTGAAAGAAGTAGCAGGTTAGTTGGGTTGCTATAAGTCTTATAATATGATGTAAATGTGTCTGATGAAACTACAAAGTTTTTTCCCCACCTCCTGGGGAAAAAGAAAAAACAAGAAAGTTATCTGGTTTTGCTGATTGCTTGTTTAACTAATTTGTGACTACCCTTTTGTTCTTACCTTAACAATTTTCTAGTCAAATTGATCAACAGAATTTACCACCATGATAAAGGAGAACTTTCAAAGGAAAGTTCTTCATAAGGAAAGAGAAAATGTTATGTTACTTGATGCAAGTTTATCATTTCCAAGGAATGTTTACAAAAGAGAGAGACTGTTGTGTTCCTTTTTTTATCCAGCTGCAATGTAATAGGTAACTCAACCCTTTTGTTGTTGTTAGTTGCGAAGTCGTGTCCGACCCATCGCGACCCTATGGACAATGTTCCTCCAGGCTTTCCTGTCCTCTGCCAACTTCTGGAGTCCATTTAAGCTCACGCCTACTGCTTCAGTGACTCCATCCAGCCACCTCATTCTCTGTCGTCCCCTTCTTCTATTGCCCTCAATCTTTCCCAGCATTAGGCTCTTCTCCAGTGAGTCCTTCCTCCTCATTAGGTGGCCAAAGTATTTGAGTTTTAGCTTCAGGATCTGGCCTTCTAAAGAGCAGTCAGGGTTGATCTCCTCTAGGACTGACCGGTTTGATCGCCTTGCAGTCCAAGGGACTACTTTCACTAAAAATGTAAGGTGTTGGTCTAAGATACAGTAGGCTGGATTTTTCATGCTTTATTTTTCTAATAACTAGTTTAATTATAATTTGTTTTGGATCCAACTAAGAGATTATGTCCATTCTCAAGTGAGTCAGTCTAGCTTGATTTTAGAAAGATCAATTAGAGCTCATTTGAAAGTAAAGCTGTAATCAGCCTACACTTTTGGATGTCATTCTGCATTATTATGGCTTTTGTTTTAGTGGAAAAAAACAGGCTATAGCTAATAAAATATATTGCAATGATAATTTTGCATATGTTTCACAGTTTATTAGAGGGTTTCTTTTTAGGACATAAATGTTGTAATTCATCTGGATTCTGTTTGGAATATATGTAGTTTTCTGCTATATCATTTTTATTTAATTTTAGTTTCCCCTAATGTTTATTCATGAAATTAATCGATTAATTCTACGTTCAAATATACCTCTTTATATGTGGTTTTTAAAAATTGAAATACAAGGATATTTAGTACCATAATTTCTTTTAGATAAATTAGGAAATTAATCTAGCAAATTGAGTATAAGTAATGCATATAGTAAATCTAATTGTACACAAATGGATTTAATAGAATACATTGTTTCCAGGACATTCAAAAGAAAAAAAACCTGTTGCATTTATATTACAGTGTAATTTTGGTCCTAGAATAAGATCAGCGAGATTTGGTGATGCATAGGGCAATGGGTTACAGCATCCAGTTGCATTGGCAGTAACAATTTGTGTGAAGAATGCTACTAGAAGAAAGTAAACACTTAACTTCATATTTTCTGGGACAAGTTGAAATGTGGGGCATTTTTTTAAAAAAAATAAAACCTAGTTAGTTTGAATAGAAGTATAACTTGTCTCCTTACTTGTTCCTGACTAAACCAATGCAATGCCCTGTAAGAAGGGCATTGGAAAATGTGACCTTAAATTACTTGTAACCCTACAATTCTGTGGTTTTGTGATACTATATAATAAAAAGCTCTAAACACAGGATTCCCATTGCATGTACAACAGAAATGATCCACTCTCTTATTTGGATGCTACGTCATTTCAAGATACATGGTGGAATAATGCCAATTCATAAGATTAGAGCATACAAGATCTATCATGCCACTAATTAAAATTAATGCAATTTTGTTGTTACGTTTAGCATGGGCTAAACTTAAAGTATCAAGACGTTTGACAAGAGTAGCTATAGAATGTCCTGGAACTGATTTAAAGTTTGAAACAATTGGACATCAGAAGCACTAAATTTTTAGCCCCTGATTAAATTATTATCTGTCCCTTGGTTAAAAAAAAAGAGAGTTAGATGTATATTTCCTGGTAAGTTTTTTTTTAATCACACATACTTGAATAAGAGCATACAGGTCAATGCATTTTAGTAGTTCTTTCTAACTTTTGTCTGAAATGAAGTTTAATTGGCCCCACCTAATTTATTACTGTACCCATATACTGGCCTGTGACTGTAATAAAAATTTGAGTGATGGATTTCATTGATAGATTGCTGTACCTATCTGTATGTATTTTCTGACTGGAGAAGGAGATTTATGAAATCTAGCTTTCATTAGAACACTCCGAAGAAGATTTTAGCAAGGAAGAATTATATACAAATCAGGAGACTGTGTGTTCTAGCCTTCCCTTAGGCGTGAAACCTACCTTTGGATAAGTCACACTCTTTCAACCAAACCCACCTCACAAGGCTGCCTTGAGTTGACTGTACATAGAACTGGCAGCTGCAATTTTACATGGTTGTGAACAAATAATAACACAAATAATAACATAATAACAATGTATCTTGCTCATAATAAAATCTGATGTAATGATTATTAAAAAGAAGGAAATCTACTTCATTATTGTTGCTGTTTTGGGTGAAGTTAGGATTGAGGAAAACACTGTTGGGAAACGAACAAACTATCATGATTTACAGATCAAAGTTGAATGCTTGTGGAAAAGTAAATCCGTTGTTATAACCGATCATGATTGGAGCCCTCAGACCGATACCTAAAGGAATTTCTCAATATTGAGAAATATTAAATCCACCAGATCTTAACAATCTAATTTTACCAAAAAACCCTCCAAAAACAAAAAACCTCCTGCCCTGCTTGGAATTGCCTATATTCGTAGATGCTACCTTAATATTTTTTAGATCCTTAGTTTAGGACTTGAATTATTAAGTTTCCACCAGTCTTAGATTATGAATCTAATTGTAGATTACTACACATAATAATCATTTGAACAGCATTGCCGTTGACAAAATCACCATCCGTCAGTTGCAAAAGGCAGCTTTGTTTGGAACATCTTACATTGTATGATAATACCTATATTATGAAACAACATGTGCCTATTACAAGTGGACAAAAATAACAAATTCAGTCTAAACATTAGGTTCAATATTTGTAACTAAACGTAATAATATTCAACATTGTCACTACTTTTAGTATTCAAGATGTCTGTAAGATAAAAGAGCTGTGGTGACGCAGTGGTTAGAATGCAATACTGCAGGCTAATTCAGTATTTACTTCAGGAGTTCGATTTTTATCGGCTCAAGGTTGACTCGGATTTCCATCCTTCTGAGGTTCAGTAAAATGAGGACCCAGATTGTTTAGGGGCAATATGCAGAGTCTGTAAACGGCTTAGAGAGGGCTGTAAAGCACTATGGAGTGGTATATAATTTTAAGGGTTATTGTTAAGGTGTAGGGGGTGTTTTTAAAGAGCTTAATTTTTTTTAACTATTAGCAATAGAAGATTGTGCATCTAGTAATATTAATTATATCCAGGACAGTTTTTCCTGTTTTTTCCAATGTTCATTTATTATGGGGGTGTTTATACATTATTATCATTCAGCTGAGAAAAAGAACTGATAGGCATTTCAAATTTATCTGATCATGTCTTATCACAAGTTGTTTTTTTAAATAAGCTTGGCTACGTAAAAGTTTTAGTCAAAAACTCTATTGCCTTTCATAATTAGAACTTATATTTGAAATTCTGGAAGTTAAGTACAGATTTCAGTTCTGGAATCTAAATCAGTGTTTACTGTTTGAACTTTACTCTTCCAGAGGTTTAGGACTTCAACTCTCAGTATCTATCCAACAAAACTCTTGATTGTAATGGAGATAAGAGTTGTCGCCTAATCCATCTGAGAGAGACTGGTGTCCATTCTGTATCCTCAGGATCTTTGCATCCAGCTTTCTATTCACTTTTCACCATCTCGTGTATCTTGCCTCTATTTCTCAAGTTATTCAGTAATCACAAGCATGCTAAAAAGGTCTTGCCTTTGATGCTGTTGTCTACTCAAACCTTTAATAATTAATTTCCTCATTACTTTTACTGGGCTAAAAAGGAGAAAGACTATCCAGGAATAAATGTTAATAACTGTGCCTACAATTTAATGGAAGTGTTTCATTTACATGTTTATGCAAGCATCTTCATCTGAGTACTTGAATCTACCACTACACTTGTATTTAGCTTCTTATTGCTGGCTTTGATGAAGGTAGGCTATATTATGAATAAGCTGGTTGCCATGGTGAAAATCAGAGTCCTTGTCTTTTGTATACAACCTTTCCCATCATTTGGGATGCTATAGAAGCAGAGTGTGTATAAAATTATATATATATATATATATATATATATGTGTGTGTGTGTGTGTGTGTGTGTGTGTGTGTGTGTGTGTCTGTGTGTGTGTGTGTGTGTGTGTGTCTGTGTCTGTGTCTGTGTCTGTGTCTGTGTGTGTCTGTGTGTGTGTCTGTGTGTGTGTCTGTGTGTCTGTGTCCGTGTGTCTGTTCAGTAATAATGTCAATAAGTGAAATAAAGTGAAATGAAATTGTATCCATATTTAGATATATCATAAATTCTATACTTCATCACCTTCCAAATTTGATTTAAAGCATCTTAAAAGTCAACTCTGTAATGATGGGGTTTTTATTTTGAGTAGTTTGAACCATACCATCCAGATAATTGGTTATGAAGCTACAAGATCTTTGTATCCTCAGACTAATTCTTTAGATTGGAGCAACTCTATAAGGTTATGCTTTAACTAACCAAAGAACCAGTCAGAAACAGCTGATTTCCAGATATACACATGGATGTTCATTTTAATTATAGCAGTGTGGATAGATAGATAAAAGTTCTTTACTGCCTTTTCGAAGCTATTTTGCTCATTAAGCCATGACAACTGTTGTCTCCTGTATTACTGCGTTTGGTTTGCTTAACAATATTTGCAGAAGAAGAACCAGGCAAACTTCATAATTTGACATTGGAATAACAAAGCATTGTCAGCTACCATAGGCTGATAGAGGCAACATCTAGTGCTTCTTAATAGATTAGTGAATAGAATATAGGCCACGCTTTTAAACTAAAGTTTGGATGGGTGATAGTCACAGTAAATGGGCAGTAATATATTGATAGTTTTGAGGCAAGGATGGTAGAATTTTAGGGATGGATTTTGCAAGACCATATTTCTAGTTCTATTTTTTAAAACATTTAAGTGATTACAATTTGGCCTATGTCAATAAAGAAGAAGCCGTACACATCTTTTGTAGTGGGGAATTAGTGAAAAAATTTAGGAAATTGTACCTCCCTTGCAAGTTTACTTTTGATATTTCATCTTTATGATTTTTAAGCATCAGAAGGACAGGTTAGTCTTAAGGCATGTGGGTCAGTATCATTTCTTTTAATGTACTAAAACATTTTGGCTCATGAGTACATTAATTTTATTATTATTAAGATAAGTGGTATTTATTGTGGATTATTGTGTTTGGCTTGTAAAATTATTTCATGGATGGCCTAGATTTAGGGGTATAAAAATCACATTTTGTAGCAGTTGTATATTTTATTTATTTATGCAGTGTTTGATGTTGGTTTTGTGTTCTAAGTTGTAATTGTAAACAATCTCTAGTTTCCTACTTCAGATGTGGATGCTTCTCTCCTACTGCAAAAATAAACAGAAGAGAGCACATATATGAAGTCTGCCACATCCTCATTAGCATTATTTCCCATTATTTGGAAATTTGGTCAATGAACATTTTAGCTTTTACACTTTGCCCTCTTATATATTCTTGCACTTTTATGTATAACTCTCAGAACGGTTCTCAATATGAGCATTGTCATTTGCTTTAAAACAAATATGGATATTACTTTTGCCAATCAACTATGTGTTTGTCTTCAACCTTCTACTATATTTATTCATCTCTCTTTCTCTCTCATAGCCACTAAACTCAAACCAAATGACTCTGAGCAACTTATAGTTTTAAAAATACAGAACAATTAAAACAATCAAAAACAACAAAACAATTAAAACATTCAGAAAATAAATAAAAACAGAAGCTGAGATAATTAATCAATTAACAGTAAAGCCAAGAAATGGGGCACTTAACACATTCCAAGCCCCAGTCCTGGGTGCGTAACCAAGTTTTTAAAGCTTTGTGAAAGCCACCAGGTTGGAGCCATTCTAATGTTGGAGGGGAGAATAATCTATAAGGCAGGGGCTATTACGAATACCATGCTACATGGTAAATTTCATGAAAAAGTCCTGCATTGTTACCTTATCTCAGGGGTCTTCAAACTCGGCCCTTTTATGACTCATGGACTTCAACTCCCAGAATTCCTCAGCCAGCATGCCTGGCTGAGAAATTCTGGGAGTTGAAGTCCATGAGTCATAAAAGGGCCGAGTTTGAAGACCTCTGCCTTATCTTTTATATCCTTATAACCATATCTGTAAGATTGAGAATTGGGAAGCAACATTTTTCTCTACAAAAGGAGGAAAATCATACCTTGGCTGAAGGAGGCAGCAGGTATGAAAAACTGTAACTCTGTTCAATGACAGTCTGAATTTTGGGTATCTAGTGTTTTTCCGTAAACCTGTGCAAGATGTGTTACAATATTTAGAATAGTTTGGGCACTTCTCAACTTTTCAAGAGATGGTAACAAAGAAATTCAAGGCAATTTAACATTTTTGATTACCAGTATATGATGAATCTATGGAAAAAGCACAGGAAATTTGCAATATTCTGGTTGTTCTGTTATATTTAGCTTTCTGCAAACTGTCCTCTTTCTTTGATAAATGGTTAAAGAACAATACTGTTATTTCATTGCCTACATATCTGAAAGGCTAAAGAGCCTCTTTAAGGGCCATCAGATTTGGGCTGAAAAAATATGAAAAGTTCAATAATTTGTTGCTACTAGTGTTTGTCTGATTTTTTGCAACCTAGTCTTAGTGTAGGTTAGGTCATAAATGCTCATATTTTATGGCATTTTAAAAAAGATTTTTATTCCTCCTTTATTATTTTTATAAATTACTCAAGGCCACAAACATACCTAATATTCCTTCCTCCTTATATTTTCTCCAAAACAACAACTCTGTGAGGTAAGTTGGTTTGAGGGAAAGCTATTGGCCCAAAGTTACCCAGCTGGTTTTTCATGCCTAAAATGGGACTAGAACTTAGACTACAACTCTAAGCCTTATGGTTTCTAGCCTGATGCCTTAACTGTTAGACCAAAGAGAAATTCTAGAAATCACCAACTTTGGAGCAGCAAGATATTTCTTTTTTCAGGTCAGAAATATTTAAATAAAGTTCTAGATAATCATTTTTATTTCAGTTGCATTCTTTTCTTGAAGTTTTGTCCTCGCTTCACTAGACATTTAGGCAGAATATAGCCTAAAAACCAGCACAATTCCAGCTGAGTTTAGGGTTAAGCATGCAGCATTTATTGAGGCCTTAGACTAGGAAACAGTGTTGTGGGAACCATAAATGCTAGTCTGAAATACAACAGTTAAAAGGAGCATGGGGTGCTTGGCATAAAAAAGATAAGGCAATGTAGGAAGTTATGGCGTGTATAGCTGTTTTTCTTCTTGATTGGCCCAATATATAAAAAGACATTTTAAAAGAGACATTTTTGTTGTCAAATTATAAGGACGCTGCATTTAACAATATTCCGAAAATGCCACAACATATGTTATCATAACATAGCACATTTTAAAATATCTATTGACTTTTGGCTACATCCTTAGGGTCACCTCATTCACCAGTCTAGAGATGCATTTGGGATTACTATTCCGTGAAAACCTGAAACACCCTTTTGTTTTTCTTTGCTTGTGGTTCTTGGCTCAAACTCTGCACATAGTTATGTAATAACACCCTCTACTGTTTACCACTTTCTTCTGCCTATGAATTTCTAATGTGAAAATGTATTTTTCATAGAAGAGATAGAAGAGAACTTTTGACCTTTTGAAGTTCATTTTCTATCATGGGCTATATTTGGCTTTATTAAAAATAGTTCAAGGAAGTTAAAAAAACCATACTTTGTGGAAAGTGGTAGTGACAGAAAACAGCCTGTGACGTGTATTGTCTCAAATTTAAGGCCGCTTCTTATTTTAAGATTGGAATTTGATTATAAATACTTGCACAGAAAGTTATATTGCTTAATATTTCAGGCAGCGAATTACATTTGGTTTTACATATTGTACTGTGACATGTTTGAAACATAATTCACAGAATGAACCACAATTTGCAACATTTTACATCATATATATGAAGCATGGTGACTGTTCACACCACATTCTTGACCAAAGTCAAGCCATGTTATATATTTGAATAGTCCATTTCATGAAATATGTTTTAAATCTTTTAGGCTTTCCAGATCTTTCTCAGTGCCAGCAGTCTTTTCTCAAAGTGGAAGAACTTTCATCTGAATGAATAGTTTGGCACTCTCAAATGTTATCTCATGTACTTATTTTTGTAGTTGGAGTCTACATAACCTTAAGCTAGAATTCTTTTTAAGTACCGGTACTTTGTATCCTTCCTTCTATTTCAGGACACACACTGATTTTTTAAAATACCTTTAAATCTTCTGTCTGTGCTTCATATTGTAATCAAGAAGAAGCTTTTGGAAAATATTGTTTTTCTTTATCTTTATTAGATTTGCTACTTCTTTATTTAATTGCCTTCTTTTTCTTTCTATAAAAGGGGAAAAAATAACTTCATTTTTCTTGTTCTTTATTCACTGTCATTTAGAGAGACTGTGGATTTTGCCTCTGAGTCCTTCAGTAATCCCCCAGTAAAGGTGGAATGATGTGTGTTATAATAGAGGTGGTTGTAAGGGCAGCTGACAGACGAAATGTTACAGTGGCATGCATTGTATCCTAAGCAGGGCTGTATATAGACCTCATGATGGGCTGGCTTAGCTATTTACTTAGAAGCATTTCTAGAGGGCAACCTCATTGGGTTAAAAAAGCGTGCCTGAACAAGGAGCCTGTTGTTTGTGCTTGGCTTCTCTCACTCCCTGGCAGAAAAAACACAAATGCCTGGCAGTTAGAAAGCTATTCAGTAGACAGAGGTGTCTAGGAGGCCTCGGTCACTCATCAGATGCTGTAAAAGCCTTTACCCTGTTGTAATTCCTGGATAAAAGCAGTGCCAGATCAGCTGTCTTCATTTTCCACTGGAAATGCTAAGAAAATCTCTAAACAGAGTATGTGGCTTCAAGACTAGATGTGAAAATTATTCTCTCTCTCTCTCTCTCTCTCTCTCACACACACACACACACACACACACACACACACACACACAAACACACACACCACACACAAAGAAATAGCATCCAGAGTATATAGCCTGAACTAAGTCTTTGCTTATTTGGGGTGACTGTCAGATATTGCAAATATTATATTGTCAGTCTCGATTTATATTCACTTGCCTTTGTTCTGACATGATTTCAGACTCTGGATTAACAAACTGTTATTTATTTACGTCTACCCCACCTTTATTATTTTTATAAATAAATCAAGTTGGTGAACAACTTTTCTTCCTCTTATTTTTCTCACAACAACAACAACCCTTTGAGATGGGTTGGACTGAGAAAGAATTACTGGCTTGTATTAAGCTGTGTTTCATTATAGAAATAATTCTGGATAAGGCAAAGCCATCAATCAAAAGGCTGAAACACACACACACACACACACACACACACACACAGAAAATTAGGAGAATATGTCCTTTTTTCCTTCTACAAATAGCAAGTATATATCTATGGAAGATATAAAGAAATGAATTTAGTGATGACTCCACAGAAACGTTTCTTTTTTTCTCCTGCTGTTTTATTCCAGACATGAGCCTTGTTCATAAATCATTTGTTTGGTATTCATGATTTGAAACAGAAAAAAAGATAATATGCAGCTTGCCTCCAATGTGGTATTCTAACAGTAGCCCAACTCTCTGATAATTGCTTATTTCACATAATTGCCTGCTGAAGAGCTTTTACAATTAAGATACCTGGTGATGTTGGTTGACCCATGTGGATATATATAATGGTATGTGGGAATAACTTTGGGATATGTGGCAACAAGTTGCTGCCTAGGAAACAGATAAGAGGGAATGTAGCCCATAGCTGCATAATGGGCAAACCAAGAGGCTCAGGGGAAACCCCCTCTACCTTATTGGGATGTAAAGTTGACAGTGGGAAAATTGTATTTGCATTCTTGCAAGGGACTTTATGTTTTAGAATAAACCTGAGTTAGTTTGTCTGGCCATTTATCCTGTCTGGTCTATCTGGTAAGGCTGACTTTAGGGGGTTCTTTGCAATTAGATTCAGTCCTGAAGGGTGGTCCAGTGAAGTGATAAGAGACATTAGAATAAATTCCCTCCAGCCCTCATTTGGCTTCCCTTCCCTTCTCTTGTCCCTAAAAATCACTTTGACCAACAGAAAGTTAAAAACCATTCTGTTGCCTAAAATTGGCTTTTACTGATTTGTTTTCCAGAACTTTGCTGTGGCTCTAAAACTCCATATTTTTTATTAGGAGTTTTAAAGATTAGAAATGATTTTGTCTTATTTTTAATCTATTTTGCTGCTTTAGAAGCATTTAGTCAAAATGCTACTTATAAGTATTTAAACAACAATAAGCAACAATAAACACATGTTGCAGTGAATAGCCTGATAATTCCTTATTTTGTTGCTTTGGTGGCAAACTTATTAACCAACAGCTATTAGCTGGTATAAACTTGGGATGGTTAACACTATTCAAGAAAAGAGTCATGAACATTTATAGTGCCAAAGAAATTTTGATCAAGATATGTAGTAATTGATGCTTTTATCTCTTCTTCTTTACCACAAAGCAGTTGCAGGTTTTAAACGTTTGCTTAGTACTTCATAAATCATAGCATATATGATCATCAGTGTGTACTATGATGGCATCACTCACATGGCTTCCTCTAAAGGAGCCATGTGAGTGATGCCATCATAGGAAATGTGATGCAGAAAGCATTACATTTTCTAAAATAATGGGCATATACAGTTTACTATTGTTTACTATTGGCTTATTCACTCAGTTGAACTAACAATAACATTAAGCTAAAATAATTTAATGAAACACTGTTACATATACACACAACAAAAATCTGCATATATAAATATTTAACACTGTTTTATTCTTAATTCAGATTGGAAATAAAAGTTAAGGTTACTTCAGTAGATTCAAGCATCATTATTTCCTTTGCAAGTTCTACACAGTTTTCTTCAAACTCAATCCTCCACTTAGCTTTGACTTCAGCTTCCATAATACCTATAACCATGTTGTTTAGGCATTGTAGATATTAGTCCAGTAACTCTTGAGAAACGGCACCTTTCTGTTATAGTGTTAGGAATATGACGCAGTATATTCCATGCAATTCTACTTGGAGCCTTTTTGTGTTTTTGAAATATGTCCAGTTGATCAGTACTTACTAAAGTAACAGAATGTGTGTGTAGTACATTGGTACTACAAATGTACTTGGTAATACATTTGTTATATGCAAGTTTCAATTTCTTTCACTTGAATTGAATTGAATTCACTTGAATTGAGCATTCATTTTAGTAGCATTGAGCTTAATCATATTTATATGATTAATAAAATCTGGTCTACTTTTTCTCACTTATTCCAATACAGGAAAATAATGAATATTTAGAATTTAAAAAATGTGAATCTGTTATAATAATATTGCATTTTTTGGATTTGCACCTGAGAAGAACCTAAAAGGAAGAACTTTACTTTCTTAAAAATGCATTTTATATTTTGATCCACTGAATTTCTTAGGAAGTTGCAATTGATGTGCATAATCAGGGAAGAGAAGTCTGTAAGATTCCTATAAGAGTTGCTTATTGGTACAATGAGAGTATCTACTTTTCCCATTTTGGATTCAAATATTTTTGTATATCCTCAGCAAAATTAGTTGTGGTTTTAACATCTACTATTGCTTCTCATGATGCTTACCCTTGCATTGTTTTCCCTTTTATTATCTCTGTCATTATTGTTGAAATTCCAGTTATAGGCTGCTTGGAAAATATATTTCTACATTCTATTGGAATTTCTCTGACTTTTCTTTTTTCACTGTCGTGCTACAAACCAAATTGCTATGTAAAGCTGGTTGATTAACCTTGTTGGGATGAGGGTTTGTTATTTCCCACTGTTGCCTATCTCCAAATATGAGTAGATATTTTTATACACTTTAAGGAATTTAAGCTATGGTCATTTCACCCTGCATTATTCTGAGTTAAGGTAGAGCAGATAGCTGAACTGATTCAGATGAAGAAACTGGATAGGATCCTACTCCCACTTCATTGCTGAAAGAATGGACTTCATTCTTTAATTCGCAGTTGCCCCAATAGTACAGATAGAAGAACATAACATTTGTTAAACTTCACAGAGAAAGAACTGCTCCATACACCAGATATGTCTCTGTAACAGCTCCTTAGAGTTAGAATATTCTGTCAATATTAGTATCCTTTATTAATTGGGAGCTCACCACCATTAGGAAGTCTCCATTTATGGTACATGCTATGTTTGGCAGGTTAATGTGCATCTGTTGCAGCATGGTAATGATACATTTTTGGAATGTGTTTATTGTTGTCCCCAGTGTTCTTGCTTGAGTTCTGTCAAGGCAAATTAAAGGAGTTGACAGTGTCTTGGATAGCAATAGCTAATCAGGTCCAAGTCTTAAACAACATACTTGGAGAAGAAAATATATTGAAGCTTTCAGTTTGCATCATTGCAGAAAGAACTCCCCTACCTCACCTAAAGTTGGTCAAACAGCATAACATTGTTATATAAATTGGCTTCTGCCAATGGAATTAGTTATGGTAATAGCTCTTAAAGCATATGTAAGTTATTTAAAACAGATCAATATTGTTCATTTTTGTTTTAAAAAGTTCAGCAGATTTAGTAAAACTATTCAGTAACAATGAATGTAGACACACATTTTTGCGTCTGCCCAAATAGATTTCCATTATAACCACATAGTTTTGAAGTTTTTAAAATATAAAGTTTTTTTAAAAAAATGAGAGCATTTTAAATGTAAATCACATCCAGGGATTTCAGAATATTATTTTGCAGCTTCTATAAGTTGTTGCAGATAGTTGAATTATGACACTGAGTAGATGCCGTTCATAAACATAATCCCAGAAAGTGTAATGGATAATGATAATGATTAAAATTGTAATACAAGCAAAAGATGCATAATGATTAAAGAAAAGCCAACACAGTTATGTTTCTGTTCCATCAGAAGAGAATCTGTGCTGTAATAGGAGACCTTTGGATACATCCCCCAAATTTCTACATACTTATAATTTGTAAAATAAAGTGGTTCTGCAGAAATTTAGACTGTTCACTTTTTTCACTTTTGAAAATAATCTGGATCTCGGTTTAATTTTCATTTGTTTCTTCCTGAAATATGACACTAGTATAAATAACACATACCTTGTCAGTATCTGATTATTAGCGATATGTATGATTTTTTTTATATTGAAGATAACTAAATGCTTAATTTTCATTAAACCTTATCAAAAATATAAATCCACAGGAGTCAACCTCTTATTGAAGGAAAGGCTTTGTGTATATGAGCCATCAGTGTATTTTAATATTTTCTGAGTACATGTAGCATGTTGCCAAATTTGGAAAAGGTATCTAACAACACATTATTGCATAAATAGGATTTCACAATTTTTTTCCATTGCCAAAGATCCAGAATAAGATTTCTTCCATTGGATTATGAAATACCATATTGCTGATTTTAGTTAAAGACTTAACTTCTGAAAATAACTTTCTCTGACTTTTGAAAAGGCAATCTAAGGCAATAGAATGGTCCTTTGGAATTGCTGGGTTGCAAAGGTTTAGGAAATCTCTACTGAAACATGAATTGGGTTCATGGACTTAGACCTGATATTGTTAATTGTTGTCTACAAATCCATCTTTCTTGAGCAGATTGTGTGTGGATTGACGGAGTTTATAGATATCTATCTATCTATCTATCTATCTATCTATCTATCTATCTATCTATCTATCTATGTCATTCACTTGTTCATTCAGATAATTAAAGTGAAAGCTCTTGGAAAAAATGGGCTAAACAATATTTTGTAATTGTTCTTTAATCTGTGTATTTTAGGTTGTTCACCTTTAAAAAAGTATAGTATATCCCATTACTTCATGAGAGTCGATAGTACATTATGATATCCATATGCATATTGTCACAGCTACATCTGTAAGTACTATCAACCTGTAGCTTTTACAAAGCAATGCACTTAGAGAATCACATTTTCTTTCTTTGTTCTTCTGATTACCTGCCAATAACCCTTTCAGGAAAATAAGCTTTCCCCTTTCCTTGTCTTACAGAGGAGCAAGCAGTGTAGGTTGCCAAGATGGTTTGGCAAAATGCACAGCCACTCCAGCACTGAAGAAGAGCATCAAATCAAATCCCATTTATTTAGTTATTGCATGCTTTCTTGCTTGCAGGTGAGCTGTTCTGTTTATAGGAGAAACACCAAGTTCATACTGTTTGAATTTTTTTTTAGCTTTTTTGTGGAATAGTTGCAGCTGTTTTCAGCCAGTGTCATCTGATAGTTAACAGTCCTGGGTGTATCAATGAGACGCTGACGAAAAGCTCAAATAAAAAAAAGGACTGTTAAACACTAATAACATTTCTTTTTCTCTATTATATTTTCAATTTTCTGGACTATTTAGGATTTAGTTCATTTTTTTGTTTAAGTATGCTGTGCACTGTACGAATGAATATTTTTATTACGGTCACTGACCAGAATTAAGTACATAGTGCTATCTCTTTCAAAGGCTGAAGGACAGTGGACTCCACTAGAGGCTTAATTGCAAATGTTTAGTATTACATTTTTCATTTTTACATATTTTGAACACTGTAAGGTTAATAAAATATTTCAATATGTGATTTAAGCAAGGTATGTTCTGCACATGTTTAAATAATACAAGCAAGAAAATAAGTTTAATTCACCTCATTGAATTTGATAGCAGCCTTGATAGCAGTCTCATTTCTTTTTACATTTTTGTTGCTCATGGTGAAATTGGTTACAATTAGCATGCAGCTTAAGACATTATCCAAAAACAAATAGATAAATAATAGATAAATAAATAAATAAACAAACCTTATGTCAGACAGGTGGCCATATACATTAGGTAGATGATAGGTAGATAGACAGACAGACAGACAGACAGACGATAGATAAATCTGTGCTGCTCATCTTAAATATCATCTGTGATAATTCGAATGCTGAGCAGTGCTGACTGGTCAGCAATGCCAGCTATCAGAAATCTGTGGAGGTCTGCATATATCACTGCAACTGAAACTTTTATCACCACCACTGCAGGAGAAAGACTTTCATTTGGCTGTGCCAGTCCATCAAAGTATTTTATTTATGTGCTTCCAAGCCTTTAAAAATTCTTTTAGGGTACATCAGTAGGGAGTTAATAGAAACTTTGAAATAGGAAAAATGCCTGTGGGTTAAGCAGAAAACCCCAGTTGCCTGAGTCAAGCAAAATGCTTGTACTGTTGTTGATAGGTCATTTGCCGAAGGGGAGTTGAATGGATTGCTTTCTATTCTTCCAATCATGATCTGCAGTTGCTTTCCTTTTGGAAAAAGAGTTATCTCCTACTTCTCAGGGCTAGATAGAAGACTGTATTAAAAAAAAACACGTAGGTAATCTTTAAATGTGACTGTAATAATTAATATTGTACAGAGACATGTTTTAGGAATTGTTAAGGGACCCATGTTAAACACATCTATGTTGCATCATGGAACAATTTCCCTTTAGATTTTGGGAAGCTAAATAATGAAGAAGGGTTCTCTTTCACAGTCTGCTGTATCAACAGCGAGAACTTTAATCTTTTCCCAAGCACTCTTTAAGAGAAGCAAGTTAAAAGTTAAATGTTACCTCCTTAAAAAAACTAAAATATCTTAAGCACAAATGTTCCACCTCCTTTCTGCTAAATGGGATTGTAGGATTTAATTCCCTGAGAAATTTTACATCTTGATGAAGGTAACTTTGCACATCTTTTTTTAAAAAAATAGGAAAAGATGGAATGTGATATCATTAAATTCCCACCAGATTGCGTACTTTCTTAGATATAATTTAGCTTGTGATTTTGCAGGAAAAAGAGACATTGGATCAGCAATATAAAACCCAACAGGATACTGGGATCGGTGTGGGACTATGTATTTAATTCATATGGGAAGAAAAAAATCAGATATTACAAGTTCCTATTATTGCTGGAGAAGTAATTGTTATATAATGAATTGAGCTTGACAAATGGTGACTACCTAGATACATCTATGTGGAATTTACTTGCCAATGGTCTTGTAGGATGTCTATCCAACTTCTGATCTAAACTGTAGCACTGGGATTTCTTGGTGTCTTCTGTCCAAGTACTTAGTCAGATCCAGCTCTCATTATTTTTTGGGAATCAGCTAAGCTCAGCTTGGTACAGCCTTTTTCTGTAGACAATTGTTGCAACCCCAATTGTTGCAACCCTAACCCTAACCCTAACCCTAAATATGACACACACACACACACACACACACACACACACACACACACACACACAAACTCTAAAGCAGGAGAAGGGAATTTAAGGACTACCCAACATCTTTCAAACTTGATAATGCGAGCTGGTACTATTGGAAAATTTGGGTCAATAACATCTAAAGGAGCCAGGGTTTCCCACTCCCGTGCTACAAGTGCTAATTTCCTTCTCATTACATATTTGATCCTATTTTTTTTGCTTAACTTGGCTAAATAGGTTTATGGCTAGTTAGAAAATCTGAAGAAAATTGTGTTTTAAGTAAAAAAAACTACAGAGAGAAAGTAATACTCTAATTATACATATTGAAAAGATTTTTGATACCATTTTAAAAATAATGTATTTCCATTCTTTTCCCTGTCCAGGTGACTATGTTAATTAAAATACAGATCAGATTTTGTCCTATTTTTTATTGTTGGTTGTTTCCTTCTGTTGTTTCTATCTTGATAAAATATATGGTGTTGGTGAGCTATTGATTTATTCTCCTTTCTTAGCTATAAATTCTCAACAATGTTTATTTTATTAATTGTGGAAATGAATTACCCAAACAAACTAAAATTTACTGTTCCTATATCATTAAGGGAATAGATTCCAAGACAGGATTCAAATTCAGTCTTTCTTTCTTTCTTTCTTTCTTTCTTTCTTTCTTTCTTTCTTTCTTTCTTTCTTTCTTTCTTTCTTTCTTTCTTCTTTCTTTCTTTCTTTCTTTCTTTCTTTCCTTCCTTCCTTCCTTCCTTCCTTCCTTCCTTCCTTCCTTCCTTCCTTCTTTCTTTCTTTCTTTCTTTCTTTCTTTCTTTCTTCCTTTTTTCTTTTTCTTTCTTTTTCTTTCTTTCTTTCCTTTCTTTCTTTTTCTTTTTTTACAGTCTCATGCAAAAGACAGCTTCCCTAGTACACTTGCTAGAATAAAACTGAAGATATAAGTCAGATGCATGTTCTATTGAGCACAGATTAGGACTCAGTTGAAATAGGGCTCTTGAACTTGCTTACCTGTACTATGAGAAGTGTATTTATTGTAAGTGAGGGTTAGGATCAGAGATAGTTTAGTTTATAGTTTTATTATATTTGTATAAAATATAATAAAAAATGTTATAGGTAAATAAGGCGCATTATGTAGGTGGAGAAGTGTCTTCATATTTGGGGTAATAGGAATGAAACCAAAATTACAGCTTTTTATTTGCCTGGCATTCAGTTCATACCGGTATGCTTCATGGGTACCCTTGCTCCACCAAAGCAGGAACAACTTTCTCATCTGCTTTTAATGACATTTGCCATTTTACTAAATTTATAGCAGCAGGCAGCGTTAATGTATGGCTGTGCCAGGGTTTGCAGACTTACAGATAAAGATACTGTTTGCAGTGATACGATATTGTAATGTACAAGGATAGGGTATTACACAACTGATGATAATTCTCTTTCCATTAACATTCAGGGTGCTACACAAAATAACAGTAAAATATATTGTTTAGAGTTTTACTGAAGATGAAAGGAAGGAATCATTAAAAGCGCCTTGGCTATAGTCTGAATGTGCATATATATGCATATGAATGAAACAGCATTGTACTGAACAGACATAAAAATGCTGTTCATGGTACATTTTAAAAATTGTTTCCTTTCCCTTTCCTCCTTTCCTTTCCTTTCCTTTCCTTTCCTTTCCTTTCCTTTCCTTTCCTTTCCTTTCCTTTCCTTTCCTTTCCTTTCCTTTCCTTTCCTTTCCTTTCCTTTCCTTTCCTTTCCTTTTCTTTCCTTTTTTTTTGCTAACATTTTAACATATATCTCAGGCTGGTAGGCTAAGAGCCTGGGACTTCCCCTCACCACACTTGGAGCCTTTGATCAGTTGCTTTGGAGGTAACATCAAAAGGATGGCTGAAAAAGACAGCCAGGCTGTGAAGTTCAACATTCAAGTTAATAGCTTGACTGAAGGTTGTACTGCATTGCCAGAGCTGCAGTAAACACGGGCATACCTTCCACGGCATTTCTTGGAAATTGACCCAAATGTTGTGTACTTAAAAAAAAGGCTTAATTTGCATTTGGATGAGTGACAGATTTTTTAAAGTGCCACTTTTAGTCATTTGCAGAATAGAATAAAAAGCTCAAATGATATCTACAGTATTGCAGGCAGGCATTTTGTTATAATAGTAATTAAATAATGTGCTTCATTACATTCTATTTATGTAGAATCGTTGTCAATTTATATATTTTTCACCTCAATAGAGTCACAGCTAAGAAAAGAGTTACGCTGAGAAGACAGTAGTCAGAAGAATTTCAGAAATCTAGGCTGTATCCTACATAAAATCAATAAATCTAGAATCTATTCTTGCAGGCCACATTCTGATCATTTTCTTGATTTATTGTTTCATACCTACATTTCTGTATTTCTTGTGCATGTAGAACAATGAGAAGAGAAACTGGTTTCGTTGGTTTGTTTAGAATGCAAGAAAATGCTCAGGGCCCAGTTTTCCCATTTCAAGGCATGAGCGTAATTTTCCTTTTTCTGAATTTCGTTATGTTTTGTTATGTAGTAGTCAAGCATAACAATATCCCCACAACCATCCCTACTGGAAGCTCTAGTTTTGTTTCCAACCTAATTTTGAAGGCATTATTAAATAAAGCAAAATGGTAAGCCAGCATGCAGCAAAGCCCAACTTTTCAGTGATGCTTCTGAGTTGACTATAGCCACATGGATTTTTAAGGAGTCTGTCCATCTTGCAAAGAAATAGACAGAAAGAAACAGAAGGTAAAATGAGGTGAAAGGGAATATTTTGAATGCTGGAGATGATGAAGGAAAGTAACCTGACTAGGTTGCTTCCTGATAAATGGATTTTTGAGACTGGTTACACCCATCAAAAATAGCTGTTTTGTAAGACCTCCTATTACACACTTCCAGAATTCCAAATTTGTTAGTAGAAGTCTGTTATGCATCTTTTATAACTTGTTTGTGTTTGTAAATTAAATATAGCACAGGCTCAGTAATAATGGTATTTATCTATTTTGAGTGAATATATATCAAGTTCAGTAGGCTTGGGGAAAATATCTGATAGCAGGTGATGCAAATGGCTGAAATGCTGCTACAAGTCAGGGATAGACTACTATATTAATGCTATTACTGACTAGGGTAAATTGATTTGGAGAAAGTAATTTCCACATTTCTAAAGTGCATATTGCCTATAATTTATTGCAATAATAACTTTGACTCACCTTTTCCCAATTTAGTGCCTTCGAGATATGCAGACTCTGTATCTAATACTTTTCAATAATCTAATTATTGGGTATAGAGACCAGAAAGTCTGGGTGATATCTTTATCTATGGGAATTTTTTTCAGTATCTTGCACATATCAAATGTTGGCAATATTCAAAGTTTCTTTGTCTCTTCTTGATATGCAACTAGCTGGGTAGTTTATTTAATAATGATGGTTTTCTTATTTGTGCTGACTGCAGTAAACCAAATGTTTGCAAGAAAAGTTAAATTACATATCCCGGATAGCAATTACGTTTGTGAGATAAGTTAAATTACGTATCACAGACTAGACAACCCCTGATCCATTGAAGCATTCTTCTTTCCACATATAATATAGTCTCAGCCATTTTCCCTCCCCTCATGATTTTCATGAAAGCACCACTTCCTCTTCCTCTTCCTCCTCCTCCTCTTCCCCCCCCAATAGAACTGCCTGTCACTTTGCTAGGAAGAAGGGAAACTAAGAAACCTTCAAGAAAACAGCATCCACACTCACCATTCCAGCATGTTCCCAAGGGATTCCTCCCTCCAGATAGCTATGATTTCCTTCCTTCCTTCCTTCCTTCCTTCCTTCCTTCCTTCCTTCCTTCCTTCCTTCCTTCCTTCCTTCCTTCCTTCCTTCCATAATAAGTAATAAATTTACTTCCCTAAATAGGTAAACAGAATGATCATGGGCTGGCAAAAACTCCCTCTTGCCTTTCTTCTTTCCTCCCACCTTTTTTTTTCATTACTTCCTTTGCTAATTTTCATTCACTGAGGTATACTATTTTGTCATTACCTCAGAACAGTTCACCCTTCCTCTTGGTTTCCCCACTGGTAACAAGCATTGGAAATGGCGACTATATGAGTGCAGCAACACTGAAATTCAATTCCATGGGAGACATGACTCCTGGATTTTAACATTTTGTAAATTAGCCTATTTAAGATGTGTTCATTTAAAAAGAGCTGCCCTATGAACTATTGTTTTGCCCAGTTGAAGGTTGGGCAGGTATAAGAGACAAACTAGACGTAAGAGTTTTAGTAGTATACAGGTAGGGCACAATGAAATAATTTTGTACAGGTGTGCATAAAATTGAATTCTGAATCCTGCTTTCCATTTCATTAAAATAACCAGAGTGGGATTCTTACCTCCCATTCCCAATCTTGGAATTTGGATTTATTTGTGGAACAAGGGGAAATTATATTCTTTTGAATTCATGTGTAAGTTATTTTATACTGGATAGATGGTTAATAATCCTCCTGTATGCTTCATCTAAGCAACTGTATCCCCTGCTTGAACTTGGAAATGTACTGTGGATTCTCATAAAATATGAGATTATGGCATGTGATAAGATTGGAGACATTGCTTTACTGACTGCTCAGTAAATACATTGGTGTCTCTTCGATGTGCCCTGAGGCACTGAAACCCGAGGCCTGCCCACATCTTGAGTTCTACTTTCCTGCTTGCAAAGTGCCTCTGGCTAATAGAGCAGTCGATTTTCCCCCTCCCTTTTCCTTTCCTCTGGCCTCCTAATAAAAATAAAAAGATTTTTTTTGTGTGTGCATGTATTTTCTTGTTGCTGCTTAAATAAAAAGGGATGTATAGTTGAAGTGAAACTCCGCTCTTATAAATCCAGTTGTAAATCACATTAACACTTAATGTATTTCATTGACAAAATATTTTAAAGTTAATGCACTTGATTTAGTGCATGCATCTATTTTAAGTGAGAAACAGACGTGCACGGATTGCTCATGTGCAGAGAATACAGATTTGAAATTAAAGCCAATAGGACCTGATAGTATTTCTTTGCTTTTGGTTTCTTAAGTAATCAGTTACTCCTTGCTGCTAGAAGTTAGCTGTGAAATACAAATTTTCTGCTTTCCTCCATTATTTAAATTCAGAGACTTGGGTTGTTTTTTTTTTTTTTTGCTACAGATATCAAACAAATCCAGAAGCAATAAAAATGGAAAAGTCAGTTTTAGCTGGCTAATCCTTCACACTCTTGAACAGTGATGAAATGCATGTACAGTTAAAGGAAATAGTGATTGGATGCTTGCAGATATGGGAAAGCAAGCAGTTTGTATGGGGAATATAATCAGCATTTCCTAGAACTGCTATGGATTTAATTAGTGATAACTGTATGTTAGATCCTTCAGAACACAAGAATCACTGCTAATCTCATTGTCATTAATTGCAAGACTTCCTTACTCTAGGGATCTACATTTTGTGTAAAGTAATTATATATGATGCCGAGGAATGCTTTGTTCATTTGTGCTGAGGAAGTTATTGAAAGAGAGATATCTTGAAGAGGAATTGTTTTTGCAAGTATGGGAAGCTGCATAGATACTAGAAAAAGTGAAAAAGCAGAAGGAAGTTATGAGAAATAAATTCCAGTAAAGGGAAGAAATTTAGAATAGAGATAAGGATAAGACATCAGAGGTACGAGATGAAAAGCTTTTAAAATTAGAAGTAATATGCTGAAGTTTATACAAATCACCCAAAGCTGGTTTACAAAAGGTGAGGATTCCTAATTCAGAGAGAAGAGAGATGGTTGAATGCAGTGGAGATTTTCTTAATATACTAGAAAGGATATATGGAAAAAGGAAAAAAAATAGCAAAATGGAGATTGCATTATCTCTGTGAGGTAGGAAATACGTGGCAGATCTTGGAAATGCTGCAAATAAAGAAGCAACAGAATCTGATGTCTTGGATATGAGGAACAAGGGATTAATATAAATTTTATGGCATAGCATGCTTTGGTGATCCAGCAAATGCATTCAGTTTAGTAGTAGCTTAGAAATATGAGATATATGATGTTTGGGTTAGCAACAGCACTTAGGCTTATACACTGCTTCACAGTACTTTGCAGCCCTCTCTAAGTGGTTTGCAGAGTCAGCATATTGCCCCCAACAATCTGGGTCCTCATTTTACTGACCTTAGAAGGATGGAAGGCTGAGTCAACCTTGAGCTGATGAGAATCAAACTGCTGGCAGTCAGCAGAATTAGTCTGCAATACTGCATTCTAACTACTGTGCCACCACTGCTGTTTGGGTTATTCAGTATTAGCTTATTGCCTTAGACCACTGCTTTCCAAACTTGTGTAAGCTACCTGAAATTGGATAAAGGTGATTTATCTTTGGATTAGGACGCATGCTTCCTTTATCAAATCACAATTTAACTAAGAACTTTTTCATAAGCTGTTTTTGAGTGTTGCAGGACAAATTTGTGAAGCAAATGTAGTGCAATCCCTTATGTGATTTACAATATTTGTGTGCTCTTTGTGCATTCAGATACAATATATTTGATTATTGTGGCTATATGTCTACATCTAACTCCCAACGTCTATGTTGAGCATGTGGAATAGAATATATTATAAGTCAGTCAGTCAGTCAGTTTTTCTGTCTGCCTAAATTTGTATGCCGCTCCGCTCCCAATGACTCTGGGTGGCTCGTAACAAGTAAAAAGAAAAAAGAAAAGAAATTACAGTGAAATGAAAGGGAAGGAAGGAGGGAAAAGAAAGAAAGAAATAAAGAAAGAAAAGAAGAAAAGAAAGGAAGAAAGAAAGAAAGAAAGAAAGAAAGAAAGAAAGAAAGAAAGAAAGAAAGAAAGAAAGAAAAGAAAAGCTTTGTGATTTGGATTACAGTCTGAATTACATGGTACCCGGATTGTAAACAATTTTCTGCTTCCAGTTCAGCATAAAATGTTGTGAAATGAAGATAATAGAATAGGACAATATGGGGAATTTCTTGATGAGATGCAGCCAATATATATAATTGCCCAATATGCGTATAATGTACAAATAAATGCCTTCTATATTCTAGACTTTTTAAGCACAACTGATTCTTAAAAAAATAAATAAATCTGGGTGCTTTATCAAGTCCTCTATCTACAGTGCTTGAGATAGAAAATTAGAACCATCTGTTGGAACTACTATAACATTTGAAAGTTCTTTCGAGTAAAATTTCACAATACTTGCATGGGCTAATGGGTTTATTCAACACATATAGTGAAAAGATAAGCATTTGTATAGATTTTTCCACAATCAAGGTCTGTTTTCAGGATATGATTATTAGGAGAATTCTCAATAGAAAATTGTTTTTATTATATCAACATTAAAAATTATGTAGTACAAGTTCATACTATATTTGTGCATGTTGAAATGTGAAAATCAAATATCACCAAGAAATATAGAGTTATTTGCTATTTATTATTAAATTAGTTTGCTGCCTGACTCCCAATAACTTCAGGCAGCTGACAAGAAAACATTTTTTTAAAAAAAATCAAAAAAGAAAAATAAGAAATAAAAGATAGCAGGATAATAGAAATGGATGGGAACATAAAAAAGAATTCAAGGGGGCTTCACTCACCATCCCTAATGGCCTGAGAGAGAAGAGCCGCTCTGAAATCCCCTTTGAAACACCAATAGGGAATCCCATTACTGAGCATAGGCACTGCTACAAAGAAGGTGTCCTTCTGGGATCCACAAGACTTAATTGAAAGAACCTGGAGCACACCATCCCTGCAGAATTGCCAGATAGACATTATGAGAGGCAGGCAGTCCCTGTTGTGATTCAGGGTCAGCCTGTGGGTTCAGCAGTTGGGTCGGACGATTCAGAGGAGGAGGAGGAGGAGGGGTTTGGAGAGCCTGCAGAGGACAGTTCTGAGGCATCGCAGAGCTCTCAGCCAGGCCCCTCCCATCTAGTTACTACTCAGACCCAGCTGTGTGAGCCTGACAGCGTGGATGAAGATGACCCACAGCTGGCCCTGTTTAAGGACGCCCGACGCAGGAGGCAATCAATCAGGAGTAAACAGAGGAAGGCAATGGGGCACCTCGGAAGGAGGCAAAGGGAAGCCACGCCTTGAAACTGTTTAAAAGGGGAATGTGTGGGAGGGCTGGTTGCTGAAGGCAACCGTTTGAGCAGCTTCTGTTTTAGTGGTTTGTATTTTGTTTTGCTCAGTTTGCTCTGTTTTGGATCTGTTTTGTGTAAATAAATTTGGTGGGCGTACTTCCAGCCTGTTGCCTTTTGTAAAGGGGTTGTCCCTGGCTTTTCTGCAGGTCCGGTAGTAGGCTGGAACAGAACAGTCCCTCGAGTAACCAGGCCTACTCCATGTAAGGCTTTATAGGTGACACTCAGCACCTTGAATCACACCTGGAAGCAAATTGACACCCAGTGTAGCTCACAAAGTAGAAGTGTTACATAATATACCCATGTGTGTTTATGTGCATGCGTCTCTTTATGTATATGAAGTGTGTGTGTCCATTCATTTATTCAGGAGTGAGCTAAAGTAACAGGGAGAGAACCTATAAAAAGCATGCGGTAGGAGGAGTTACAGTTTTGTACTGCTTTGATAAATATTAACTTCACAGAGAGCTGGCAATGGAATGGTACCTAAGAGACATTTCTATGAATCGGAAGTGCTCACTTTGATTTTTATCCCTGCAGTGAACTCAATAACTGATCACAGATCAGCCACTTCTTATTTCTCAGCCTCTGCAGCCCCGAGATAATAACATCGGACTTTTTCACTGGTGTTTTTTTAAAACTTAGAATGTGCAGATGTCTTAGAAATAGATAGAACAAGACTGCTCTATTGCAGAGTTTGTCTATTTAACTTAATATCTGAGCAGATGTGTGCTGGTAGGAATTGTTATTTGTGCTATTATTATTATTATTTATTAAATTTATATGCCGCCCTTCTCCCTAAGGACTCAGGGCGGCTCACAACAATAAAAAATAAAAAAAAACATAGAATGCAAAGATTTAAAAAGAATTAAACAATAAATAAAGAAATAAAGGACAATTTAAGCTGATAAAAACCAAATTTAAAAACCATGATCAGTCCAGGCCTGCTTGTTGGAACAACCATGTCTTCAGGTCACGGCGGAAGGATCGAAGGTCAGGGGCCATCCGCAGTTCCGAAGGCAGTTCATTCCAGAGGGTCGGTGTGCCCACAGAGAAGGCTCTCCCCCTGGGGGTCGCCAGCCGGCATTGCCTGGCCGACGGAACCCTGAGGAGGCAGACTCTGTGGGAGCGAACCGGGCGATGGGAGGTTGACATTGGCAGCAGGTGGTCTCGCAAGTACCCCGGGCCTAAGCCATGTAGGGCTTTAAAGGTAATTACCAGCACCTTGAATCGCACCCGGAGGGCAACTGGAAGCCAATGCAGCTTGTGCAGGAGTGGTGTAATATGGGAGTATCGAGATACTCCCATAAGCACCCGCGTTGTCCTAACATTTTTACTATTACTGAGTTTCATAATGAATTGGATTTTTTTTTATTTCTTGGTGTAGCTTATTGAAAGCCCACATCAACCTTAATCTGTTTTCTTTGTAATATGAGATTACAGGTCCTATAATCTGCCACTTATACAATTGTATCCTTTCCTTTGCTTCTGGTTGTGATTAATCCAAGTGTAGTTGATAAGAGTGGCTTGATTTGAATGTGGCTAAAAAGGTCCTGTTTATGACAATATGCTGGTTAATGAGAGTCTGTTGCCCAACTGAAAATGAGTTCATGGGATAAGAAAACCATGATCTGTGGAATCTTGAGTGTTATTGACAATCAAGCTAAGAAAATTTAAATGTTTTGGTTCAGTAGCTATGTTTAGAATTTGAACATTTTCAAATGAATGTCACGATGGGCAGAATGTGTCCATTTATGAAGTAGTTGAATAATTTCAATCAGAACAGAGCTGGAAGGGACCTTGCAAGTCTTCTAGTCTAATCCCCTGCTCAAGATGGAGACCCTATACAAGGGGTCGGCAACCTGAAAAAGCAAAAGAGCCACTGGGAACTGGTTCCATCACACATAAAAAAAGAGGGAGCCACGCGCATACATCCACGCACGTGCAAGCGCATAAAACAAAATGTTTTGTGCATGCGCAAAATGTTTTGTTTTTTGCGCATGCGCGTGCGTGGATACACGCGCGCGGTTCCACTTTTTTTATGTGGACGCACCTGCACGCCAGCAGCGACGGGTCTCTGTGGTGATGGGCGCTGGGTTGCAGCACCGCCTTCAGCCCAGGCGTCACCGGAGCCACCCCCGGGACCTCCAAACTGCCGCCCGAACACCCGTTTGGAGACCTGCTGGTGTTGGTTTAGAAAGCTGCTGCAAGCCGCGGCAGCTTTCTAAACCGACACCAGCAGGTCTCCAAACCACACCTTGGCCCAAACACCAGCAGGTCTCCAAACGGGTACCGCTGCTGCCCGTTCCAAGAGGTGCGCGCGCACCTCTCCAAACCTTTGGAGTGGTGCGTGCGCACCTCTTATTCGGAGTGGTGCATGCACACCTCCACCTGTTCCGAGAGGTGCGCGCGCAGCTCTTCCCGTTCGGAGTGGTGCGCGCGCACCTCCGCCCGTTCGGAGAGGTGCGCGCGCACTGGAGCCGCGGGTTGCCGACCCGTGCCCTATACCATTTCAGATAGGTGGTGGTCCAGTCTTTTCTTAAAAACCTCAAGTGATCAAGCACTTACAACTGTGTCCTCACAGTTAGGAAGCTTCTCCTTAATTACAGGTTGTTTGTTGTCTTGCCTTCTGGTGCTTTGAAAAATAAGTTGACCCTCTCTTCTTTGTGGCAGCCCCTCAAATACTGCTATCGTTTCACCCCTATTCCTTCTTTTCTCTAGACAGGCCATACCCAATTCCTGCAACCATTCTTCATATGTTTTTGTCTCCAGGCTCTTAATCATCTTACTTGCTCTTTGCACTTTTCCCAAAGCCTCAACATCTTTTTTTTGTAATGTGACCAAAACTGGATGCAATATTCCAGGTGTGGTCTTACTAGGGATTTATAAAATATTACTAGTACTTAATATGATTTTGATATCTTTTTGAAGATATTGAAGAGTACTGGGCCTAAGATGGCACCCTACTACTTACTTCCCTCCATGTAGATGTAGTACCATTAAGGACTACTCATTGAGTACAGTTTGTCAGCCAGTTAAAAATCTATCTGGTGGTGGTGATATCTATCCCACATTTTTCTAGCTTACCAAGAAGTAGGTTGTGGTCTACTTTGTCAAATGCCATGCTGAAGTCTAAATATACTATGTCCACAGCATTTCGTTTGTCTACTAATTTAGCCACTTTGTTAAAGAATGAAATAAGATTGGTTTGGCATGATCTGTTTTTAACAAACCTGTTCTGACTACTAGTTATAACTTCATTTGTTTCTATACGCTGGTTTCTCTTCAGATTGTATAACTTCATTTGTTTCTAGATGTTCACAGATCTGTTTTTTGATTATTTTTTCCAGTGTCTTCCAGGTATTGATTTTAGGCTGTTTGCTCTGTAGTCTGTAGATTGGTCTGTTCCCCCCCCCCCTTTGAAGATGAGAACCACATCAGCTCTTTTCCAATCTTCTGGTAGTTCCTAGGTGCTCCAGGATTTTTGAAAGATATGGTACATTGATTCTGAGATAACATCTGCCACTTCCTTCAGAACTCTGGGGTGTAATCCATCAGGTTCCAGTGATTTATATTTATCAAGCTCAGAAAGGTGTTCTCTTACCATTTTCTTGCTTATTTTAATATTTATTTCTAGTCTGTCTTTTACAGTTATGTTTTTGGTATGTTGGGCTAGAGTTTCTTTTTGCGTGAAGACTGGCAAAGAATGAGTAAAGAGCTCTGTTTTCTCTATATTGCCTGTTACTTCCTTGCCATCTTCTCTCTTTAGTGGGCAGATTGTTTCCTTGACTTTTTTCTTGTTATACATTAAAAGAAACTTTTTTTTATTATATTTGACTTTTGTTGCAAGTCTTTGTTCGTTCTGAGCCTTTGCTTTCCTGACTTTATCTTTGCAGATTCACACTATATACTGCCTTAGTTATGTGTCCCTTTTTCCATTTTTTTGTACTTATCCTTCTTGTCTTTCAGTTTATCAGAGGGTTTCTTCTTGGATTTCTTGTTTTTCTTTTTCAGTGGTATTGTGCTGGACTAGGCTTATATGATCATAGTTTTCAAAGTTTCCCACACTTCTTGAGTTGTTTTTTCCTTTAGGATTTTCATCCATGGAATTTTTCTTTCCAAGTTTGTTAAAATCAGCTCTTTTGATGTTTAAGACACTGGCTGGATTATGTTCTATTGCTTGTGTTTGCATTTTATTGAATTCCAATATGATGTGGTCACTCTTTCCCAAGGTTCCGGCAACTTTAATTCCCTCTATCACTTCTTCTCTATTAGTAACAATTAAGTCCAGTATATCATTTCCTCTAGTTCCCTCTTCTACCTTTTGGATGACAGAGTTATCAGCCAAGGAATCTGTTCAATCTCCCACTTGCTGCAGAGTTTGTCTCCCAGTTGATATCAGGGTAGTTGAAGTCTCCCATTACTATGTGATACGTTTCCTACATACATTTGTTAATTCATTAGCAAAGAGTTGGTTGGTTGGGTGGTCTATAGTATATATATGCCTATGGCAATGTCATTTTTTTTCTTTTATATTGACCCATATGGATTGTAGGAAGTTTTTCATTCTTGGCTTTATGTATTTCTGTAAAGATGTAGTGATCTTTTGTATATAATGCAACACTACCTCTTTTGTTAAGTCTGTTTCTTTTGAATAGTTCTCTATCAGGGCATTCTAGTCATGAGTTTCATCCCACCAAGTTTCAATAATGGCAACTATATCATATTTGCCTTCATGTACTAACACTTCAATTTTACCCTGTTTATTTCCTATAAACTTTGACTGTTACTGTATAGGCATTTGATTCCTTTATGTGTCTCGGGTATGTTCCTTATATCTCCTACTTTGTAATTGGGATTTTACATCCTTTCTTATCACTTTCTACTTCACTATGCTTTTTCTTTTATTTCTTCTTTCTCTTTACTTCCTACCTCCTTATGTGATTGGTTATTCAGTGGTTTTTGCTTGGAATTAAATTATAAAGGTCATGAAGATTGGACCCCCTCCCCTTCAATTTTAGTTTAATGCCCTTTTGATAAGATAAGCCAGTCATTTTCCGAATATATTCTTTCCAGTTCTTGTGAGGTGCAGTCCATCCCTTGCCAGTAGCCCTTCTTATAGGTAATGCAGACCATGGGAAGGAAGACAAAGTTCTGTTGATGACACCAGTTTTTAAGCCAGTGGTTCATTTCTAAAATCCTTTGCACCGTCATTGGATGTTGGCATGTTAATAGACATGCTGTGTTATAAAACATTTATTTACAGAAGGCAAAGTAGATAGATTAAACGGGGGGGAAAAATTCACAGGGCAGAAAAGACAGATACCCGTTCCACAAAAAGCAAACCACATGCATTTTTATATGCGAAAGCCATCATATGTTATGCAACACAGCATAGGTAATGCCCACTCCCGTGCAAACTTTTGTTCGTTTTCAGCTATTTTATTTTATTTATCTTTTACATTTTTATTCTGCCTTCATTATTATTATGAGCCATGGTGGTGCAGTGGTTAGAATGCAGCACTGCAGGCTACTTCTGCTGACTCTTGGCTGCCAGCAATTCAGCAGTTTGATTCTCATTGTATTAAGGTTGACTCAGCCTTCCATCCTTTGAGGTTGGTAAAATGAAGACCCCGATAGTTGGGGGCAATATGCTAGCTCTGTAAACTGCTTAGAGAGGGCTGTAAAGCACTCTCAAGTGGTATATAAGTCTATTGCTATTGCTATTGATATGTATAAGAAACTCAAGATGGCAAACATATATAATATACCTCTTCTCTTCCTCTTTTCCCCCCAACAAAAACCCTGCTAGATGGGTTGATCTGAAAGAGTTTAACTGGCTTAGTGTCACCCAGCTGGCTTTCATTCATTAACTGGGACTACAATTTAGAACTTACAATTTATAACTCACAGTCTCCTGACTTCTAGGCCAGCACCTTAACTGTTACACCAAACTGGCCTTCCATTCTTTGCCATTTTCCCTTAACGATAAACTGTGACTTTATCACTGAGCAAGTCCAATACAGCTTAAAGATGTTGCTGGTGATAATGTTGGCACATCATTTTATCTTCCAGTTCCAGGTTTTTAAACAAAATTTACAACAGAATCCTGCAGATAGTTTTTTTAAAAAAAATCTTCAATTACAAAAACTATTCACCATGTTTTAATTATATTTTTTTTTAAAAAATATCTACATTATATTTGCAAGCACAGAGGTGCCCATCTTTCCAGTATTATGATTTCCTGTTGATAAAGGCTCCAGGATTTAATCACACTATATGCAACATGTTTGGTCTCAAAAAACATATCTGTTTCATCTTGAAGTTCTGTTTATTTTATTTGATTAACACACTAGTTATGAGTTTATTGCAGTTTGGAATACTTCTGGTACAGCTAAATGGTTTTCATTTTAACTTGTATGTGATTAAGTAGTTATTTTAAGTAAAAGTTACTTTAAAAATAAACAGATATATTACAGTTCTATTTCTATTTTGTGTATGTGTGTATTTACACTCCTCCTTTTGTATAATGACAAATGTGAGCCATAGCCAGTCGCATTTCCTACTCCTAGAAACCACAGACCCTTAAATAAAAATTGGTATCAAAATTAACTTTGTGGGTTAGTTATTTTAAAACATGAACTATGCTTAGTAACAAATGATCACTTTAAGTTATTTCAAATTTGTAATAGTCCAGTGGTTCTTCGGACTTCCTCTTTGTTGATGCCTGGAGGCTTAGAGTGTTTGGTCCTCAGACAGAGATTATGGGATAGTAGAATTCATGGACATGGCTTGGTGGCTTGGATGCCTGTGGTGCTGTTTTGTCTACTGGGAAAATTGTGGTGAAAACTTCTCAAGAGTCAACATGTTAAGAATTCTTCAGTCTGGTTACTATAGAGAAATGATCCCATTGCTTTCTCTCCTATAGCCAGTTACACTCTGTGAGTATCCTTCTCATCCAATACCACAGCTATTTGGCACAGTGAGCAAAATGCCCGCAGGACTTGAAATATTAAGGAGTCCAAATTATGCTGCTTAATAATGGTTTGCTCTCTACTTGCTTATGAACATCTGCAACATTTAAGACTGCAAAATGTCACTGTTGCTTTTTTTAAAGATATCATGTCTTGTGTTTTGCATAATACTTTCTATTTCAATAAAACTTGAATCATTTTTACAGTATTGGAGTATTGCCAGCTTTTGCATCAAATACTAATAATATTTCTGTTAATCTTGATGTTAAAAATGCTATAATGTTGATTTGTGTCCATTATTAACATCAGATCTCTTATTCTGTAAAATAGCAGTACATAGCTGTATATTTTGTATTTTTGACCTAATATATCTTACTAACTGCTTTTTCATTGTAAAAATATATACCTTGGTGATAACTAATCCCAGTTTGGAAGATTCAATGCTCTATTAAAATTCCTTCTGCTTTTTATCATTTTGATATATTATTTAGATTCCTGCATTTCTGTATGAAATGATTTTTTCCTCTGTCCTTATAGCATAATATATCCTAAATATATATTGATCCGAAAAGAATGTTTTTGTTTGCTTAATTTAGATAAATAACAGTGGGATTATGCTGACCTGCAAAACCATTAAATTTTGTTTTTCTTTGCTTTTAGTGACTTATATTTTTATAAACTTTACGTCTTTTTCCCTGTGGCTTACTTTTGTTTCTTTGAGTCATTATTTCTCCTTTAAAAAAGTATTGTAAAAGAATAGCGTGACTGGCTGAGGGTAGCTGCAGGTCCAGTACTAAATGATCAGAGTAGGCATTTGTAGGTCCTCTCAAATCACAAGTGTGTGGTAAGTGTTCACTCTTTGTGTGAGGGGATTTCAGCTTCCATATTTTACTTTTTGTAGTAGACATTTGTAACAGGTTATAAATTAAAAGAAAAATGGGTGCAAGAAATTTTGCTGGTCTTCAGGGCTAATGTTGTAGAACAGGCGTGTCAAACTGCCGGCCCACATGCCAGATGCATCATAGCGAAACTGCGCCCACCCCATTGCCGGCAATGGCAAAAAAGTCGCAATACGTCGTGACACATCACGTGACGTTGCAAGTTTGACACCCCTGTTGTAGAAGATGAAGGAAGCAACTGATCCTGGATCTGCAGACTGAAGAGCTGTAATCCTGGGTTAGTAGTAATTTGCTATAGTGAAACGATACTTGAGCTGTAGAAAGTTCCTAGTGGAAGCAGCAAGATGAAGATGGAGGGGGATAGTTGGTCACCTCTGAAGTCAGGGTGATGTACATACACCCTTCCCTGAAATTTTTGTTTCATAACCAGATCACTCTCCCTCTAATTAGGACATTTATATAGAATCATTGCTGCTACCCACCCCTGCCTTAGGCATGAAAACTGGCTGGGTGACTTTGGGCTCTATCTCAGCCCACAATGTCAGGTTCAGGTGACAAGCTGGTCAGTCAATTCCTGTTGCAACCGGTGAAACACCACTCAGCTGATCTGAATATATATAAAAAAGGCAGAACCTACATTGTGAGAAAAAGGCTAGGATGAAAACAAAAACACTATTTCTCTCTCCACCTCTCTCTCCATTTTTAAAAGAAACAAAACACTACTACAAAACTGCACAAAATTTCAGTGAAAGAATTATAAGTAAGTTTGCAGCAAAAAGGTTTTGGTTGGGACTTGACTATTTTCTACTCGGTTCCTCTCCTTTTTAATTGAAACAATATGTTTTTTTAATGTTAAAACATGGTACCTTCCTTCCTGTTCCAGGGGGAAATATATTCTTGGACTTATTATTTTTTCAGTATGCAGATTGAGACACATCTTAGGACCCAAGAAGTGTAAAGCAACAGCCCCTGTCACTGAGAAGGTCCAAGCAGAGAGAAAATCACAAAGAATATGAAGGAAAGAAATATGGGTTTACTTTGGAGCACCTTTTACAAATTCATTCAATTTTCTTGTTTCTTAAAAACACATAATATATTTCTACAGTATGAGTTAAATACTGATTTATCTTTTTTTACATATACCCCCTAATCAGTGTCTGTAGCCCAAATGCCTGAAAGTTATCTTGACTCTTTAATTTACCCGTTAAGCTTTCTGTTTATAACGTAGTTATATAAATTTAGTAATTGTAAAACAGGTTGTCCCAAAATTTTAAAATTAAAAATTATTCATGTTAAAACTGTAATTAAAAGGTGTTCATATATGTCATATACCTCCCTGATTTGACAACTAAATAAATTGCTGTGATAATGTTGCCATAGGACTTTACTGGGATTCAATAATATCATTATTGGAAATATATTTTTTTCTTTTTGATATATGTTAATCAAGACATTCTTTTTACTTCCTTTGGGCTCCAAGGCTATGGATGCAGGGAAAAATGAGTTAAAAGTTCATGCATTAGAAGAATCAACCATTTTTCTTCTCAGCAATCTTCTCTGCAGCTACTATACTGTTATCAAATGATTATCTTTTATAAATAAGGATTTGAAGAAATATGCTTGCCAAAATATTAGGGTTATCTGTTAGTTAGCTTTCATTGGTATGTATAGAAAATGAGATTGAACTTGCTATTTCCTTTCTGTCACCTGTGGGTTTAGCAAGATCTGCAAGCCACATAGTTTTCATCAAGTCAGCAACCTTCCCATTTTGTATTCTAGATCTAAGTGAGTTTGTATACTTATTCCATTGGTTGGCCTCTGTATTGTGACTGAAATCAATACTTTTGCAGCTCTGGCAGTAAGGAAGATAAGGACTAAAGATCTCTAATTTCTTGTGTGTGTTTTTTTCTTTAATAATGGTGTTAAAAAGGTAAAGGTTCCCCCGCACATGCGTGCTAGTCGTTTCCAACTCTAGGGGCCAGTGTTCATCTCCATTTCAAAGCCGAAGAGCCAGCGCTTGTCCGAGGACGTCTCCGTGGTCATGTGGCCGGCATGACTAGACGCCAAAGGCTCACGGAACGCTGTTACCTTCCCACCGTAGTGGTCCCTATTTTTCTACTTGCATTTTTACGTGCTTTCGAACTGCTAGGTTGGCAGAAGCTGGGACGAGTAACAGGTGCTCACTCTGTTACTCGGCACTCGGGATTCGACCCGCCAAACTGCTGACCTTCTGATCGACAAGCTCAGTGTCCTAACCCACTGAGCCACCGCGTCCCTTTAATAATGGTGTTAAATAAGAATAAATGTCTAAATTGAGAAATTATCCCAAATATTAGTTATTCTTTGCATGTTTATCAATAAAGCCTATATATTTGCAACCTCTGGTAGTTTCTAGAACATCAGAATGCATGAGGCTTCAGTTTGAGTAGAGATTGGGACCGCATATTGAATTCTAATCCTTATTGTTCCTGAGATAGGGATTAGAATATTCAGTGGTCAGATACAAAAGCAATTATATTTGTGAACTCTACACAATTTGAGGTTGAACCAATGTGATGTACAGATAAAATGAAGAGCTAGTTTAGATCTGAGACATCACTGTGAGTTTCACCAACCATTCTTTCTAATTTTAGTCCATCCCATAGCACTCGTGTGGGAAAAAGAGGGTCCCTTCACCCCTTGAGAAAAGCTTACAAATAAATACAATCTGATATTATAAACTGTGTCTGAATTTTGCTTTCTATCTAATATTTATACTTGATTCTCTGATTGACAGTCAATCAGGCAAAACCCAGATTTTTAACACAAATTGAATTTCCTAATTCCTAGGATGTTCAGTGAAAATTGGAATGTTGACACTAAAATAAAATTAATGTTTTTCTGCCTCCAAATTTCCTTTATAGCAACTTGTACTCAGAATTTCTCACTCTATTCAGTGTTTCTCAGTTTTAAGGTGTGTGGACTTGGCTGGGAATTCTGGCAGTTGAAGTCCACATATCTTAGCTGCTAAGGTTGAGAAATACTGCTGTGTTTCTCATAGGACACTCTACTACTGTTATCTTTGTTCTGTTGAAAATAATAGATGCTGCAGTTGTAAACCTAAAAAGACAATGGAAAATGTACGTCATTCTATAACCAGTTTTTAATGCAATGTTTCCTCTGCAAATAAGAATTCTTTCTTCTTGTTTCCAGACTTAAAAATAATGTCCTGATGATGGGCTTTTTACTTGGCAGTTTATTCCATTATGCAAGTTGTTGCAGGATTAGATTGCTGCTTCCTAATTCCAATAGTACATCTTTCTCTTTCTCCCTTTTTTCCCCATCTGGATTGAGTTAGCTCACTCAACAGCACGACTGAGTCTCATTTCCTTCACCAGTAACGTTATATAGGCAGTGATCTTGGCCTGTCCTAACATAATTGAAAATTATGCGTACTGTAGACTTGCAGTGCTGAAATGTAGACTCATAAAACTCTAGGACTCAGGTAGCCTGTGGAGATTAGATTTGGCATACAATGAAGCTTTTATGTAAAATAAGAATTAGAAGCCACCACATTAATATTGTATTATGGCTCAAGTTTGAAGCTATTGAATAAAACAAGTGTTTTATTTTTTGTCAGTAGAGCTGGCGTTTTTCCCCCCCAATTTAAACTGGATAAGGTAAAACTGTAGAATGGGTGGAATATCTGAGAGGATTCAGGAACTTTCAGAATTCATTCTCTATACTAACTCCCCAAATGTTGGACTTTTTTTTGGTATATATTATAGAAACATCTCTTGCACTCCTAATGCTTATAAAGCTGCATTTTATATTTAGTTAAAATAAACTGGGTTAAACATTGATAAAAAAAATCTTTTGAAGCCTGTTTCTGAAAGGCAGGGGAAGGCCAAAATTGCCCTCTTCTTTCTAGTAATAGTGACATTATTACCAAACTAAGTTGCTTTTGACTATGTGATTATTTTGACGAGTAGCTCAAGATTAGAACAGTTCATTTGTTGCTATTGATGTCACCATACTGTATTCCAAAATCAGTTCAATTGAGTAATTGCAGGATTACAGGATAATGAAGAAAGCAGCAGGTGAACTGGGATGTTAATTGAAGGATAGTTTGAACCTGCAAAAGCATTTTTATACCATAAAGATTTGCTGGAAAATGCTGGGTTTAACCATTTTTTAAACTACAGCTTTTTAATATTTAATAAATAGGGGAAGGTTTTCTGTCTGTTCTATGACAAATATAGCTTAGATCATTTTACAGTAATTCTGACTAGGGAGTACAAAATGTTTTGTATCTGAACTCTTGAAACTGAAAGTATCCCATTTTGATCAATCTATCAGCTTCTTGTCAATGAATTGTGAAAATTATATTCCTGATATATTTGGAGAGCACCAGGTTGAAAAAGGATGAAGTAAGATATCTAGTTGGAAGCACTGTAGCAAGCTCTTCTTGTAATAGCCACATAAAGGAATAAAGCTCTCCAGAATTTATTACCAAATTTTTGCTATAATAGAAGAGAACATTATTAAATATGTAGACGGTGATCATGTCAGTTGAATATAATTTATTCAAAAGCAATATATTAGCTTTTTCCTGAAAAAGTTAAACATATCAGAGGTGAGAACAAAAAATTGCAAATTAATATACTGTATATTGGGGCAGATTTTAATCTAGATTTATCTGGTTTGCTGATGAAATTTATTCACATTCATCAGCATGATACCATTTCCCCCCCCAAAATAAGCCCGGGTCTTATATTAATTTTTGTTCCAAAAGGCGCATTAGGGCTTATTTTGCGGTTAGGTCTTATTTTTTGTGAAATATGGTACTAAATGCGTCCATCTGGCTGATTATCTTAACTGGGGCTTATTTTGGGGATAGGGCTTATATTAGGAGTGTCCTGAAAAATCATGGTAGGACTTATTTTCCGGTTGGCTCTTATTTTCGGGGAAACATGGTATATTAAAGTTTACCCGGCAAAGTTCAGCAGAAGCTTTTGCCTTGCTTGCATTGCAAACTCTTTAATAAATTCAGTACATTCTCTCTCATCTGGGACCAACTTTCTTTGCAAATTCTGAATCCTTTTGATTAACTTCAGTAACAAGAATATGTCTTGGTTGTTATTGTTGGAGGGAGGGAGCTGTACCCTATTACTACTTGTGCATCATGAGTAGGATTGTTTACTGAGTGTCAGTTTCAGGCAAACCAGCCACTTGGCTGGAAGAATGCTTCTTTGTCATGGGAGTGCATATTCACCAACAAACTGGCTCTTTTATTGTTTGTGCTGGTGAGCAAGTAGGAAATTGTTGGTCTAAATAAATTGTTGATGTTAAGCGAGAACATGGGGCAGAGTTCTATAGTTCTCTGTGCTACATTTTTATAAGTGAGGCTCACCTCCTGTTGATATAAATATTTTAATAATCTGTCCACAGCATCTCTCTTATCATTTTGTTACATTGCTATCCTATTTCCAAGAAGGTTTGCACATTTTATGCTATCCTGAGGGAAACCCTTAGAAATGAATCAGAGAAACTTTTTTCTAAAACATTTTAGCAAGGTTGCAGCAGAAAGCTAAGGCAAAGCAAAGGCTAGAGCATGGTAAAGATTATTCAGAAACTGCATGAGATTATTGCAGTAGGTTTATATGTAGCACCCACAGATACGTGCATTGGTGAGCATGTACGCATGAGTATTAAGATTTCTTGAAGCATGAAAGAGGACCCACCACTTTATATGAAATGCTTTATCGGAATTAGAAAAGAGATGGTGGTTACCCCTGCTTTTTTACTTACAGTCTTCTTGAAATCCTGGATACACCATAGTTTGTCAAGGCCCTTCTTAAAATAGAGTGATGAAAGGTGGTGCTATCTAACTTTGACAATAATATTTTCTAACTCATTAAGCCAAACCATTTATTGAATGACATAAGGCCTAAAACATGAAATCAGATTTGTCAGCACATGAGCCTGGCAACTACCTAAATTGTTTTCTTCCTTCAACTCTGCTCATAGCCTCCTGGCTTTCTCACTGTCCTTCCCATAGCTTTCCGATTTTTCCTTGTACTGATTTGGGAAAAGGTCTTTTGACATATCCCCAGTGGTATTTGTGTAAGGTAATTCAAGGACGATTGGATTAATGCAGTGTTTGGACCACCAGTGTAATGCTGGCTGGGGAATTTTGGGACTTGAAGTCCATACCTCTTCTTGTTGCCAAGGTTGGGAAACACTGGATAGAATGCATAATTCTGAGTGAGAATTTTAGCATATGTTGCCATTAGCCACACCATTTTGAAAAATGTTGGCTTTTAAATATGAAATATCCATAGGTGTTATCATAGGTACAAATTCTAAGAGAAATTTTTAAAGTTCTAACTTCACAGTTATTGTACTTTAGGGCAAATAATGTTCAATGTGGGCTTACCATTCCTTTTAGTAAGACAGTATAAGTGGACCTTTTTGTTGTGATATATAGAACTATTTCAGTTCTTGCAGTGATGGTAATCATCCATTTGCCCTGCATTTTATTCCTTTCCATTTCCCCATATTTAGTCCTAAGATAACAATATATAGTTTGCCTTTTTTCTTTATTTCAATAAATGTTCATAGGTAAACCCTGAAAACATCCTAGAACACAGGGGTTTTAGGTAGTCAAATAAATGTTATGAAGAAATAGTATGAAAATACTTGCTTACACAACCAGTGTTGAACATTATCTTTCTTTTAAAAAAGTGGGTTTTTTTGTTTTTATTTTTTATTTCATTTTGTTGCATACCTTTAAGTTATTTTTTTACTGTGTTGCACAATGTTTACTTGTCTATGACTTTCTTTTTGCATCCAGTATCTCCAGATGAAATGGCCGTTGCTGGATGTCCAAGCCGGAAGCCTACAGAGCAGACAAGCCCTTAAAGATGCCAGGTCCCCATCTCCAGCTCACATTGTGGTGAGTGAGTTAAAAAGGACTTCCTTTTGGGCACTTGGGGAAAGCAGTTGGTGTTGCTGAGCGTTTCTCAAATGCACCGATGATGAACCTGAGAGAATGTCACACTGTGCCAAAGTCACCTGTTATTTTTTTTCCATGCCTTGTGGAAAGTGTAGACTTATTAAAGTTAATTATGTAAGTAATCATTTTGATGAGGCAGTAGAAAATTGCAGAGAAGTAAGAAACAGCTCATAAGCAACAGGAGTATTATGTGTTGTAAAAATGCTGATATAGAATGTAAGAAATAGGAATGCAAAATTTTTATTTTTTTAAGTGTCTTTTTTGTGACAAGGAAAATGATAAGTATATACTGTACATTAAGTCAATAAGTAATTACAGATTATATTTTTTTCTTTTAAGTTTTTGTGTTGTGTTGTTTTGCTTTTGTCAACTTAGAGGAGTTGACAGATTTCAGATTTGAAACAGTCCATGTGCACGGGTTTATAACTAAAGCAAATGGCATCCAAAGAAAAGGCATGAAAAGGGAAGAAGAAGAGACATTCATGTTTCTCTTGAGAATTAAAGGTACAAAGAGTTCAAATACATAATGAAATGGCTGCCAATTTTGTAACAGTTGGCAAGACTCTATACCAGTTGGCACCTATGTAGAAGTTATAAAACAGACCTCTATTTCTGTTCTTTTCATTTGGAAAATATTTTATGCACGAATGTCTGTGCGCTGTACATATATGTGCAAGTAGAATGTCATTTAAACATTTTAGGGCAAGTTTTTAATAGTATTTTAATTGTTTATAGATTGATCGAAACACCAGATAGATTCCTAAAGTTGCAGTAGGTTAATATGAAACTTTTTTCTTAAAGCCTAATATAATTATGAAAAAGCTTCTTTAGAGTTGTATCTTACATTTCTTTTTGGAAAAAAGAGGAATAAAATTTACAGGTATAAGCAAAATCTAAGGCCTAAGGCACACCTCCCTCTCTCTCTCTCTCTCTCTCTCTCTCTCTCTCTCTCTCTCTCTCTCTCTCTCTCTCTCTCTCTCTCTCTCTCTCTCTCTCTCTCTCTCTCTCTCTCTCTCTCTCTCTCTGTGTGTGTGTGTGTGTGTGTGTGTAATATCTTGAGCATTAATAATGATGTGCTTGTTATATCCTATTGATTCTTCGACATTGTTTAGGTGAAATGGTGAAGATAATCAGTTCCTTGTTCAGATTCTGTGCAGTCAGTTCTTGTCTCTCACAGGAAACTGTAGTTAAGAATCTAGGAAGCTTTTACTTCTACAACCAGATAGGTGAGAGTAGAAGAAAAGAGAGGGAGAAGGAAGGAGAAAAGGCAGGCTTTTTTAATATCACACACACACACACACACACACACACACACACACACACACACACACACATCAAAGAAGTGGTTCATTAAAATGGATTATACGTATATGTATATAACACAATATATATAACATTGCATATATCTATATGCTACTAAAACTGTCATGTCTTGGTGAAATAATGCATTGTAGGACAACAATTTTTGAACCAAGGGTATCTCAGGATTTTGGAATTCATCCAAAAATCAGGAATCCTGTGAGATTGAAATTTAGCAAATTTGTGGTCACTTCAGTGCTGCTGCCTGGAGGTTCAGTAGACCAGGTCTACCCCAGCCCTTCAGAAGTCGGGTAAACTGGTCCCGTTATAGGCTCCCAGATTCCCAGTCAAGCCAGCGGGAAATCATTCCCAGTCCCACTACTTTTTTGCCCTTGATCATTAAACATCTCTGAAATAATGACAGGTTGTCTAGTAGTGACTAAAATGAAGTTTCCTTGGGCAGAATGATTGAGTTTTCAGTTTCATCCATCATCTTCCATATTGCTCTGGAGAGTTTCCCACTTCCCTAGAGGAATTTTTTTTTAAAAATTGGGGGTATAACTTTACTTTTTAGGATACACTGTTAGCACATATTAACTGCAGCCAAGTCTACATTCAGCACTTTAGTAAAACAACTTCAATAAAAAGTTGTTCTATTGTCATTATTAGATATAATGTAATGATTGCAAGATTTTTTCTGATACTCACAATTTATTGAGATTTGTACATTGAAATATTTGAAAGGAAGAAACAGTTACTAACCCTAATAATTTATGTAGCTTATGTCCAGTGTTTTTGATTTTCCTATTCAAGTCGCAAGTTTATTAGAATTGTTTTTCTTGGATCAAAACTATAAATCAAGACTATTCATAAATACATTAATCTATGTATTTTTACACATATATTTTTATCATGCAATAACTTAAATTCAATTGTGGCATGCCAGATAATAGTATTTTGGTAATCACATAAAAGTAAATTCCTCAGGAATTTCTGAGGTTTCTTTTCCCACTTGTGGACAAGATGTTTGAAATCTTGGGAATACTTGGGATTTGTATATTACAATGCCCTGACACTATAGTATGTAATAAACATATTCTGAGTAATTGTAAAAACAACCCTGAAGAATTGTGGTGCCAGGAGAATTTGGAACACCCACAGACACTGAACCAAGGCACTATAGGCTTAAACCACTGAGGAAACAAACACCTAATGTAATTGCCAAGTATTATATTAATTCATCAAGAGTTTTTTTAAGCCACTTTGAATTGGATTGGAAATGAACTGAGACAGGACTTCAATATTATAAGCTAAAGTTCTCTTACTTACTGTCAGAACTTTTGCTGCCATGTTCCATATCAACTGTACACTAAGACTCTTCAAAAGCCATCTCATACTTAAAGATATTCCAGTAATTCAAACTAATATTTGGGTGACAAATAGTTATCATTATTTGAATCATGGTAGCAAAATTTATATGCAAGATTTATACTGAATTTGGAATTATATTAGCAGCATCATGAAATTATTGGTTTTATTTGTATATTTGACACAATATGGGAGAAAGCATCACCATTTTATGTTTCTTTGTCCTATTTTAGCAGTTCTTGTTTCTTTTCTTATACATGAGTGTTCACCAAACTAACACAGACACCAGAGATATTTGGGATTGCATCCTTGTATCAGTTCTTCTTCCTAAGTTGTTCAAATGTGCCATATTTGCACACAGATTGCAGGTTGAAATCCACCCACATTTTATGATCTTACAGAGGGAAGAACGTAATTTCATTCCTTGCAACGAGTGTGCTGTACAAGGTCAAAAAGGGCCAGTATTATAGCTTGCATTGCAAAATGGCAGGTTTTGGCAGTGACACTTGGAATAGGACTGTAACCTTTTATGAATGCTGGATGTTATAGCAATTATTACTACTGCATGATTCACAAAGGAACTTTTCTTCAAAGTTTGTTGGCCCAAATTAATCCTTGTAAACTGCACATAACATAATTTAAATGGATGTTAATGACATACATGTTTGTGCCTGAATATGGAGATACAGAGGCAAAACTAGGATAAAAGTGAAAATATGTGTTTAAGCATAATTCTTGGCTTTTAGTATATTTCCACTTGAACAGAAAATATTGTTGCTGATTGCCATTTCATTTCATAATTTATCTTGGGATAAAACTGATATTTTATGTTGTTGCCTTTTGGGACTATATTCTGCTTAACTGGAGAAATAGCAAATTCATAAATTTATGCTCCACTATTCATGATTTTTCTGAAATGCGTAAACCCAAATGGGGCAAAAAACAAATTGCCTTTCACTTTAGTAGAATACTTTTTAATGTGAAAAATGCATTTGGAGATTTTTTTATTGTGTGCATGTTAGACTATTTTATTAGACCACATGTCAATTCATAGGCAAATTTCAAAATATGGTATGCTTATTTTATTATTTTTCCATTCTTACACAGCGAATCAGTAATTACTTCAAATTTCATAGATTTATCTGTGCTTACAAAAAGCCCAAATTATAATGTTTGTGCAATGTTACTCCATTTATCACAAAGAAAGACCAGCCTTTTCCTTTAAATGGGAAAGCTGCTTTAGGTTGGAAAATTTAATAATTGGTGTGGATAAAATGCTGTTGTGTTATCTTCCTATTACAAAGCTAGTATCTAACAAATAATGTGGTCACTCTGTATTCTTCATCAATATCTTACCATACTTTTCTCTTACAAGGAATTGCAAACAACTTAACTCATCTCCAGTCAAGCATTATAAATAACTTCAGGAACATATTTATATGATCACATATAAAGTTGCATGACTAGATAAATAACACATCTGTAATATCTGCAGACCTTTTTTGAACCAAAAGACCTTTCATTTTTATGAGTATATGTAGTAAATAAAACACAATTGCAATACGCCAGTTATACCTATGCTGCTGATATATCAAACTATTAGTTACTATTCATGTATTTTCTTTTGAGTCATATATTAGTTACATATTTCATTTCATAAATTGTAATCTTGACTCAGTTCAGCAGGTGAGTGAAAGTGATAAATATAATCCCCCATCCTTCCACACTTCCATCCCTGCAATAATTTTCTGAATAAGGAATATAGGATACTGGACACTGCCATTTAAGCTCTTAGATAAACCAAATACAGCTGTTGAATATATTCTTTCTACCAACAGTTGAGAGTTTGTATCTTCTATCAGATTAAACTATTGTTGTGTTTAACTGCTTTTCCATAGAAGGCATGGTCTTTGGCATTCCATAACATTGGCATTTTGATAATCTTCATTTATCCTAAGACACTGGTAGAAAAAAGTCTGAATTAAGGAATGTGTACATAACAGAGTGAGCGCCTGTTACTTTTCACAGCTTCTGCCAACCTAGCAGTTTGAAAGCACGTAAAAATTCAAGTAGAAAAATAGGGAGCAATACGGTGGAAAGGTAACAGCATTCCGTGCGCCTTTGGCGTCTAGTCATGCCGGCCACATGACCACGAAGGTGTCCTCGGACAAGCGCTGGCTCTTCAGCTTTGAAATGGAGATGAGCACCGGCCCCTAGAGTTGGAAACGACTAGCACGCATGTGCGGGGGAACCTTTACCTTTACATAACTTTTCAGTAGAACTCAACTGTGCTAGCAGTTTTTCCATTGTGAAAAAGATAGAATATTCTAAATTTGTATAAAGATGAATTTATAAAACAATTTTCTAGTTAACTTATTTCTTGGATGTGAATCAGTATGACATATGGCATTGATTACCTACAAGTGGGCATGAGAACACTGATAAATTTTGTTTTGGAAGTAGACATTTCTTGATATTAGACCTTGACAGAGACCGAGAGACTTCTATAGTCATTTAACCATCATTGTAACAATAATGACAGACTTTATATTATTTTTAACAATGACTGAGTATATTCTATAAGATGCTGTAAGTAGGAAAAGTAGTTTTGTCATCAAAGCTCTAGATCAGGCATATCAAACTGCTGGCCCGCGGGCTGGATGCATCATACTAAAACCGTGCCCACCCCATTGCTGGCAATGGGGAAAAAGTCATGATACGTCACACGACGTCATAAGTTTGACATGCCTGCTGTAGATACTTGACACTACACATCACCATAAGCAGGCAAGCTACACTGAAATTTCAGATGTATATTTAGTTCTACTATATTGCTTTAGATATAGGAATCTATATTTATAATTCTCAATATTTGAATTTGTTATTTCTGTTGGGAGTATGGGGCAAATTCTTTGAAGCACACATGGAAGAATGAATTAGGATATTAACGGACTAGCTGTTCTTTAATTTGTTCTGTGAATCCTGATTATATAACAGAAACAGATTTTCTTTATTGCCCAGCTTAAAAAGCCTGGTCTTCATGCTCTTGTATGAAATGATCTAGCTAAAATATTTTGAAGGCACACCTTTTAAAGCCTTCAAGTGGGTTACCTTTTCACCTTTGTTACTTATTGTGCTCAAAAGGGGCCTTGCAGAAGGAGACAGAAAGTTATATAAGCTAGGTGTGTTAGCTTGAGTTTATCACATTTCAACACTGATTGTTTTTGCTTCTATGACAGAGGGAAAAGGTTTTAAGATTTGGAGATTGTTTGGAGGAAAATTAAAATGTATCTGCATGCCATGCAAATTCTTCTCCACTGTCCCCTCACACTTGCACCCACTTTGTTAGGCTGTTAGCAAGAATTATTCACAGCTTTCTTAACAGTTTCTATGTAATCAGGAAATTAATTTTTTGGCATTGTTTACTATTCACTCCTTGTTAATGTCATGTGGTTATGTTTTTTTCCATATCAAATATTGAGTAATAATGAGACAGACTTAATGAGATGGCTGATACAGAACTGCAGACAACTTGTTACTAAAGTTAAAATGCAGAGACATCTGAAGCCACTGAAAAGAATGGAATTAAGTAGTCCCAGAGTAATATTTAATTAATAGACTATTCTAATACCACATATAATAAAAAGGATAGTGTGGAAGAACCTGCTAATGTTAATAGAAAAAGTAAACTAATATCTTAAGAGATGAAATACAGTAATAGATGAATGCAATATTCTGTAATATTTTGCATTTTAGGGATTTGAATTCAGTAGTTCAATACAATTTATACTTCAGCATTTCAGGAAAGTAACACATCCTTATCCTTAAAAGGCAGATAGAAATAGTTTTTAGCCTAAACTATTAAAAGTTGATGTTTTCAAATTAAAAGAAAAAAAATCACATAAATTAGCCAAAACAGGAGATAAAATCTGTATGTACTCTGCCTGTGAAGTAAATGCTTTTGGAAACAATAAGAAAGTGACAAGTAGCTCAAAAAAACACAAAGGCAGCCTGACCTTTTCTAAAGGCAGGAAGGTCCATAAGTTACACATTGATAGTGATCCTCAAACTTCCCTGCAGTTGTTACCTGTAATTACTTCTGTGGGAGAAATATTTTGGGGGTTTTTTTGCACTTAATTGCCACAGTGGTAATGAATCATGACAGATGATTTGGATTATTTAGGTAGGCCACCCAGAAGAAAGTTCATAGACATTTCTCTTTTCCTTGTAGCAGCAGTCAGAATGCAATAGATTTGTATTTGTCTATTGATTGCAGTTTTAGGAATGTTATTACAGGTTATGGGGCTATTAAATGTAAGGCCATGGTTCAGTGATATTAAAACTTGTTAAGTGATGTTTTACAGGAAGAGGATATTGACATTTAAAGTGACATGTAATCTCAAAATTTCATTTTGGGAATCTAGACTAGAGATTTGAACTGATTGGAGGTTTTCTGATTTCATTCTAGAGGTTAATTGTATCTGAGGCTGTAAATGTAGAAGAGACAACTTGTAAATGAGAATATATTTATACAGAGTCTAAATTCTATATTGTCTATAGGAGTTGGTGGCAGTAATAAATTTAAATGCAATTGCAACAATAATATCCAGAATTAGAATTAGTCCATTGGCAGAATAAAGGAAATGCCCCTTCTGCTATAGCACTCCATTTAGTATTGGCAGTGCTTTTTTTGTAAAAGAAAAAGGTGCCGGAACTCACACATGTCATACAACCCACCTTGCCTACCCTACAAGGTTCCATCCAAAAAAGGTGCCGGAACTCCGTTCTGAGCGTTCTATGAGAAAAAAAGCCCTGAGTATTGGCACGACAGTGTATAGCAGCTGGAGATTATGAGATAATACTGCAATGCATCTGGAGGGACTCTGGTGGGAGAATAATATAATTAAAGTGTTTTATATTGGGTGACAGGGGTAGTGTTGGAGCTAACTGCACAGTCATTAAAATAGGTGTCAAATATCTTCTGACGATATCTAATGGAATGTGTGAAAGTGGGAAGTTACTCATAGAATATGAATTTTTACAGAACTCTGTCTTTAGGATGTCCTTCATAAAACTCACAAGTGTGCATGCTATGCTTCACTGCTAGGAGGAAGGGAGAAAGAAGGACAAAGAGACCTCGGTGAACAGAATGACAGGATTTGATATAAACCAGCAGTGTTTCTGCCTTTAAGTGCAAACGTTTTCACAATGCCACATTGTGCATTCCATCACAGCAGCATAGAGTGCAATGTAGTTAAAACACATTCTGCAAACAGGAAATGCTGGAGAACCATGATTTGTGCTTTTCATGGAGATAAAGTAATGGGAGACAGTTTTTTTAAATACTTGGTGAAGGGAGAGGAAGCTACAGTGAGAATGTGAGAACACATCAGGCATATTTTTTTTGCAAAACTGTACAAACCTTTAAATTATGAAGGTTGAAAATGCTATTTCAGCTTTAACGAGTTATAGCAAAATGTGAAAGTAGTAGTCCATTGCCCTAGAGTAAAAATTGGATGGCTTTCTTCAATAGTTCCTGTCATGTTCATTTGATTTCGGGTTTTTTTTTAAATGGAACCACTGTTATTTTAATATTTAATGTGCTATTGAATAAAAATGATAATATAGCACAGAATTCCCTCTGCTCCCAAATCTTGGCAAGTCCTACTATCTCTGGTATTAAAAACATTTTGTTAGTTTTCTTGGAAAAAGGAGTTGCAACACCAGGCTAGTAGGCAAAAGTTCAAAAAGTAAAGGAGATTGAGAAACTAGGGTGGTGGGAATAGTGAGCGGGCACTCCTGCTTTAGTAAAATATATGAAGTGAATGAAGCCTTTTAAGTTTGGGTGGGCTGCATGGGTACAAGTCAAGCTTTACCATTGATTGTGAAAATGGACAGACAAAATTTGGGACTTGAACAAAAATCTCAGTCCTTGGGAATCTTGTTCCCTGACAATGTCTCATTTATTTCCTTGATTTCTCATAGTCAGAAGTGGATTTTATAAGGTTAACTGTTTATTATTCATCCATGCTTTCTTTATAGGTGCTTAAAATTGTTTGCTGTTTGGAAGTGATTAAACATGTCGGTGGAAGATAAGAAAAGGGTCACCCTGTCCTCCACATATTTATCTAACTTTCAAGTCAAATGTTCCATGTGATTAAAATATTGTTGCTCCCACTCCCATCCATTTGCTTTTTTACTTTTTAAAAATTTTAATTACAGAATGTTAAGAGGAAAATGTGTCATGCTTTCCTATGAGGAATGGGGAAACACATACATATCTATGTATGTGTGCATCATGCCTATAATTCATTGGAAATATAACATCAAGCCAGTAAGGGGGTTACTCTTTAATTTATATTCTAGTGTTGACAAGAGAGTTTTGAAATAGGGTGAGCTTTGAGAAGAAACGTGTTGCCTCATAGTGTTTTATTCTTTATGTCAAAATATAAAGAGTTTATGAAGGGTAAAGTAGAGAAGATTTGTAGTCTTCTGCCCATACTTGCACTATCTTTATCCTAGAAACAAAACAAAAAAAAATGAAACTTTGCAAGTCTTCTGTCAGCATCTTTAAAAGTGTGTATTTGGAGGAACATTAAGTAGGAGAAAAGTAATTTCTTCAGGGCATAAATATATGAAGCATCCTTACAAGGAGCTAAAACGTGTTTTAATAGGTTCTTTCTTGTCTTTTTCAGGACCAGGAACTAACCAGGTAGTTCTTGACTTATAATCATTTGGTCAATAACTGTTCAAAGTTACAACAGCACTGAAAAAAATGATTTATGACCATTTTTCACATTTATGACTGTTGCAGCATCCTCATGGATGTATGATCAAAATTCAGATGCTTGGCAACTGGCATGTATTTATGACAGTTGCAATATCCTGGGATCATGTGGTCACCTTTTGTGAGCTTATGACAAGCAAAGTCAATTGGGAAGTCTGATCCACTTAAAAATCTTGTTACTAACTTAATTTCTGTAGTGATTCACTTAACAACTGTGGCAGGAAAGGTCGTAAAATGGGACAAAACTCACTTAACAACTTTATGCTCAGTTGTGATTGTAAGTTGAGGACCACTTGTAGTTTGTTGACAAAAAATTTTGAATTACTGTGAGGATAGATGCTTCATTAACTGAATAATTATGCATTCTTTCTTGCAAGTTTGTTTTAGATTGTGTTCATTCTGTGTATTCCTCTTAATTTCTTCTGATTTGTCTCCTTTTTAAAACTGTTACTCAATATTTTATAGGTTGCTAAATTCTATATTGCTTCTCTTTCATGTCAGACAAGGAAGTCACTACTTAAGGGAGCATTACAACCTGAAACACAGTACAGATTCTCTCTAAAGAGATATACGGTATTTTATCTTGAAATATCAAGCACAAGTACAGTCTTTCCCTGAAAGTAAGACCTATCATGAAAATAAGCCCCAGCTTGATTTTGGGGGTGGGCCTAATATAAGCCTCACCCCCAAAATAAGCCCTAGTTTGGGGGCGAAGCGCACACCTAAAAAAATCAAACTGGGATGGGGATGGGGAGATTGCAGCCAGGCCTCCCATGGATTGAGACTTGCCTCCCTGGCCCACTCCTTCTGTGGCTGAAGGAGCAGCTTCATTCTGCAGCTGAGAAAGGAGCTCTGGCCTACATTTCTAGAAGGCCTCTGCAGCCGAGAACTGAGCTATGGATTGAATCCTTAGGTTGGCTTTTGGCTACAGAGGCCTCTGGAAAGACCTCTGACTGTGAAATGCAGGCTGGATCTCCATTCTCAGCTGCAGAATGAAGCTGCCCCTTTAGCCGCAGAAGCAGTGTGCCGCTTTGGTGGGGCTGTTAGTGCTACCGCCACGAGGTGAATGGAAAAGACACCCCCTGAAAATAAGACCCCATGCCTCTTTTGGAGACCAAAAAAAAAAAGACTGGATCTTCTTTTTGGGGAAACACAGTATATAAATCCTTTTATGAGCTGTAGATTTTTAAGCTTCATATTTTGGATTTTGACTTATTACAAATGAATTTCAAAATGGTCATTATCATATACAATTGATCACTTTATCCCTAGTAAAAGTGCTCCTGGTATGATCATTCAGATCCATGCTGAATCAACAGACTAGATGATACGATGATAAAATTTTCTAAGCGATTAATTCTAAATATAGCACACAAACACAAAGCAGTGTGAGCTAAAAGAAGAATCAAATAAAAAATATTTTCTATGGTATTAAATATGCTGGCCATATGGAATTAGCAGAACCCACTAAAGTCACATTACTCAAAGAAAACCATGGAAAAGCCTGTTCCCATATATTTTTACTTAGAAATGTATCCCACAAAGTAAAGAGCATGAACAAGCTCAATATCTTTATGTTATGTAATGAAGGAATTATATTTGGTAGTCACTGAGTGATTTGGGCATGGTTACCCAGATTTTCTCAAAAAGTTGTAAACAAGTCATAACACATATTGTGATAGAAATATAAACATATAGCAAGTACTCCATATACCTCATGTGAGCCATTAAATTAAATGTGATTTTGTCCTTCCTCAGACTGTATCTGTTCAGTCACATTTACTTTTTGGGGCTCAGTCTAGCAGAAGCCAAAGCAAAGCAAAATGTGGCCGTTAAGTTCAAATATGTCTGACTTCTCTGAAAATATAAATCAAAAGCAATAAAGTTTAGGTAAATGTGTTTAGAATTACTGTAAGTTGCAAGGCAAGGCTAAATCTCAGGGATCTGAGTACATGTTTTAAATAATATTTGGCACTTAACATAATGATGAATCATTTTAAATGAAATTGCAGTACTGTTGATTGTATAAACTGAATGCGGTTTTGCAGGAAAGTATTACTATAGTTTATAATAATATGGAATTACTTTATAATCAAATTGTTAATGTAGTTAACTAACTGCAACTATTGCTAAAGTAAATATACATTTTCAAGATTTATAGTAAGATTTGTACCGTACCAGAAAATCACATTCCGATGTAGATTAGCTAAATCTTGTACCATTTTACAAATGACATAGATTACCTGACCAAGACAATCTGTTGTCTGAATCTCATACAATTCATCTTTGTGCTTTTGCCGGACATTAGAGAACATCTATCACTATCTCTATATATCATTTCTCTCTCTCTCTCTCTCTCTCTCTCTCTCTCTCTCTCTCTCTCTCTCTCTCTCTCTCTCTCTCTCTCTCTCTCTCTCTCTCTCTCTCTCTCTCTCTCTCTCTCTCTCTCTCTCTCTCTCTCTCTCTCTCCTTAAATCATGGTAGGTCAGTAATAATATTAACCCTATTTAAAAGATTGTTCAAAAAATGACAACATGAACACTAAAATATAAGGTAATATTGTTGGTTTTTCTTCTCTAGAGCTCACTGCCTGCTTACACAACTGATTAACGGTGGCTAATTTAGTTTATATTAAAGATGACAGCTATCTGCTTGCTTTTTGCAGGAGAGAAAGACAGATTTTGTTCTGATATCTTGTGATTATTTTCTAGGAAAACATGACAGGGTAAAAGGATGGATCATCAAAGTACATGCTTTAGTGTTTTCGGGTCAAGAGAGGTGTATGAACTTTAAGCTATAATAGCAGTTCAAATAATATCATCGAGTAAGGTTTGTAAATTTTCCTGACCATTGTTTCTAGACCAAGATATTAAAAACAAGGTGCTAATGCAATCTGAATTGTCTAAGATGACAGTTATACAATAATGTTTGTATTGTTGTATACAATAATCTTGCATGCAGCTCATTGAAGAAAAGACTTTCACTATAAAAATAAACCAGCCAGCATTATTTGGACTTTATAAGCCAACAGGTCTGGAATGTGCTTGGTATTTCAGAAGTGCTTGTGTATGTTAGACTGGCAAATGAGATAAAGGAAATAGGGGGAAAGATTCCAGAAAAGGTACCCTCAACTATATTCAGTAGTGTTATCCCTTCTCCCACCTGTATGCAGGGAGTGTCTATAACTTCACCAGCAGTTGACCTTAACCCAGAAGAGACTTCAATCATTTATTAGGAATAGTTAGATGGACTTAGATTTAGGAAAGGGGTTTATGAAACTTACTACCATGCTTGGACTAGACCAGGGGTAGGTAACCTTGGCTCTTTTATGACTCGTGGACTTCAACTCCCAGAATTCCTGAGTCAGCATAGAGATAGGAAAGTGATCCCAGTCTGTAGCACAGTAATCAGTTCACCACAAGGAATAAGCAAATGAGTAGCCAAGTCTGTCATAGACAGCAAATGTTATATCACACAATTTGGTTTTGTATGGCTATATGAGTCCACCAAAGGGACGCGGTGGCTCAGTGGGTTAGGACGCTGAGCTTGTCGATCAGATGGTCGGCAGTTTGGCGGGTCGAATCCCGAGTGCCGTGTGAGCGCCTGTTACTTGGCCCAGCTTCTGCCAACCTAGCAGTTCTAAAGCACGTAAAAATGCAAGTAGAAAAATAGGGACCACTACGGTGGGAAGGTAACAGCGTTCCGTGCGCCTTTGGCGTCTAGTCATGCCGGCCACATGACCACGGAATCGTCCTCGGACAAGCGCTGGCTCTTTGGCTTTGAAACGGAGATGAGCACCGGCCCCTAGAGTTGGAAATGACTAGCACACATGTGCGGGGAAACCTTTACCTTTACCTATGAGCCCACCACAGTTTCAGCTGGCATTTAAAAACCCAGAGTTGGAGCCCATTGTTCCAAGGACCCACTGTTGCTATTTCTCTGGTGTTCAACTTACTGTATTTCTACACCATGACCCTTTTGCTCTTTTGAGTTCAGGTTTTAGAACCATGACTCAGACTCCACCAGGGAGGACTTAAAAAGTTCTGGTTCTGGTTTTATTCAGTTGACAGAGAATTGACAGAGATTTGTCCAGCCATTGCTTCAACCTTGATCTCTGCTTCTTCTTCCTCTTCTAATTGAGCCAGACATTACATTGCTAGTGTTGGTAGCTAAATTCAGCAGTATCCTATAGAAACCAAAGGTTCAATTATCCATCATTTTTCTCTTCCATTTGTAGTAGATAAAAGTGAAATGAATTAACTGCTCCCTTTCTTCTCACTCTTGACAGTTATTGATTCTCTCTGAAACATTATAATTTGCAACCTGATTTTCTCATGATTCAAGGAATTCTGGTTTGTTGCAACAGCTAAGCTGTCTAGTGACACTACATTTAAGACAGCATTGCTGAGTTTCAAATAAGATTTAAATGTGCATTTTAATAAGTAGGCATCATGAAGAAACTTCAGTTGAAAAATTATTGATAAAAAACAGCAACTAATCATTTTTGGGCATTCTAGTGAAGTGACTGATGCTTATAGAAGACATAGAACTCAGTAGCTCACTATAATTTAGTCAATATTTCAGCCCAGCCTTTCTTATTTTGGTCCACTTGAGATAAAGAAGATTGCAAATGCCAGAATTACTATCCCTTCAAGGAAGAGAATCACGCCACTTCTCTTGTTCTTCTCTGAAGTGAAATCTTATATAAACTTACTGTATTAGCCATGGAATTGCCATAACTAAGTAGCCATGAAGGATCTATTTAGCTTTTTTGAAAATAAAAGAATCACCTAGACTAATCAGTGGCTTCAGAAACCAATAGCATACAATTGTGATTTGTAGTATGGCAGCTTCTCTGTTAACGCTTAAGTAGCATTGTAAGCTTATGAAAATATTTCAGTCCAACCAAAATACCCCAAGGCTGCTTTCTAGGTTATTTATTTGATTTCCTCAAGCCAGCTAACAAAACTGAAAAATAAAACCAGAAGATAAAAAGTTAAAAAATCAGTTAAAAAGCAACAATAAAATTGAGAACAATCTATGGAATGACTTGCTACTAGAGATTGTGGGTGCTGTAACACTTAAGGTTTTCAAGAAGAAACTGGGCAGCTATTTGTATGAAAATGGTATAGTCTTCTTGAGCAGGAAGCTAGAACACCTTCAAGGTCCCTTCCAACTCTATAATTCTATATTCTATGTTCTAAATTGATGCCAAATGCAAACATTATACTAATAAATAATGCTTCTTTTATAAGAAATTATCTTGCTTTCTGGCAGAAATGCATCAGCATTCAGATCAGTATAGATTAACTCCAAGGTCACCTTCAGACCAATAATCAAGTAAGCAATACCTCAATCAAGAAACTGCCACAGAGCCATTAGTAAACAGCCCACCCAAAGAATCCTTAAGACCACCCCTACCCACACAGACAGGCAGGACACCAGAATACAAACTCGCAGCAAATAGCACTCCTTACTAGCATCGACGATGTTACCTAGTTAGGGTAATGAAACGTCTGCAAGAAAACACGCAAGCTCAGAGAGCACCAAGGACCCTTCAGAAATCGATTTGCTGAAAGCAGCTGCCTTTAATTTAATATCCCATAGGTGTGCAGAATTTCAACTGCCATGTAGAACTATGTTCAGTTGTGATCACTGGCAGTAATAACATACGTAATGTATACCAATTTATTCTGCATCTCCATAGCAAATCCCATGTTGACCTGACTGATCTTTCTGCCCCTAGGAATAGATTTTTAGAAGGTGTGTGACAGCATAGCTAGAAGGTGACACTTTTTACATAACAGGAGAAAAGTCTGATTGTGAAGGTTAGAGGCCACTTCTACATTTCTTCAGCCTAACTATATTAAATCATTTTAATATGGCATTATTTGCACTGGTATATAAAAAAGCTAAACCAAAGATCTTATATCTGTTCCAGTTTTGTAAGAAGTAGATCTGTCTTCAGAATCTCAGAGGTTCTGCTCAGTGCCACTGTTAATAGGGCACAGCCCTTTCAATATGACTTTCATTCAGTGCTTATTAGAAGAGCAGCAAATGGGTTGAACAGCAAATGTTGGAATGATGATAATCAGTCTTTCCCAGCTGGTTACATGCATTGCAGGAGGTTGGCAGGCCCTTTAAACAGAAAACCTCACATCTGCTTTTGTTTATCCTTTTGCTTCAGGCAAGGCTGCAAACTTAATAAATGGCATGAAACCTAAGGAAGCATAAATATTAGCGCATTAGAGAAATTACACCATCTTTGCCTACCTGCAATATTTTAATAACGCAGTGGGCATATATTACTGCTTCCCAAAAGTGCCCACATGGCAAAGTTTTTCACTGAAGACCCCTTGTTGGAAACATTCCTCTTTGTGGGGTTACCACTTTTTCTGGGTACGTCTATGACGGTTCCCTAAAGCTAATAATTTAGGGTTTGGGGCAACAGTTGCAAGGGCTGTATTTTCAAAAGGGTGTTTTATAGTGGTGTTTAAAATGTTACAGAACATTATTTCTCTTAAAGGAGATGAAAGAATTATCCTTGCAGTAGAAGCACAATGTACAGTCAGGGTCTCTTAGTATTTCTTTTAATACATAAGTATATTTACTTTCATGTTTTCCATCAGTATCTTCAGCCTAGCTGACTGTCAGCAGAACTGTTGTGAGTGAAGCTTGCTAAGGAGAAACAATGAGCCTTAGAAGCCGAGCCACCTTGGAGACAGAAAGTGGAGGTGGGAGGGAAAAAAGATAGTGTTGCATACATTGCTGTGATTTATGATTCATTATGAAAGAATTGGCTTTCATGCATTAACCCTAATATAAGTGAAATAGAATGTACATTTGAAAAACTCCAAAATCTCTATTTCTACAGCTAATGGTTTCTTGCAACTGTAGGCTGATTATTAATAGTAAGTGTGCATTGGGCCAGAAGAACAGTATAATTTGAAGACCTTGAACTGTTTTTGTTTTCAGCTAAGAGCTGCAGGCCGCATCACTTAATATAAGATTAATTAATTTAGTGATGTGGGAAGCACATAATGCGATAAACGCAGAGTATGCTGAATTATGGGTATTTGTTTCATAGAATACTTTCCTTAAAATATCTGAATGTTTATTGATTTATCCTCTTTTGAGATTACAATAACTGGATTAACCAAAAGGTGTCTTTTCTTTGTAGCACAGTCTACTATTAATATATTATATACAACTTGTTTGTGTGCAGTTCCCTTTATTCCAATAAACCCTCCATAGGAAGCTTTATTAGTAGATTATATCTTTATAAACTTTTATTGGCTATTTTGATTGTAGACCGTGGGTGTCAAACTCGATCACATCATGTGAAGTATCATGACGTATTGCGACTTTTTTTGCCTTTGCGGAGTCTGGGTGGGTGTGGCCTGCACATGACATATGCATCCAGCCTGTGAGCTGCTAGTTTGACACTCCTGTTGTAGACATCCCTCTACTTCCTTGTATGTTCACCAAAATACCATGGCTCGGAAAACAATTTTGACATGTCCAAGGGAAACACCGACATTGGCATGCAAGTATCTGTTAAAAAAAATCCAAGTTGGCATCCAAAGTCAAAAGATAAAGACATTTGGTAAAAGAGGTTAAGAAAGTTGATAAAGTTGGGGAAGTATAAAAATAAATTGGGAAGGGAAGGGCAGATATTTAATTTATTCCATGCTTACATGACATGGGACCAGGTTATTTGAAGGATTGTCTCTCTCCAGTTGCATCTTCCAGTCCCACCAGATTTAGTACAGAAGGCATGCTGTGGGTTCTGTCATTAGGGGACCTACATTTAGTGGCCTCTAGATCATGGGTGTTCTTGGCTGTGGTGGTTGCATTATAGAGTATTCTTTCCTCAAAGTTTAGTCTGACACCATCACTCATGACTTTCTGAAGGGAACTGGAGAACTAGCAAATGGCTTTGTTGTTATTGACATCCCTTTGCCCATTATATTTTTTTAGCTACATTTTATATTTTTAAAAACATTTTTAATAATATTTGTGAATTATTGTTTTGTAACTTTGTTGTATGCCACTCGGAGTCATTTGTTTTCTCAGATGGATGGCTATATAAATTTTAAAAATAAATACATTTGAAATTCTAGATTTTGTGATAGATGGATTCAATAATTTATAATATGACTTCCATTGACATTCTGGAATAGGTTGCAACTGAAATTAAGAAATGTAAACCTTTGTACGTTTATTTGAAATTGTATTTTGTTTCATTTTGACTTATTTAATTCTTTGATAGGGTATATAATGTTTGGCTTTTTGTTTGTTTCTTTTTGTTTTTGCATTTTGTTTTTTCAGGCATCTCCATCTTTTAATTTAACTGTTTTCTGGGCTGAGAAAAAGCAGAGCAGCTTAGAGAACTATGTTCAGCTCCAAAGCATCAGCGTGTGCCATCCTGTTCAGAAACACAGAAAGATAGATAAAGTGAGAGTCCTCTTTGGAGTATTTCAGTAGCTCATTGCCAATACCTTGTTGATCTCCTAACACCGTGGTGGCGAACCTATGGCACGGGTGCACAGGTGGCACCTGAGCCCTGTCTGTGGACATGCACGCTATCGCCCCAGTCCTAGGCCCTCAGCTGGGTTTTATAAACCCTTTTTGCTTTAGGCCTCCACCGCCATAAAAAAAAGGTTCAATCAATCAGTCAATTTCAACTTCTTGCGGGGAAAAAAAGTTCTTGCAAAGTTGGAATTGATTGGTTGAACTTTTTAGTCCCAACCAGTCTGCCGTTACCACTGCAGCCATGCCCACCCAAAGGGCCACACCCACCCAAAGGGCCACATCCACCCAAAGGGCCATGCCCATCCCACACCTCATGATACATAAATGGGTTTTGGGTTGCAGTTTGGGCACTCGGTCTCTAAAAGGTTCACCATCATTGTCCTAACATAAAGAATGGTGACTATGTTGTAATAGGTGGGTGACACTGAAACATTGCTATTCTGGTCTTCCTCATCTCTGCTTGAGGAACAGCTAGAATACCCTAAAAAGAAAGATGTGGAAGAAAACAGGGTCTGAGCTGATTGTTGCAGCAAGAAAATAAGATTTTGTTAGGTTTAAAACCAGTTCGCCAAAGTGACTCCCAATATTTTTTTAAGATATTTTATTAATTTTTTATATTTACAAATCTTTAGTGCTTAATAAACAATGTGTTGTCTGTGTCCACATATTTAACTTAATAGAATACATCTTCCATTCCTGCTCTCTACTCCGTTTTTGTAGCCATTTGTAAAATATATCCCATGTTTGAAAGTATTCTGTATCTTCTTTCACTTTCATTTTCAATGTAAGCCTATCCATTTCCACATAGTCCAAAATTTTCTTAATTAGCTCTTCAGTTGGTATTTCTTCATTTCCCCAATGCTGTGCAAATGTAATTCTTGCTGCTGTTAGTACATGTAATATTAAATATACACATTCTTTATCATAGTTTTCTGAGGTTATACATAAAAGAAATAGTTCCGGCTTAAAATCTACTTGTTTTCTTAACATTTTCTCTAACCACATATGTATTTTCGACCAGAATTTTTTTGCTTTGGGGCATGTCCACCAAAGGTGATAGTATGTCACTGGATTTTGCCTACATTTCTAACAATTGCTAGACATGTTTTTAAACATTTTTGCTAACCTTGCAGGTGGTAAATGCCATCTATAAAACATTTTGTATAAATTTTCTTTATAGATCGCTGTCCTTGTTATTTTATAGTTTCTTTCCCACAAATTTTGCCATTTTTCTGACTCTACATTGTGCCCAACGTTTTTTGCCCATGTTATCATTGTATCTTTGACTTGTTCATCTTCTATCTTTAAATTTTACAAAAAGTTATACAGTTTGTAAATCAGTTTTTTATCTGATGACAATAGTATCTGGTCAAACACTAACTGGTCTTTATAAAAACCATATGTTTTGGCATCTTTCTCATATCTCATGTGCATTTGCAGGTGCAACCACTATGATAGCTCAATGCCCTGTTCTTCCAGCCCTTATTTAGTTTGTAATTTCCCTTCCCTTCAGTATTCAAAATGTCTCTATAAGTCACAAGTTTCTCATAATTAATTAAATCTGGGTGAACAAACGCTTCTACTGTCGAAATCCATCCTGGTATTTTCATATACATTTTCGCTTTTATCTTTTCCCATACTAGAAGCAAAGCGTTTCTTGCATAGTGATTTTGAGAGTATTTATGGATTTTGTTCTTCCCATACTATAGAAAGGCGTGGCATCCAAGTTGTAAGTTGTGTCCTTCTAAGTATAGTAATCTTTTGTGTCTTAAGGGTTATCCATTCTTTTAGCCAAGTTAATGCAGCTGCTTGATAATATAGAACCCAGTCTAGTAACCCAAATCAATATCTTTTTAGAAAAAAATGAAGGTTTATTTCTTTTAGATTTAGCAATCATTTAATATTTAATTTTTCCAAGTTTTTATGAGTGTAGGACAGGGATAGGCAACCTAAAATACTCAAAGAGCCACTTGGACCTTTTTCCCACTGAAAACACTGGGAGCCGCAAAACCCTTTTGACATCTAAAATGAAGATAACACTGCATATATTGTTTTTTACCTTTATACTATGTATAAAAAAACTATAGTGTGCTGCATTTATGAAATCAATGAACTGCTACAAAGAAAACAAATTTTTATTTCTGCATGCAACAAAAGCATTTTGAACTAAAAAAAAAGACGCTGGGTAGAAGGTTACTTTCAAATAAAATACTCAAATGTCTATTTGAATTCTCCTCGTATTTATGAAATAAAAAGCTAGTGCAAACTATAAAAACTATAAACAGAAAAATAGAAAAGGAAAAAAATTGCAGGGGAAAAAAAGAGAAAAGGACAGGACAAAGAGGGAAAAAAACCCCTTTCTTCTTCATCCTCCCTCCCTCCCTCTCTGTCTCCCCCTCTCTCCCTTCCTTTCTCCCTTGTCTCTCTCTCCCTCCCTCTTTCTGCCCTTGGTCTGCCAGTCCTCTTCCCCCACTCAGTTTGTGTGTGTGTGTGTGTGTGTGTGTGTGTGTGTGAGAGAGAGAGAGAGAGAGAGAGAGAGAGAGACAGAGAAAGAGGCACTTGCACTTCTCTCTCTCTCTCTCCCTCTTTCTGCCCTTGGTCTGCCAGTCCTCTTCCCCCACTCAGTTTGTTTGTTTGTGTGTGTGTGTGTGTGTGTGTGTGTGTGTGTGTGTGTGTGTGAGAGAGAGAGAGAGAGAGAGAGAGGCACTTGCACTTCCCCTCTCTCTCCCTCTCTCTCTTTCTGCCCTTGGTCTGCCAGTCCTCTTCCCCCACTCAGTTTGTGTGTGTGTGTGTGTGTGTGTGTGTGTGTGTGAGAGAGAGAGAGAGACAGAGAGACAGAGAGACAGAGAGGCACTTGTGCTTCCCTTCTCTTTCTCTCTCTTTCCCTCCCTCCCTCTCTCTTCCTCTCTTTCTTTCCCTCCTCCCTTCCGATCTTCTGCTCAGCCGGCAAGCTGGCTTCAGGCTGTTCTGGACAAGCTGACACACATTCTTATTGGGCTAGCTTTCCTGCCCTTGAGAGCTGCTGCTTTTTGCTGCTTCCTGTTTGTTGCTTCCTGTGGAGACGCAGCAAAGGCAGGAGCGCCGCCCAATAAGCTTGTCAGCTTCTCAGAGGACAGCGTGAGTCAGTCAGTCAGAGAGAGAGAGAGAGAGAGAGAGAGAGAGAGAGAGAGAGAGAGAGAGCAAGTGCCTCTCTCTGTCTCTGCAAACTGGGAGCCGCAGGGGAAGGCTGAAAGAGCCGCATGTGGCTCCAGAGCCGCAGGTTGCCGACCTGTGGTGTAGGAGATAAGCACCGGCATTTTAATTAAACTTGGTAGCAATTATGTACCTGATATAGCTCAATCAAAAATAGAAAAACATTCCTTCATATAGACAAAGAAGGCATGTCTGTTAAAGTCAGTCTTTATACTTGAAAATGGCAGCAAATCATAGTTTCCAGTTCAATTTCTCAGTTTAATTTGGCAGATGAATTCAAGACAAGAATCGGCTAACTTTGCTACAGATAAGAACGAAGCCTTACACACAACATTTGATTGCTCACTGCAATAAAAAGAACTTAGAGGTGTATCTATATGTTTGTGTGTGTGTGTTTGTATTAAAATGTATGCTTTTTTCTTCTGCCCATCCAAATTAAGATATTTGGTAGGTGCTTGATGGCCTTTGGTAGCTAGATATATCTACATAGGAGCTTTGGAATTACTGGTTCCCATATCAGGAACGTTGGCTCAGCTCATGGTGACTTACATTAATAACAACAACAACAACAACAACAACAACAACAACAACAATAAAGTTGGAAGGGACCTTGGAGGTCATCTCGTCCAACCCCTTGCTCAGGCAGGAAACCCTATACCATTTCGGACAAATGGCTGTCCAGTCTCTTCTTAAAAACTTCCAGTGTTGGAACATTCACTGCTTCTGGAGGCAGGTTGTTCCACTGGTTAATTGTTCTAACTGTAAGGAGGTTTCTCCTTAGTTCTAGGTTGCTTCTCTCCTTGATTAGGCTCCATCCATTGCTTCTTGTCCTGCCTTAATTAGTTTTTTTTTAATGTTCAAGAGCAGGCAGTATTTCTTCAGGCTTTTCTAGTAAGGAAGAAATAATTAATTAAAATAAAAATAAGAATATTTAATACAGTGTTTTTTATTCAATGCTGCTGTGCACTATACATGGGTAAGTCAAGTTGCCATTTCTTCTCATTATTAAATCATGAATAATGACTATTGTGATAAACTGCCATGACATTCAGAAGTAGCACCCCAATACCAGAGGGCAAGTCAGTGGTCATACAACAATGATCTGCTTATGGGAAGGAAAAGAAGAAAGAGTCTACTTGCCTCCCCGTCCATTGACATATATAAACATAATTGGGACGCGGTGGCTCAGTGGGTTAGGACGCTGAGCTTGTCGATCGGAAGGTCGGCAGTTTGGCGGGTCGAATCCCGAGTGCCGCGTAACAGAGTGAGCGCCTGTTACTCGTCCCAGCTTCTGCCAACCTAGCAGTTCGAAAGCACGTAAAAATGCAAGTAGAAAAATAGGGACCACTACGGTGGGAAGGTAACAGCGTTCCGTGCGCCTTTGGCGTCTAGTCATGCCGGCCACATGACCACGGAGATGTCCTCGGACAAGCGCTGGCTCTTCGGCTTTGAAACGGAGATGAGCACCGGCCCCTAGAGTCGGAAACGACTAGCACGCATGTGCGGGGGAACCTTTACCTTTACCTTTATATTATTATACCTTCCTTAAATTAAAATCTCTTCCAAATTAAATATTCTTCCTCATGGTTTGAACTTTGGCAAATATAACATATAGCAACTAGAGATAGCCATTTAAATACGGGGTCCAGTCTCTGTTAAATGGAGTCTCTAAACTCCATTTTTCTTTATTTGGTTACTCATCATTACACATAAGAATTGCCTAGCTTCTCCTGTTTTCTTATGAATATGCAGCATGTAAGGGTATTTGATTAAACTTCCTCTTTAAGGAAGCCAGCAGTTAAAACTAATAAAAAATATTTTTTTTATGATGTATGATCTTAACTTTGGCTTATTCCAGTTTGTTATTGACATAAGAGCCTTATTTCCTAAGAAATACGTAAATCCTAATCTTACACACATCTGGCCACAGGTAACCAATTTTTCAGGTTAGTTTTACCTGTTTTTATGATGAAATTGACACTTTAGCTCACTACCTCAATTTGTTCCCTGCAATGTAGGATAGCTGTTCATTCAGATGTGACAATTCTTTCATTGGGTTCATACTTATATGGAATCATATAAGATCATGTAGTAGCCGTGACCAGGGGGGCTTTCGCACAGGTTCGCCTGGTGCGGCAGTTGCGGCCCTATCTAGACCGGGATGCCCTGTGTACGGTCACTCATGCGCTCGTGACCTCTCGTCTTGACTATTGCAATGCTCTCTACATGGGGCTTCCCTTGAAGACCACTCGGAGGCTCCAACTGGTGCAGAATGCGGCCGCGAGAGTTGTCTTGGGAGTTTCCCGGTACTCCCATGTTACACCTTTGCTCCGCGAGCTGCATTGGTTACCAGTTGTCTTCCGGGTGAGGTTCAAGGTCTTAGTGATGGTTTTCAAGTCCTTACATGGCATGGGTCCGGAATACCTCGGGGACCACCTGCTGCCGGCGTCGACTCCCCTCCGCCCCGTGCGTTCCCACAGAGAGGGCCTCCTCAGGGTGCCTCCAGTCAGAGAATGTCGACTGGTGGCCCCCAGGGGGAGGGCCTTCTCTGTGGGCGCTCCGGCTTTGTGGAATCAGCTGCCGGTTGAGCTCCGGATGGCACCGGATCTCCGCTCCTTCCGGCGCGGGTTAAAGACCCATTTATTTGAACAAGCTGGCCTGGCCTGATGGGGAATTACTTAGGGTTTTAATATTTATATATATATTGAGTCAGTTCTGCCACTTTGTCATCCAGCACCTCCACACATTTAGCTATTTTATGCACTGAGGACAAAATGTCTACCTTCATCTCTCCAAGTTTCTGTTCCATCCTTTCTTCCATTCTCTGCTCCAATTTCTCCAATTTCTCCTCCATCTGTGCAAATTTAACACCCATTGACTCCAAAATTAACTGGGTATGTTTTTCAAGATCCTTCGATGTCACTACATCTGGAGAATGCAACGCCTGCAGTAATGATTGTTGTTGCACCGGAGAATTTCCAGCACTCCGAAAAGTTCTAGGGGGAGGTTTAGACGCCATCTTTTACTTACAATTGTGTCGCACTTTCACTTTAAGTTTTAAGCAAAGTCCATCAAGCTCGAGAGTAAAATAAAATAATCCTTTTCATCTCTTCATCTTTCCCTCTTGTACTGCTCTGCCTGCTCTTTTCCTTTCATAGTCTCTCCTTCAAGCAGGGATGGTCGCAGACGCCTGGCTCTGCTCCATGAAATCCGGAGCAGAGACGCAAGCCAGCTGGGAGCAGCCCAGGCTGCGGGGGAGTTCGATCCTTCAGCCGCCCAAGCTCCAAGCTCAGGCGGCTCCGGAGAACTCAACCCCTACCTGGGGGCTCACCCCCTCCTCTTCTCCCGAGGAGGGGGCTTCAAATTCGCCCGAACAGCTGATCGGCGCTGTTTCGGGCGAAAAATCACACAGCTGGGCGGCGGGCAGCCCGGGAAGGCTGTCTCCGGCGCCACGGAGCCACCGGAAGAATGTTATATTAGAAGCAAAAGTATTGGAAATTGAAGATTTCAAAGACAAAATGGATAGCGAACTGAGTTTGGCCCAATTTTATCAGATGCAGTTTGCTGTTAGAATTAGAGGCCTAAAAGAGAATATTAAGGAAGATTTAAAGCAGCTGGTTTCTGAGGCTTTTGAGGTGGTATTGAACCATCCAGCATCTGAAATAAAACAAGGCATGGACAAAGTGTTTCGTGTGAACTCGTGGATTGCTAAACAGAGAAAGTTGCCTAGAGATGTGGTGGTTTATTTTGTAAAAAGGGAAATTAGAGATGAAGTTATACAAGCTGCCTATGATACTAAAGTTGTGATTGCTGGTCAAGAAGTTTTGGTTTTAAAAGAAATTCCTCCAAAGATTTTAAAGAGAAGGAAGGATTTTATATTTCTTGTGCAAGAGCTCAAGCAAAGGGATATAAGGTTCAGATGGGAGATCCCAGCTGGGTTGAGCTTTATGTATGAAGGCAAAAGGTACTGTTTGGGTACTGTGAAGCAAGCGCATGATTTTTACAACAATGTCTTAAAAGCAACCCCATCAACACTTTTGGAAGCTGCAGAGGGATCTGGAGAAGGAGAACATCAAGAGGATGAAGATGGACAGATAGACGAGAATGGTACAGGAGGAGATCAAGCTGCAACTCTTTTGGATGATCCTAGAGAACAGAGGGTGACGCGTGCTGCCTTAAAACGCTCAAAAAAGAAAAGAAGATAGGTCTAGTAGAAATCTATGGAACTTCCACAACATACTGATAGTCAAGGGGTAGTTGTGTTTTTAAGAGTTTTGGGATGATATGTATGGTAACAGAATCTTTAATTTGGAATTAATGGACAATTTACTACAGAGGAAGAGGAAGAAAGTTTTGTGGGTTAATGTGGGTTAATTTGTGTAAGAATTATCTATTATAGCCTATTTTGGCTAGAGAGGTTAATAGGGATAGGTGTTTGTGATGTGTAAATGAGAATATGTTTAGGAAATAGTGAATTGTGGAAGAACATAGATGGGAATGACGCTAGTTTTCTTTTATTTTAGTTTTTTATACATATTTAGTATTATTAAGGATTGGTCTACTCTATATAAGCTAGAGAGTGATGGATTTTAGAGTTTATAATTGTTAGTATATGATTGTTTATGATTGCTTTTTAGATATATACCTTGTATTTTGCTCTGGGAAGTCGGGGGGGGGAGGGGGGGAGGAGGGGAAGTAGGGGGGGGAGGCAGGGGAGGGAGGAGGGAGAGGGGGAGGGGGGAGATAGGGGGGAGGTAGGGAGGGGAGGAGGGAGGGGGAAGGGGGGGTTTTTTAAAGGAAAACTGTATTTTAAAACTTTTCAATAAAAAAAAAATATTTATATATATATTTTATTGTTTTTATTGTGGGCAATAATTTAATTCTTTTTTAACTTTTGTACTTTTGTAGTTTTAAGATATGCCCTGTTCACCGCCCTGAGTCCTTCGGGAGAAGGGCGGTATAAAAATTTAATTAAATAAATAAATAATAAATAAATAGGTGTTGCAGGACAATATATTTGCTGGAAGAGCAAGAAGAAGATGTAGAAGTAAAAGTATAAAAAATAAATACCGTGCAGAGATAACCATCTTGGTAAAAAGGAAGGTGTTATATGTATAAATTATTACCTAAATATATTGTATGCCATTTTGCTAACATGAATTTTAATATTTATATTTTAGAGTATTTTGAATTACACCCCTGGCCCTTTGAATGAATATTTATTGATCATTGGGATTTAATCCTATATTCATTAAAATTTGCCTGATTAGATTCTAATAGATACAACTTCCTCAATATCTGATCTCATTAGTAAAGTATGCAAACAGCTCTTTCTAATCCAAAGTCTAGCTAAAAGTTAGCACATAAATGCTGGTTGATTTTGCAAGCTTCATTTTTAGATTTTATCAAGCTTTTTGAGGCTAGGAATTCCTAGCTAAAATGCCTTTTAAGCAACAAATTAGCTAATGGAGCTAAATAGTATTGCATAAACTTTATAAGTATGGTCTTTTATATGAATTTTAATTAGTTTAAAGTATATTTGGAAGAGTATGAGCTGAGAGATCTATGCAGTGAATTTAGTTTATTGTATAAGGTCATATGAAGTTAACAGCTATATTTTTCTTCTAGTTGAAAGCTGTTCAGTCAGATAATGTGTATAGTTTGTCTAATGCTTAGTGTCTAGACAGAGCAAGAGACAAGGACAAAGTGATCAACATACATAGTCACAAATATGAAGGGAGGTGGCTTTAGTCTCCTCCCCAAAGAATTTCTGCCATTATGAAGCTCAAAGTTCTATAAGTTAATCATCTGAAAAGTGATAAGGATTTTATGTTGATCAGGCTTAGAAGCATGCCACATAGAAATGATGGCATTAAGAATTAAGACTTTCCACCAGTACAGCAAGTTAAATAGTGCCAAGATTGACCAAGTAATAATATTAATTCAAATTTTTAATAAACAGATGCATTATTATTTTCCTGTTTTTCTGCCAAAACTAACAATGTACTTTACTAAGGCTTAACTGATAAATGCAAAACTTCATTTAGGGGTGGTAAAGTTTTAACTAGCACTATAAGGAATATTACATTGGTGATCATTAAACATTAGCAGGCTGACCACTGTATGTTTATAAGTCAGTTTACTTATGAAATTAGAATCAGTATATTTAGGAGGAGTGGGAAATCTACTATGATTATTGGGACCCACCAGTGAAAATTGAAATTAAATTTAAGGTGTGCAACTAGATAAATATTTTAAATAAATAAAATAAGTAAATAATTCTGCTTGTATTACTTATTTATATAGTTAGGAAATGTGAGTTCTCAATAAATTAAAGTGATTCACCCGTGGAGATGGTTGTAAAGGTAAAGGTTCCCCTGCACATGTGTGCTAGTCGTTTCCGACTCTAGGGGCCGGTGCTCATCTCCGTTTCAAAGCCGAAGAGCCAGCGCTTGTCCGAGGACATCTCCGTGGTCATGTGGCTGGCGTGACTAGATGCCAAAGGCACACGGAACGCTGTTACCTTCCCACCGTAGTGGTCCCTATTTTTCTACTTGCATTTTTATGTGCTTTCGAACTGCTAGGTTGGCAGAAGCTGGGACAAGTAACAGGCACTCACTCTGTTACGCGGCACTCGGGATTCAACCCGCCAAACGGCCGACCATCTGATCAACAAGCTCAGCGTCCCAACCCACTGAGCCACCGTGTCCCTTGTGGAGATGGTTACCAGCATCAAATTCCTGGGTGTGCAGCTAACAAGTAGGCTGGCTTGGTTGCTCAACAGTGAGAAACTGGTGAAGCGGGCACAGCAGTGCCTGCACTTTCTGCGTTGCATGAGAAAAGCTCATCTTCCTTCCCCTGTCCTGACCACTTGCTACAGGGGGACAATCGAGAGCATCCTGTCATACAGCATTACAGTCTGGTTTGGAAGCATCACTGCTTCAGACAGGAAGGCGGTGCAGAGAGTGGTGAGGATGGCCGAAAAGATCATTGGCAGTTCCCTCCCTCCCATCCAGGACATAGCACAGAAGCGTTGTTTGAACAAGGTCTGTAAGATTATCTGAGACACTACACGTCCACTTCACAACCTGTTTTCCTTGTTACCTTCTGGGAGGAGGCTTCGTGGTATCCGTAGCAGAACATCCAGATTCAACCATACTTTCATTCCATACAATAACCTTGTGAACACTCAGGCTTCCTCCTTCCATTATATATTCAAGAAGGACAGTATTTAATATTTTATTGTTATGTATATGTAGGGGTGTGGGTTTATACATATGTTGTTTATAGTATGTTTTAGGTGTGTGTCATGTATGTGTTTCACTTTGAGAGCGGGCAACTAAATTTCATTTTTGATGTGTGCCGCTGTGCCCACAGTAAAAAAAAAGACAATATAGATTATCTTATCTTGTAAACATTATCTTTAATGGTTAGATGAGCATCAGTAGTTTATTTATTTATTTATTTGTTTATTTGATTTGTATACCGCCCTTCTCCCTAAAGACTCAGGGCAGTGAACAGTGACATAAATGTCAAAATGTACAAATACAGAAAATTGAAAATAAATAGACCACGTGCAGGGCCACATAATTTTTTTGTGGCTTTAAAACCATCTCTGATTATGATTACCAAAAATTGATCACATATTTTCTTCCTTCATGTAGTTTTGGTAAAAAAGATGTTTTGTACATTCTGAAATAGAAGTAATATCTGTACCTGTATTCTGCAAAAAAGTGAACATCTCAACATATTCCCTATTTGAAGTGGGATTCTGTACATTTTGCAGTTTCATCATTAGCTCAACTAATAAAGCTTTGGAGCATCTCAAAAATTTTAAGTAGAGCTTCAGCCACGTAAAAGTTGCCAATATGTATTTTATGGAACACTTAAGTGGAAAAATGAAAGAATCAGAGCCTCATTCCACTTTGCGGAAGATAGCAGGGTAGATCAAATATTCCTGCACTTTATTTCCACAAGTAGAAAAAAGAAGGGAAAAAATGTAGGTTGGGTTCTGTGCTGCTTTCCTGAAGAGGGAGTTGAAGCAAGAATGAATGAACCTTTATTGTCAAAGTCCAACCATGTATACATTGAGATTGGCTGAGCCTCCCTTTGTGCCCCCACCCCCAACTCACAGTGACAACAAACCCTCCATCTTATTACACCATGTGAGTTAATTGCACAACACATCGGCCTCGCAAGTCAATCATACATAAAGTTTATAAAATTATTTCCTGTTTAAGATCCTAACAGCCCATGGATAAAAGCTGTTCTTCAGCCTGTTGGTACGGCTGGCTATACTCCTATATCTCCTACCCGATGGTAGGAGAGTAAAGAGATACCGACCAGGGTGTGAGTCGTCCCTGAGAATTTTCCTCACTCTTCCAAGGCAGCGAGCCCTGGCGATGTCATCCAGTGGTGTCAGGGGACAGCCCACAATGTCTTGTGCTGTGCTCACTACCCTCTGTAATACTTTCCTATCCACAGCTGTCAGACCAGCATACCAAACCATAATACAGTACGAGAGGATGCTCTCTATAGTAGAGCGGTAAAAGAGGGTCATTAGCCGTTGTTCTATCCTGTTCTTCCGCAAGACCCTGAGGAAGTGGAGTCTCTGTTGGGCTTTTCTGGCCACCTGGGTTGTGTTAACTTTCCAGGTAAGATCTTCCCAAAGGTAGACTTCCAGAAATTTAAAGGAGGAAACTCTCTCCACACAGCCCCCCCGATGTAAAGTGGGGCAGGTTCCTCTTTTTTCCTCTGGAAGTTTAGCACCATCTCTTTCGTCTTGCCAATGTTCAGGTGTAAGTTGTTGAAACACCATATGGATAGTTTTTGTACCTCCCCCTGTACGCTGTCTCATCCCCACCTCTAATAAGACCCACTACAGTGGTATCATCTGCGAAAATTTTTGCAGTAGATGGGTCGAATGATACACAATGACGTGTACAATGAGTACAGGTAGGGGCTAAGCACGCAGCCTGTGGCGAGCTGGTGCAAAGCTTCGGGGGGGTGGATAAAACAGACCTGACCCTCACTGTTTGTAACCGGCCCCTGAGAAAGACTTGAATCCAATCGCAGATGGAGGGAGAAAATTTCAAATCAGTCAGCTTTTCAATGAGAGTGCTCAGCAAAATGGTGTTGAAAGAAGACTGAAAACTGTGTGGAGAGGGTGGTAATGGTGATAAAGATGATGTTTACAATGGTGAAGAGTATTGCTGCCTTTCTATTGTCTTTTTAAAAATAGAAATACCCTGCCACAATAATTTTGTTTCTTGCTGGGAATACATTGTTCTAAAAAATGTGTACAATTACAAAAAAGATAAAAGTGATGGGATAAGGTTGAGGTGATGATGATTGTATATGTTAGTGGCAGTGATGATTATGCTAACAACTGACATGTTCAATGAACAATTTAATAGGCTGGCTGGTTTATAAATCATCCCAGTCTCAAAAAGCCAGCAAAATGAAATTGAAGGCTGCTGATGCCTTAACACATGCTGCATTATCAATACTGATGTTATGCAATGCCATAAATTGTGTTTGCTTGGATATTGCACAATATCATAGTGACTCTAGACCAGATAAGACATTGAGCTAGATTCCCGTTTCTTGGTTTTTTGGACTATGAATTAATGTGAAAGACTCTTTACTTACTCATAAACCAGCAGGTTTTTATCATAGGTATTTTAGCTATATGTAGATTACTGTTAGGAATGATGAGGAAGGAGCAGAGGAACACAGAAGTAATGGCAATTTAAACTTGGGCAAATATGCATTATTTCAGTCAGTTTACTTTTGATTAATAACAGAAGAATATATGAACTTTAAGGGGCAGTACCCAAATAAGTTTTCTTTATTTTTTGTTACTTGGAAAATTAGAGTTTTTTACAATATCTGCTCCTTACATTTCTTCAGAGGATTAAGTTACTCTTGTAACTCTGCTAGGCAACTCCAAGTGATTTGACAACTGCAATATTAAGGATAAAAAAAACATAGTAACAAAACTTGTATAATATAGTGGTGGTTTATATACTCAGCTAACCATTCAAACTCTAAACAAATAACACTGTTTTCATTAACTTCTGGAAAGCTAGTAGGAGAACGTGAAGTGGAACTCCAAAACTTTGGGGGGGGGCATCATAGAGAAAGACTGCCTCTGGGACCATTGCCTTGGTGTTCACAAAGGCAAAGGTCAGTGATGGTGAACCTTTTAGAGACCGAGTGCCCAAACTGCAATACAAAACCCACTTATGTATTGCCGGGTGCGCATGGCCCACTGGGTGGGCGTGGCTACAGTGGTCATGGCAGACTGGGTGGGCGTGGCCAGGGTGGGCGTTTCCAGTTCGATGTTGCTCCTGGGGATGCCTATGGGGGCCGGGCAGGGTTGGGGGAGATCCAGGGGGTCCCTAGCAGGTGGGGCAGTGGGCAGAAGGGTGTCTTGCTCAGCTGATGGCATGGGGGGAAAGGGAGCAGCTACACCCCCTCCCAAATGCTGCTGTCTCACGAAAGCAGGATGAAAACTCCAAAAAGCGACAAGAAAAAAAAGTTAAGAGTGTCTCGTGATGGTTTTCTTCCCCACTTCCTTCTAGCTGCAGTTTAAATATGTAAAGACCACAAAAGAAAAAAAAAACTTTGCTTTCTCTCATTTTAATTCAGAAGGCAGAAATGGGAAGATTGGGGGGCTTGTTTGTTTCAAAGGAAGAGAAAGAGATGGGCTGGGGGAGTGTGGCAGGCGAACAGCAATGGCGCAAGGCTTCTGGCTATGCAGGGGGGCGTTCTCTTTAAAAGAGCAAAATGAGGCAAAAAATAAAAATCCCCCATTCACTCCACCTCCCAAAAACACAATAACAGAGCTTCCAATGATACAAACAGTCCTTGGAAGCCATCTGGGTAGACTCATTGCCTCTCTGACTCCCCACCGCTCACACTTGCCAGAGATGCACGTGGGGCTGCTGCTGTGCCGTGCCGGGCATGGAGCCTCCTTGCCGCCTCTTCCCCCATGGACATTGGGAGTGCCCACCCCTCTATGTAGTGAGGTGAGGGTTAAAAGCTTATTAGCATGCAATGTAGCACCCAAAGAATGCATGGATAATAACCTAACAGATCCCATCAACTAGTAACCTTGATTACCAACTGAAATTATTACCAAATGATTACTATTTCATACCTTCTGAATTCGAAGCCCCCCCCCCAATGCAATGTATGGTACAGTCACTTGGATCAAAGTAATATTTTATGTTGAAAAGTTTGTCTCGTTTTAGCTTGCAGCCATTTGTGGAAATCTTTTTAAAATTATTACCTTGTAGGCTTCAGCCACTATTTTGAACTATATCTTATTTGTAACCCTGCAATCTTAGGGCTGAGGTTGCTCTTTGATGACATATTAGTGGTAGATTGACAGATATTATATCAAAATTAAAATTCAGTAGTGCGATTTTGGAACATGATTAATGTGACTGCTAATATTCATATGGATGATTTGGTAGTCCAGAGATTGACAAATGTCAGTTTCACTATGTTTCTTGTGCTTTCAGTCTGAAATTAATTTTAATTAATTGCAAGAGAGAGAAGGAGAAAGAGTGCCCAAGTGGTTTCCCTTAATGTAGGTCATTTTTAGACATGGCTCTGATTAGTATGAACATTTAAAAATACTTTTTTCTAACACAGATATTTATGCAGGACAACTGCTGAAACAGTAGTGGTTAACATTACTGCATTTCATGAGAAAGGTTTTCATATTATAAGATATATTTCATATTGGTGATCATTAATGCATTTTGTTTTCTTGTACCCTTTTTTAGCTATTTACTTTTTGAAATGTGGATAAAATTTCTTCTGGTTTCTTTTTGTTCGTAAAGTTTACGTTTTTAATAGTATTACATAACAAATGTAAACTGTAATGACCTTTTAACATCACAGTCTATAGGTTACATTATAGCCAGATACATTGGTACACTCAATTACTTGCATCAGTGGCATGGAGTCTTTCCATTATATATATGACTGGGATTATATCCTTCTGGCATAAACCTATATACTAGATAATGTGATTAACAAATGCATAAAGGACCAGTAAAAATGTGGTAAAGTATTTTCATGTGATGTGGAATATATGCTAGACTTTAACACAAAGAAGTTGAAAGATTAGAAAATACAGTAATATTATTTACACATAAAGCAAGATAGATTATGCAGTTACATTTGTTGGCTATTATAAACATATCCTAATAAATGGTCGACAAATTTAAATGGCCAGTTACATCAACCAATGACTGTTTAACTCAAATGTTTTAATAGGATAATTATATTGAATTGTCTTAAGACACTTATGTGTCTTGATTAACATACTTAAGATACTTAATCAAGATACTTATGAGGACTCCTTCCTCATTACTGTTACACAAGTAATGAGACAGTAGTATCAGCAGTATAAGATAAAATGCAACATTGAAAATCAAATCAGCAAATAAATAAAAGAAAAACCTGAAAATAATCACCTTAATACAGTATATTAGGAAATAGGATAGAATAAAGTATTTAAAATCAAAAACCCCAAATTAGCATTATATAACCTCAATCCAACGAAACAGAAAACTGCATGAAGAATGTTTAGTGAAAAGATAAACTTCATGTGTTATAATTAAAAAAGAGGCACACTATAGTTCTAAATGTTTTGAAAGGGTTTAACAACTTCTGAGAATATCACATTGAATGTTTATGAGCAATTTATAATTGTGTATTAATCAGACTTTAATGTTAATATTTGTAATTCATTTTTTTATCCTTTTGGTGAAGAAAATGTACAAGTCACCCTGCAACTGGATGTTTTTTGTATTGGAGTTGCAGTTGTCAACTTTATATATATGAAGTTGCCAACTTCAACTAAATTATAAATTATAAAATTTACTTGAAAGTAAAGAAGGTAGCAAGAGATGAAATAATTGCAAAAGAGTAAGAGTGGCATCTTGTATTTCCATTTTATTTGCTAATCTTTTATTCTCTTCAGTTCTATTGGGAAAATAGATGCAACACATTTGGAAATAAAACCCATTAAAATTGCATTTTCCTCTTTATAAGTCAGACAATGAAATTATTGAACTTGGATTTGATTACAGTTTACTATAAAATCATACACAAATTTTGGAGTAGGAAGATAATCTGTATTAGCTACTGAACTTTGCACTTTACAGTGCCTTTTATCATAATAATAATGTAATTATACATATTTGCAACCATTTTATTTAAGGACAATGTTGGAGGGGTAGAAAGATAGTCAAGCATGATATTTATAAGATCAGCTTTTTTTAAAGCATAACCTTTTAAGAATGAAATGCACATGTAATCAGTGTAATTCTATCAAGGATAATCTTGTATTTCTCTGTTGGAAGAAAGTCTGCATTCACCTTCTCAATTAAAAAAAACACACCCTACAGTATTGTATAGAAAATACAAGAAGTAAAATTAAAAATTATATTTTAAAAATATACCTCTGGCTAATGACAGCTTGCCTTAAATATAAATAAATATGTGGTGTAGTTTAGCAGTCCAGTGAACAACTTCTAAGTAAAAAATTGCAATTTATTGCATAAATATAGTAATATAAAAGCTTGCATATTACTTTGCTGAGGAGTATTTTTCCCATGGACTGAGTTAGTCCCTTATGAGCGGTATTGTGCTAGCCTCATCTTTGTGTTAAAATCAACTTTTACTTGATCATTAGTGAAGATCACTCAAAGGCATATGAGGTACAGATTTTCCCACCACCTATTTCACCTTTTCTAGTTAAATTTGTAAGACAAGGGGATTTCTGTATTGAAAAAGAAAGAATGATCAAAATAACAGACACTGCTATTTGTCTTAAAAGTTTTTTTATGATTCTCAATGGCCTTGTTCTAATTCCTCATGTTTTTTTTTAAAAAATGTGAATAAAGATCACAATCTTAAAAAGAAACGCATTCTTGATAGCCAAGCAGCATTTTTATCTTTCTGGATTTTTATGTTGAAGTAAATGAAAGGTGTAAATTAAAAAAAATGCAAGTGTTTTTGTGAGTTTGACTATGCTTTATTGAGAATTTAGATTGTGCTCAAAACCTAAGAAAATTCAGCTGCCAGTCATGTAGTTAGATACTTTAGAAGGTGAAAATGAATCCAGTAATGTCTGATGTGAAAATTATATGGAAACAGGTAGTGGAGTATATTAGTTTGCACCATTCAGATAGTCAACTAAATTGACATTAATCTGACCCGCTGTGTTGGAAATTCTTAAAGACATGCCTTATGCCCTGTTTTTTTACTGGATTATAGCTGAGTGTGTTAAAACTGAGGGATTAAAGGATACTCTGGTTAAGAATAGATCAGTAGGCTTTGGCAAATGAACAAAGATGTACCCACTACTTCCTTATAGAATGTGAGAGGAATAAAATACAATTCTTCATAGTGGCCCAGTCTTAAGATAAAAAGAGCTGTTTTGCTATTCTAAAAATAACCTTTTTAGCAACTTTTAAATAATGCATTCTTAAGCTCTCTTGGTTTGGTGGGACAGCTATTGGTTGGCAAAGCACAATGGTAAAAATCCAAGAGGATTTCCAGTGTATGTAATGTTGATGCATAAGCTTGATAGCTACTAACTATAACTAGGTATTATAATTTTTAGCCTCTGGATTAATATGGTTTACCTTCTATTCTCTGTTTTCACTCACCCAGTCTTGACCTTTAATCTGAAGTTTGCAGATTCTAGAGATATGTTATACATATGTATACATTCCTTTTTTATTTTAAGATAAAACCCTAGCTGCCATTGCATTTTTACTGCAAGAGCTTTTAAAGCTCTCTTTTAAGAGGTGCATGACCAAGCAGAATGTAATTTTCCCCTCAATATTCACATGCATATCAAATCGTACCAAGCCATTTGCTTGCCCTTTCATTATCATTGTTTATTTCAGACCTCTGATTGTCTACAAAGAGAGTTCATTTGAAAAAAAGAAGTGTCCGCTTTTATGTGTACCTCTCTAAATGCATTGGATTAATTTCTATTGTATTTCTAAGCATATAGTGAAGCAAAGTATTACTTATGTGCAAATATTCGATTATTTGAATCAATTCAGATTGATTCAGATACTTTCTGACCATGATCATATAAATGTTTATAATCTGAATCATCCCCAAATAGATTATTTTTGGAAATTCCCCCTGAAATTATTTGAATGTTCAATAGACAGATCTTCCAAATCCGTTCAGATGTTCATATTGAAATGGGTCTATATGATGAATTAATGTGAACATTCATACATCTGTCTGGGACATAAACAAATTTGTATATAATACATTTCACCTAAATAAATATATGCATATGATGTATTTGTGGATATATTTGGTGCTTTCTATGCTTGGTTATTGCTTATAGACATTTCATTACCTGACTAGGTAATATCATCCATCCTACTGAGTGTGGGCTTTCTTCCTATTTATATACAGTAGTTTGCCCGGCCAGTGTTGGTGATGGGGGTACTTCCTCAGTAGTTTGTTGATTAGAGTGTTGCTTTCTGCTTGATTACTTGTCTGGCATTAATCCCTGCTTATCTGGGTTTAGGCTGCTGGAGAGGGTGTGTTCTGGTCTTTTTTCTTCCATCTTAGTTTTATTATCTCTTTTGAAAGAGGTACTTTATCTCTATGTTCCTATGATGGCTGAATTATCTGGATGCCAAGCTGATTTGTCTGATTGCCAAGTTTGATATTTTTTGCTAATCTATCAAAAAACTTCCTACGCTAACCAAGTAGTCCATTACCAAAGTAACAACTCAACCTCCTAGAAGAGAAGCTGAGTAAGAACAAATTACTGCGGCAACCCAGAATACTAGAGAAAGGCAAGAGACCACCTATATATCATCTTCAAACAAAAAGGACAGCCACACAACTTTCTCAAAAAGTGCCTGACCATTCAAACCACTATAGTACAAACAACATAACCTATAAAAAGGGTAATATTTCCATGCATCAAAAACATTTCAGAAACAATTGACTATTACAACCACATTGCATTAGTGTAGCACACAAACCAACTAAAGACTTCCAAAACATTTTAAGGAAGCCCAAAGACTCAGCAGCCCAAGGTGTGTATGGGAGGGGGAAGTGGAAACAGGAGTCATCTACAACATACAATGTAAGGACTGTAATAGCCACTATGTGGAACAGACAGGCAAAAGACTAGCAGAGCACATCTGTAAACATTAACTGGCAGTCAGAAGACATGATGAAAATTTCTTAAATCTCACAACACATGGACAAAAGCAAACATATTTTCAATTGGGAAACTGTGACCATCCTAGACCAAGTTAATTCAAAAACTCTAGGCAATTCCTGAAAGATTGGTATTTAGACAAATCAGTCATCAATAGACATATAGAGATAAATATCATTTACACCAGAGTTCCCCAACCTTTCCGGCTTGGCAGCCTGGAAGAAAAGGGAGCAGCATGTGCGAATCGGCATGTACACAATGATGCTAGTGTGTGTGCATGCGCAAGTGGGCCATGTGTGCCATGGCATGCACGTGCATGCACAGATGAGCCGCCAGCACCCACATGACACTGGCGGTGGTGCTAGCATCCCCGCACATGCACTAGTGGGGTTTCTACTGCCTGTGCGGCGGTGCTACCACAAGTGGGGCAGGGCTCATCAGCTACTCCTGTGGCCCAGTGGCTAACAGGCTGGGCTGCAGACCATAGGTTGGGGTCTCCTGATTTACACACTATTCAGAAAGACTTTTTCTTCTCTTAAAGTTAAGACTTCCAAACATGCTCTGTGCTCTGGAGAGTGCTCAATTCTCTTAGCAGATAATGAAAACTTATGACATCATCTTCTTCCTGTTCTCCTGATGGAAACATGTCTTTCAGACGGATGGGTTAATCGGAAACTATGCCAAGATACTATCCACTATTTCACATCACGTTCAGAATAAATTACTAGACATTTTGAATAGGATTTAAGAAAACCATCTCTATGATATGCTAATATTGTGAAATCTAAAGAATTTAAAGACATTAAAAATAACACGGTTCTTAAATCAGTCTTTTAGCATTTGAAAAAGGGGAGGCTAGCTCACATGGCCAATGGTATGGGAAAAGTAGAATGTTGCTGACACAGCCATGATTTTTGCATTAACGGTTTGACTTAGAACGATAGAAGCATTCAACTCTGTGAAATTCTGTAGATGATCCATGAAACTACTGGGGAAGGTTTAAAATGGAAACTGTGGTTGCAGAGCTTTTGCTAACTGTATTATTGTTAGCATTCGAGCAATAGATTATGCAAGGTTTAATCAGAATAGAGCTGGAAGGAACCTTGGAGGTCTTCTGGTCCAACACCATGCTCAAGCAGGAGACCCTATACCACGGGTCGGCAACCCGCGGCTCCGGAGCCGCATGCGGCTCTTTGAGCCGTCTCCTGCGGCTCCCAGCCGCCCGGTGCGCGCGCACCTCTTCGAACGGGCAGTGGTGCGCGCGCACCTCTCCAAATGGAGAGGTGCCCCGAATGGGCAGAGCTGCGCGCGCACCTCCCCGAATGGGCGGAGCTGCGTGCGCACCTCCCCAAACCTTTGGAGAGGTGCGCGCGTACCTCCGCGCGAACGGGCCGCGGCATCGTTCTTTGAGGAAGCTGCCGCGGCCCGTCTGCAAAGCTGCCGAAAGCGGCAGCTTTGCAGATGGGCCACGGCAGCTTCCTGAAAGAGCAAAGCCGCGGCCCGCTCCGAGAGGTGCGCGCGCACCTCCCCGAATGGGCGGAGCTCCGCGCGCACCTCCCCAAACCTTTGGAGAGGTGCGCGCATACCTCCGCGCAAATGGGCCGCGGCGTCGCTCTTTGATGAAGCTGCCGCGGCCCGTCTGCAAAGCTGCCGAAAGCGGCAGCTTTGCAGACGGGCCGTCGCCGTCGGGCAACCGGGAACCGGTTCCATCTGACTTTTTTTAAAAAATGGCGACCGCATGCGTCCGCGCATGCGCAAAAAACCGTTTTGCGCACGCGCAAAACATTTTTTGCGCGTGCGCGTGCATGGACACACGCACGCGGCTCCCAGTTTTTTTAATTTGTGATGGAACCGGTTCCCGGTGGCTCTTTTACTTTTTTAGGTTGCCGACCCCTGCCCTATACCATTTCAGACAGGTGGTTGTCCAGTCTTTTCTTAAAAATTTCCAGTGATAAAGCACCTACAATGTCTGAAGGCAAGCTATTTCACTGGTTAGCTTCACTTTTAGGAAGTTTCTCCTTAATTCCAGGTTGCATCCTGCGTGATTAGTTTCCATTCACTGTTGCTTGCTTTGCCTTATGGTGCTTTGTAAAATAAGTTGACCCCCTCTTCTTTGTTGCAGCCCGTCAAATACTGGAATACTACTATCATGTCACCCCTAGTCCTTCTTTTGTCTAGACTGGCCATACTCAATTCCTGCAACCGTTCTCCATATGTTTTTGTCTCCAGGCTCTTAATCATTTTAGTTGCTCTTCGTTGCACTTTTCCCAAAGTCTCAACATCTTTTTTCTAATGTGATTACCAAAACTGGATGCAGTATTCTAGGTGTAATCTTAGTAAGATTTATAAAGCGGTACTAATACTTCACCTGATTTTGATTTTATACCTCTATGTATACAACCAAGGGTTATATTAGCTTTTTCGCCTGCTGGCAGACACTGCTTTCCCACTTTCCAAAATAGAAAAGGATTGCTTGATTTTTCAGAACATTTTATTATAGTTATTAACTGGACTAAATACCTAAAATTCTTTGCTGCGGAAGTGTCATTTCTGAAGGAACAGAATGGAAAATCAAATGAAAAGGGAGAAGTTAAAGACTTCCTGTTCTTGTTCAGATATTGTTCCAGAATTGGAATGCTAAAAGTGAGTTGTCTTCATTTTGTGCGACATTTTTTCATAACTTTGCCTTGACAATTGGGCCATTATTATTTATAACTTATTTTATAATTTATGTATTAGTTTTCATTGTAAAAACAGTCTTGAAGGATTAGTAAGTTATAAGTTTACTCCAAAATATAGTTAAAAAACATCTAACTTGTTTTCTTGAAACTAAGTCTGCCATTTTAAGCATCTATACAATCTTCCATTAAGAGAAGGAAAAGGGAAAATTATTTCCCATGAAATGTTTAAATAAGTACAATTTTTGTTCACAGGACTAAACACCAGCATTTTTAAGCTTAGGCAGCCAAGTTCCAATACACTCTAGGTGGTCTTTTATTGTTGTTCTTTGTTTTACAATATTCCTTTTTAATGTATTTTTAATAAGCAAGGTACTTTAGAGAGAATCTTAAAATAATGTTGCAAATATCAGACAGTATGCTTGTCCTGAAACACTTTCTGTTATCATGTAAGTTTTATCAGATAAAAAGCATCTGTGCTTTGGGCATTGTATGCTTTATTCTATATATTACATGCATTTAGATTATAAATAAAAATGCCTCTCTATAGATTGCAATGCAAATATTAAAACTAAATTGGTAGATAAATTGGTAGTTTATTCATTTTTTACCCCTTACTTGCCACTAGCTGTTTTTAAATGCAGATTGCCTTTGGGTTCAGGATAACCGTCTGTTTGAAGTGGAACATAGCTCTTAGTTAACAGTGAAAGTGATAAGTTTTCTAAAGCCCTGTTTAGACAGATAGAGCTTATTTGGCATCCACATTAAGCTGTTTGACAAAATGTTTTGAATGTAATTAGTTCACATCAAAGGTATACCATCTTCAGTGAAGAGTAAAATTGATGAGAACTAAAGGGACTCAGATCAGCATGACCTAAATGGAGGCCTTGGTTTCAATATTTTTGTGTTGGTGCATTTGAAAAAAGAATCTGCTTCTCTTTTTCATTAGAATTTTTGTCTAATTAATGAAAAAATTCTGGTCTTATATTAAAATCTTTGTATTTATTTCTCACTGCAAAATTTCAAGGCAGCTGTGCCACTACCTCAAAAAGCATGATTTTTGGCATGATCAGGAATCATTAGTGGGTCTTTTTGTTTATGTTATAATTACAACTGTTGAAAATATTGCTACCGTATTTTCCGGCGTATAAGGCGACTGGGCGTATAAGACGACCTCCTACATTTCCTGTTAAATTATAGGGTTTGGGCTATACTCGCCGTATAAGACTACCCCTCTTCCAACGCACACCAAATAAAAATTAAAAAACATCAGATTTGATTTTAATATGGTAATTTTAATTCAAATGCTTATGACATGCACGTACTTAGTAGGAAAACTGTCACTTATAAACATAAGGCTGTCATCAAACATGTAAACATAAAACAGTGCAAGTGGATTAAACTAAATAATAATAATAATAATAATAATAATAATAATAATAATAATAATAATAAGAAGAAGAAGAAGAAGAAGAAGAAGAAGAAGAAGAAGAAGAAGTTGGAAGGGACCTTGGAGGTCATCTAGTCCAACCCCCTGCTAAGGCAGGAAACCCTATACCATTTCAGACGAATGGCTGTCCAGTCTCTTCTTAAAAACTTCCAGTGTTGGAGCATTCACCACTTCTGGAGGCAGGTTGTTCCACTGGTTAATTGTTCTAACTGTCAGGAAGTTTCTCCTTAGTTCTAGGTTGATTCTCTCCTTGACTAGTTTCCATCCATTGCTTTCAGGTGCTTTGGAGAATAGCTTGGCTCCCTCTTCTTTGTGGCAGCCCCTGAGATATTGGATCACTGCTATCATGTCACCCCTCACCCTTCTCTTCGTTAAACTACACATACCCAATTCCAGCAACCGTTTCCTATTTTCCTAATTCACTTTTTCACTTTTCCTAATTCACTCTAAAGCTTTCCCTGCGCAAAGCCTTAAGTAACACCAGCTGCCTGCAATTAGTGCAGGTTCGCATCCCACCAGGCTCAAGGTTGAGTCAGCCTTCCATCCTTCCGAGGTAGGTAAAATGAGGAGTCAGATTGTTGGGAGCAATAAGCTGACTTTGTAGTAATGCTGCTTGTGGGGGGGGGGGTAAAAGCTCTAATAAGCAGGCATATACATAGAATGAAGGCTATTGCTAAGCACATTGATTTGTGCTTTAAATTGTAAGCCGCCCTGAGTCTTCGGAGAAGGGCGGGATATAAATGGGATTAAAAAAAAAAAGACCAAATGGGAGATCCGCTCCAGGTTTTCCAGCCAGCCCGCCCAGTTCCTGAGTCAAATGTGTCCTTAGAGCTAAGCAGCTGCTCTGGCTATGGCATTCCCCACCTGCCTTTCAAGTTGCTCTTGCATTCCCCACCTGCCTACAGCTGCTCTTCAACTTTAGAAGGAAAGACGCCCAGACCCCAGCCTGTAAAAAATCACAGACTGCAGCTTCTACTCCAGTTGGTCCCGCTTTCCCTGTGCAGACTAAATGGAAGATCCGCTCCAGGTTTTCCAGCCAGCCCTGTCCCTAAAGTTTCAGCACCCGGCGTATAAGACGACCCCTGACTTTTGAGAAGATTTTCATGGGTTAAAAAGTCATCTTATACGCCGGAAACTACGGTAGTTTTTTCTTTTTTTTCTTTTTTAAAAAAGCACAGAGATTGATAACTTAATGCTGTACCAGATGATGCTGTTCTGATTTCAAATGGGCTTGTTTTTGTAATAGTTTTTCAGTTCATCTCTTGTTCAGTTCATCTCTGTCTCCTAGGTATGCAAGCTCAAATCTGCAAAGTTGAATGAAGGAAACTAATTCAGAGTGGAATTTTCTTAATTGTAAAAACTATATTGTCTTTCAATACCAGTGGGATCAACTAATCAAATCTTAACTGTTATTGAATGAAAATAAAATGTGGGTTTTAAAATATTTGTTTTAATTTAATCTCCCCAAAGGAAAAGGCGTTGATATGTGTGTGTGTGAGAGAGACAAAGTCAGAGAGACAGTGATTCTTGCCTGTATTCTAATTCTATGATGATGAAAACTGAATTATCCCATAATTAATTGTCTATAACTTTCCTGAGTTTCCACATTTAAATTAAAAGATATCATGAAATAACTTATTAAATTTCTAAAGTAGAAACGATGGGTGTTAGGAAAGGTAGAAAATGAATTTGAGGTGAATTTTAAAAAATAATTTGTAATTTTGTTAAAAAATGGGAAAAACAGAAATTAAGGCTTTATTGTAACAATAAAATAAGTTTGAAAATATCATGAAAATAACATCTAAAATATATTCTAAAGTTAGTAGAAAACTAGAAGCCCCTTTATAGGAGAAGAAAACATTAGCAAAACTATAGCAATTTCACAGTTTCAGCTACATTGTGTTTAAAATATTGCATACTTTTAAGATACATCTATGGAAAATCTCCTATAGAAAGAAGAGGAAGAGAAACATTCTTTTGAAGTGTCTTTTATTTGTATACAGAACAACCCCCATTTTTCCCAGAAAACCATTTATAATAATTTTGGAAAATTCTCAATATTAAATGAACATGGGATGATGGGGATTTTCCAAGATCTTATTGTTTTTCCTTTCTGTTTTAAGCAAATCTTTTTGATACTGTTCTTATTGTTCTTTTTATGTCGAAAAAAATATAAGCAAATAAAAATTGAATTCCATTTTGAACTGTCATATGCCAGAATAGTGGGAGTGCCCTCACACATATTCAGACCTGGGTATTTTTTGATGAATCATTCCTATAAGTAGAAAAGTCACGAATAACTGGTAATCTCTTAGTTATCAATTTGTATTACAGTGATAATATTTACAAAATGAATGTTGCAGCACACCTTCTCATTGGGCTTAAGCAGATGAAAGAAGTCTCCCACAAATGCCTTTTTGATTAATCTGTCTTCATCATTAAAAACAAGAATCTGCAACCTTACTTTACCTCTGTTTCAATAGCTACATTAAATTATTATTAGGTGGAACAATTCTTTGTATTTTCATTTCTGATAGCCAATGTGATGCCAGCACCTATCCAACCAACATCCAAAATATGGAGCGGTGGGAGGAACATGTGTATTTTGTAATATATTGGCATCCCATTTATACTATCACTGTCGTACTGTAATTTCAAAGAATGTATTTTATGAATAGTTAATTTCATGTATTCTTCAACACATTTGTGATAGTTTGGGTTGCATGTGCTTTATTCCTACTTCCAGCATTCTGTACAAAAATAACATTGTTCTTTCCATATCTCCACTTTGGAGAGTCCCTGGTAAGAAGAGTAAGCAGTTGCATAGTTTTCCCATTCTTTCTTTTATAATGAAGTAAAACAATGATGTAAAATCTAATATACAAATTTTCTGCCATGATGGTCAGTTAGTATTTAGTATCTATCTTTTATATTAGGATAAATTAGCTATTTCTACTTTATTGTAAGAAAGAATAACATATCCTGTCTTACCTAATATAAGACAGGATATGTCACTCTTTCTTCAAATAAAGTAGAAATTAACGTAATTACTGAAATCTAGGACTATATGTGTAACAAATCTTTTCCTAATTCCAGAAATTGGGTTTGCAACATAGAAATGAGAATATGATTCTGTGCTTGGTAATAGAGATAGGATGAGAAACACTGCTAATTTTTGTTAAATCATTTGAACTAATGTCCATATCCCACCACTCCCTAGACCGGGGGTCAGCAACCTGAAACAGTGAAAGAGCCACTCGGAACCGGTTCCCTCACAAAAGGAAAAACTGGGAGCCGCAAAAAATGTGTGCACATGCACGTACATGCACGCATGCGCAGAACAGGGTTTGACTGAAGAGTGGAGCCAAGGTGAGATATGCACCTACCCTGCATATTTGAATTGATTGGTTGAACTTTTTTAGTCCCACTTTTTTTTTTTTGGACTGCACATGGCAGAGGACTGGGAGCCGCAGGAGACGGCTGAAAGAGCCGCATGCGGCTCCGGAGCCGCGGGCTGCAGACCTGTGCCCTAGACCTAAAGGGATAAGCCTTTTCAAATTATAACCCTAAAGATGAGAAAATATTCAGGAAATATTTTTATCTCAGGGACAGCTATATTTTTTTTATGGGGAGAGTTTGATGAGGTGGAATTTGCATGTGACAAATTATTTGACACGAAGGCCATTACAGATAAAAGAGAATTAATATCTTTTTACCTCATGTTTATATTAAATTATTAAACCCATCCACTACATTTATTCTAAAATATGAAATAATATTGGAATTGAAAATGCCAATCATAACTATAGTTCCTATAGGTCCCTGATAGGGAAACTAGAAGTTTGCTTTGTAAATTAAGACTTTTATTGGTTTTTGAGGACCAATCTTAGCCAAAATTCTAGATAGCCTGAGTATTTTAGTAGTAGATCTTGCCTCTGTGGATTGTTATTTTCCATTATTTATTTATTTATATCTCACTTTATTATTTTTATAAATAACTCAAGGCAGTGACATATTCAGCACACCTTCCTCCTCCTATTTTCCCCATAAGAACTATCCTGTGAGGTGGGTTTGGTTAAGAGATAGTGACTGACTCAAAGTCATCCAGCTGGCTTTCATGGCTAAGGTGGAATTTGAACTCGCCTCTCCTGATATCTAGCCTGGTGCCTTAACCACTAGACATTTGATGAGAGCCTAAATGGTTTGCAAGCCCAAGTAAACTAGATCCAGACTTTGATTACCATTTTTCCCAGCTAATGTTCTTTGGCATTCTTGAGACACAAGTATCCATGCATATAAATCAGTTGCACTCAAAGAGGAAACCAACTCAACTTATAGAAGCAACCTAACTTCACATTTCTAAATGTGCAATGGCTGTTCAGATGAGGATAGGAAAGAAGTGTGCCATTTCCACAATACGTAGAGATGCTTCTTGTAAGCATGTCTTTGTATCCATAAAAATATGAAAAAAATTGTAGATACTTGTCTAGTAATTATAGATCAGATGAAACTTGATGGGACAGCACTGGAAAATATGGATGAAATACTTGGTAAAGCAGAAATGTGGTAGGATATGGTGAACTGCAAGAAATAAATGTTACAATTTCAGCATTATAGTCCTTTTTACAGTATGTCTTCATAAGTTTGATTGCTTATTTTTTAGCGTTTAAAGGACATTTTTGTTTATGTCATGAGAGGCTGACAAAGCAATCTGTTGAAATTTTTCCATAAGCTGCTAACACCTCTAATGTTAAACTGACTAATTTTTGTTCTTACAAAATCGCAGGAACAAATCCACTCTTGAAATGGATGTATAATTGCAGTTAAGGAAACACAAATGAAGGATTGCATAGTGCAGGCCAAACCAAACAGAGCTCTTGAAACTTGGCAAGCAAATGCAAGTTGCTTGCACATGTAATAAATATTTTAACTTTAATTTAAACTATATATCCCTACAAAGAACTCAATCAAAAGGGGCAAAAAAAGAAAAGAAAAACATTGTCACGTATTCTGGCTTTTTAAAGCATAGAAGATGGATTTTACCTTCAGTATAAATAAAACCATACCCTTGATGTTATTCACACAGTATACTTACAGTAACTATTTGGTAACATACTAGTTATAATGGAATTAATGAGGGACGAATATTGTCTGAAATTGATAAGATAATTGATGGGAATTTCATTTGACTGCAATAACAGGGATGAAGTTCCTGAAGGTCTTGCCTCCAGAATTAGGCTTCTCTAGATACACCATTTCTCTCCATGTTAAACTTTATGGCTCCCGGTTATGGGATGAAATATTGATGAAAGGGGAGTAGGAGTCAACACCAACAAGGGTCACCACAGATTTGTAAAGTTTTAATATCAGGAAGGATATGATGGCATCCTAACATCCCTTGCAGTGGTTGGGAAGAGCTGAAAAATAGCGATTACCCCAACTGAGATCTTAGCAATTGTTAATATAATAAACCATTTGTCAGTGGAGATGGTTGAATTAGTGAGTTGTGTTGTGCAACCTATAGCCTGGAATTTCCCGGTGATCTCTTCTACAGGTACTAGCCTAATGGGGCCTGGCTTTGCTTTTGAGAAGGGACGCGGTGGCTCAGTGGGTTAGGATGCTGAGCTTGTCGATCAGAAGGTCGGCAGTTTGGCGGGTCGAATCCCGAGTGCCGCGTAACAGAGTGAGCGCCTGTTACTTGTCCCAGCTTCTGCCAACCTGCACGTAAAAATGCAAGTAGAAAAATAGGGACCACTACGGTGGGAAGGTAACAGCGTGCCGTGCGCCTTTGGCATCTAGTCATGCCGGCCACATGACCACGGAGACGTCCTCGGATAAGCGCTGGCTCTTCGGCTTTGAAACGGAGATGAGCACCGGCCCCTAGAGTTGGAAACAACTAGCACGCATGTGCGGGGGAACCTTTACCTTTACCTTTGCTTTTGAGGTCAGCTGGGCACTGCCAAAAGAACAAAATTTGAAGGAATTTAATATATCCATGAGTCCTACTTTAGTATAGTGGTTAAGATATCAGGCTACTCCTGCCTTGGCTCAAAGACAGCTGGGTGACCTTAAGCCAGTCACTTTCCATTCGCCATAAGAAGGCAATGGCAAGCCACTTTTGAAAAACTTTGCTGAAAAAAACCTGCACAATTGAATGGAAGGGAAAAAAAATCCATAATGCAGCATTTAAAATCCACAGGTGGCTGATAGAAACCATGGCAATGGGAAAATGACAAAGAAAGTGTTTCATAATATCACAAAACACATTGTGGTCTTTTGTTGTTGCATCCTGATTTCTGACATTATGTTTCATCATTAGCCTCCTTCCCCCAACCTCTATAGATGTGGTTATATAAATCAAAGCATTTAGATTTCTTTTAACTTTATTAAGATGTTGTTTGCAAAGTCTATCTGGGTCTGTACGGATCAGTTGTGTGCCACTAGGGATATCTTCCACATTCCCTTGTGTCTGCTTTCTGTGAATAAGTCGTCTGATAATTGGTCATAGTTCAGTTTTTCTACACAAAGTTAGAAGATAGCAGAAATAGCAACCAATTGAAACTGTCGCCATAAATTCAGTCCTTTCAATAGCAGAATGACAGTCCCCTGCCTCCACCACATAGAAGCCTTCAACATTCCGTGGCAGTTTTTCTCTATTCCTGGAATAAAAGTATAGGATTTTTGTTGTTATAGTTGTATATTGTTTTCTAAAAAAATACTTCCTTCCTTCCATCCCATCCTCCAAATGTGCACACAAACAGATACTGGAAGTAAATGAGTCTTTTTCACTACCTTGCATTACAGGAGGAAGGGGAGGAGATCCCCAGAGTAAACATTACTAAGTAAGTAAATATAATAGAAAATGGATTGTTCACTTCCTTTTGTTTAGCTATAGCAATCCACCCTAAGCAATGATAGTAACAGGGTGTGTACTCAGGCAAAAGGCAAAGCTGTTGCCCTATAATTGCTGTAAGAGCAAGATTGTTCCTGATAGCGAAGCAGCTCTTTCTGTCTCATTAGGATTAGTGGAGAGAGGACATATTAATAAAAACATTGTTTTTTACATCTTTTTCCAGTCAATTGCTTCAGTTACCTATTTGACTTTTGATGGCCCTTTGGATTAGAAATCATCGTCATCAGAATTCTAAGATAATTCTGCCACAAAATAGATGACTTCTATGGGGACCGTTTCAGGATTTTGGATCTGTATGCATGACAACATATAACAACACTATATAATAATAGATATTTGATCTAGTGGTTACAGCACTAGCCTATATAGTGGGAGACTTGAGTTCTAGTCCTGCTTTGGCTATGAAAGCCAACTAGATGTTTTGGGACCAGTTACTTTCTCTCAGCCCAACTCAACTGTAATAGGGAAAACAGGAGAAGGAAGGCTTGCAGATATGTTCACTGCCTTAAATTATTTGTAAAAAAATAAGGTAGGATACAGAGAAACATATATGGTTAAACGTGATCAATCACAGTTTTAGCAGGACTTAACTAAAGTTGTGCAAAGCTGGAAGACTGTCAGAACGTGCCAGCTTGCTCAGTAAAAGCAGAGAGGAATGATGATGGCATTGCTTCCACAAGTTAGTAGGAGATGAAGGCAGGGGACCTGTCTCCCACTCTACTGGCAGATGTTACACATAGACTGGCTGTCAGGTACCCAGAGCTTGTGTCTGCAACACATTGCAGGCAAACCAAGTATGGTAGCAAGAATAATACAGATTTTAGGCAGATGTACTTAGGGCTAGGATAGAGTAAAAACAAAATCTTGGAAAGAGTTAAGAATAAATTCCCAGTCTGAATTATAGGAAATTAACAAAGGCAGGGTATGTTAGAACAGGGCTTTTCAACTAGTGGTTTGGGTACCACCTGTGGTACATTGGCACCTGGCAGGTGGAACGTGACCATCCTAGAAAAGTGGTAGCAGGGGAGGGGAATAAGCTGAACCGGTGGTACCACCGCACAAGCCTGAGTGAGAGACAGCTGGAGTTGCAGGACTGTCAAAGCTTAGTGGAAGCGCCAGCATCAGTGCTTCTTTGGGGCTGTCAGGGCTCTGCGGAAGTGTAAGGATCAGCGCCAGGGTCCAGCTGGAGCTTGGCGCTGATCCTGGCATTTCTGCTGAGCCCAGAAGAAGCACCGATCAGTTGGAATATTGCAGCATCCCCAGGGTCTTGTGATGTAAATTCAGATGCTTGGCAACTGATTCATATTTATGACAGTCACAGTGTCCCAGGGTCATGTGAAGTGACTAAAACCTGCTGTAACCATCCAGCGGGGGGGGGGGGAATAAAAACCAAACACCCCCCCCACACACACACACAACCCCTGCTGCCAATCCTCAACAGAATTGCTCACAACAATGAAAACCTTGGACAGGAGGAAAAGCACCGCCAGGCGGGCAGGCAGGTGTCTTGCTTGGCTGTGCCTTGATGGGCACTTTTTTCAGTGCCATTGTAACTTCGAACAGTCACTAAGTGAACTGTTGTAAGTTGAGGACTACCTGTACTTCATTACATTTTTCTTTTTCTTTCTTTCTTTTTTTTTTTTTGGTCATCAAATTTTTGACACCTTGACCGACTGACTTGTTGTCCAAGCCTGATGTCATGGGCTGAGAGAGAGTGACTGGCCCAAGATCAGGCAGCTGAGTCTATGACAATTCACCATGGCCAATTCGCCACAACCAACTTGCCATGGCCAGCTTGCCGCAGCCAATTTCCCATGGGCCAACTCGCTGCAGGACAAGTGTTACACTAATATCAAAGAAATGGTGGAATAGAATCATTAAAGAAAGGATGCAAAAGGAGGAACCGAATGACAAAAATTAAAGTATTTTTTATTTATTTTAACTAATTAAATTGATTTGTGAGATTGTCCTGCAGTGAGTTGGCCATGGTGAGTTGGCTGCATTCTGCACCCAGCTGTCTTTCATGCCTAAGGTAGGACTAGAAGTCACTGTCTCCTGGTTTCTAACCTGGTGTCTTAACCACTAGATCAAACTAGCTTTCAATTTCCATTGCAGATCTTCACCTTTAAATTATGTAAACAAACTCTTTAAGAGTTAAAAAGCACAATATGGTAAAATGCTTTTTAGAAAGTTTTATAATGATGCAGTGTTCCAAGAAAGAACTGTTCTTCTGTTATAAGGAAAGTAAATGAATGTCATGACTGTATCTTGTGTCAATGAAATATTCAAAGATGTATTTTTAACTGGCAGTTGATAAAGCTACTCCATAAAGGTTTTTGCTATAATACATCTGTTAGTGTCTTAAGGTGTCACAGAAACTTTTATTATAGATTAATATAGCAGATGTTCTGTTAAGAGCCTCTGTTGTTTATACAGATAAATAAATACGGAATTTCAGTGGTCTTTTGAGGATCACAGTTGAATACCCTAACCCCATTCCAGTCTTGTATAATGTGATGGGGGTCTTTGCAGTAAGCTTTTCTAGAAAGTTGTACCTGTATCATTTGTATACAACTCTGAGCGAGATGGGTGGTTAAGAAATAGGAAATATGAATAAATATGAATAAATATACGTTGGAGTATATAATTATTTTTCTGGCACTAATTAAACTGGAATCTGAACTTACCTAAACAAATTAAATAAAATGTCGTCCTCTTCAGAATTTATAAAACCATTTGGAGAGCATTGCATTAAAGACATCGTATGATTTTTAAGGCTAGAATAGGTATGCCTATATTAATCTATGTAATGAATTTAATGACCATGAGAAATTAATGTTTAACTATCTTAGCTAATGCAAGCAGCGTTTACAACTGTCTCTATATGCAGCTAAGCTTTGCGCTATCTTCTACTGTATCTAGAAATTGGTTTCAATATTAATCATTAAGAGATGACTCTGTAATCATACTTGTAATTTCACCAAAGGAAATCAGATGTTTCTTCTTTCTATTCCTCCTCCTCCTCCTCGTCCTCCTCCTCCTCCTCCCTATATTAGCTTATGCTAGCTTTTATGTTCTCTTTATAACTTAATAAAATTTATTTTAAAGAAATGGGTTCAATATAATTTTTCTGATGTGTTAGAAATTATTTTATATCTTAAAGTGATTTACAATAAAATTATGCTCCTTTATTCTTGGTAAACTATAAATTAATTCATTATTATTATTATTATTATTATTTAAAAAATATTTAGGTCCATTCTTCAGCTTCAACTCTTTCCTTTGGTGTTGTTTTTCTGCTGCAGCAGGAGCCCTTTGTAATCTTTTTCAGAATGTTTGTTTGAAGTGCAAAAGGTTGCTTAAAAAAGAATGAGCTTCAGAGATTAGCACTGAATATCAGTAATTGCCTTAAAATTCTACTTCCAACATTTTTCCAAGAGTTTTTCCAGGCCATAAGTCTCCAGCAAGTTAGTAAAACACACGGGCAGGGAGATAACGTTAGGTTTAGCATGAGCTGCAGAAATGGGGTCAAAGGTGATCACAAGAGCCTTCAATCAGTAGACATTTATTTTAGTGTGTCATCAGCACCAGTAGTTTTTGCATCAGGGTCACATTTACACAAGCTGAAATGACAGGGAAGACGCCTGATTTTAAAAGCATATTGAAATGTGGAAGTTAGAAGTTACTAGATTTTTTTTTAATACTATCTGAAGAATGTGTTGTCAGTTTTCAGTATTTGCTATGAAAGAACACAAGACATGATTTTTTTTCCTGTTTTCTTCTTTTTCTATCACTCCAACTATCTTCAGACAACAACATATGTGAACCTTCAATGTATTAGGAGTATAGTATTTCAACGTGCAGGCCAAGCTTAACAGAAGTCCGTATCCAATGTTTCTAGAGGGCATAGGATTGTGAAAAGCTTCTCTGTTATAACGCAAATAGTTTTTATGCAAAATTTCTCCAATTTCTCCCCTGACAATCTTGGGGAAAAGAACGCTGCAGTCAATCCACACTGGCTCTGGATTCTGCTTTGCCAACACTCAGTGGCCACTTGGTTTTCCTCCCAATTTGTGTGTTCTGGCAAAGTCCACAACCTCTAGAATCTTTTGAATGAGAAAGGCATAGGGCAGGCATGTCAAACTCTTTTCCCCCATTGCCGGCAATGGGGTGGGTGCGGTTTCGTTGTGACGCATCCGGCCCGTGGGCCAACAGTTTGACATGCCTGGCATAGGGTATATATATTAGTGTGTCAAAGGTTGCGTATCACCTACCCACCATCCAGCTTTGCATTTCATCTTTGTTCCTCTTGATGCAAATAGTAGTGCATTATATTGACTATTGTTTTAATTTTATTGTTTAATTTTTATTGTTGTTAGCCGCCCTGTGTCCTTCGGAAGATAGGGCGGCATATAAGTCCCAATAATAAATAAATAAATAAATAAATTTTGTTATAAAGCAGCTTATATGAGTCATACAGTTAAATGCCCTCTACAAATAAGTCATTTGTTCAGGTATAATCCTGATGAAGCACTGTGGTAGTGACAACATCTTCTTTTATTATCACCTGATACCTCTTAACACATTTTTTTCTTATAAGCAATTGTGTGGCAGTTTGATGTATCTGGATTGATAGGACGAACCTGGCCCTTGAGTTGTACCAGAAGCACTCCAAGCTATCTTTCCAATCCAATGATTCCACAATTCTGACTTTCAGACTTGTCTAAATCTACGTTTATCACAGGCAATCTTTGCTTCTGAAAACAGGAAATTAAAACAACCCCCCTCTCTCTGTCAAATGGATTAGTCCCAAGATAACATAGATATCCATCAATTCCTCTGATTGTGCACCTCTGCCAAGGGGCAATTTTGAGTGTATTCCCAGACTAATTTAGTACATTCATAAAATTAATAGATTTAATTATTCTTCATGAATTAATGGTTGCACTTTAAGAAAAGGACAGGTAGTCCTCAATTTATGACCCGTTCATTCAGCAACTACTCAAAATTACAGATGTATTTTTTTAAAAAAGGACTTATAACCCATGCCTTAAGTTGCAGTGCTCCTATCCTCACATGATCAAAATTTGGGCCCTTAGCAGTCCATCCACATGACTCCATCCCCTCTATGGCCTTTTGGTTTGAGGAAGACGGTCTAGTACAGCTAGAAACTGCCTCACATGCAAGTACATTTAGATCTAGAATGCCCCATTAGCTGCAAGTGTAGCAGCAGGGACAATGTACAATGGGGCAGGGGGGGGGCTGGTTGCAATATAGGGTTTGAGGCAACATTTCTCAGTGGCAGCAATGACATTGGGGCTGAATAGAGGCCTGGGGCCTCTACTTTGGCCACCTAATGAGAAGGAAGGACTCACTGGAGAAGAGCCTAATGCTGGGAAAGGTTGAGGGCAATAGAAGAAGGGGACAACAGAGAATGAGGTGACTGGATGGAGTCACTGAAGCAGTAGGCGTGAGCCTAAATGGACTCCAGAAGATGGTAGAGGACAGGAAGGCCTGGTGGAACATTGTCCATGGGGTCGCGATGGGTCAGACATGACTTCACAACTAAGAACAACAAGAGGCCTGGGGACGGTGGCAATGGCTAAAACTGCAAAAGATCCCTGGGCCTCTATTTCACATCCATCCTTGCCCTGCCACCATTGTGCTGGCTGGCCAAAAGGACATAGATTAGTGGGGAGATAAGCAAGTGGGGGAAGTTGCAGTGGCCTTGCTGTCTCAAATGCTGCTGGATCAGGTGTGGCAGTTGAAGGCTTCTTGGGACACAACAGTTTTGCACTCTACTGCTGGGCCAGGCTAGAGTGGCTGCAGCTCTGCACTGGACTGTAGCAGCCCTCCAACATGCACACAGTCTATGACAGGCCTTCCCCATCTGCCTGTAGCAACCCACACTCATTACCTGGGGCATAATGAACCATGATTTTTAAAAATTAATAATGGACACTAGGAGTGCCCAGATTACAGCCGCTAAGTAACATCATCATGACTGCATTGCTTAATTACCAAATTCAGATCCCAGTTGTGGTTCTAAGTCAAGAACTACCTGTATTTTGTAAAGAATTGGGAAACTATTCCCAATATAAATTCCAATTATTTGCCAAATCACTACTGCAAAAGTAACACATGTTGGAATCAATCTAACTTTGAAATATTTCTACCTACAAGATAGGGCAGCTAGTCAAAAATAGCCTGGGACTCTTCATATCTAACTTCTATTATTCACAGGTAAGTTATACTTTCAATTCTCTTTGTTTTGTAATAGATACTGGCTAAAATGATGTAGGATTTTAAATTGAGTTGAGGAAGTGTGGGTCGTGGGAGGAGACAATGGAAGACATTTTGGTTAAGTAGATACAGGTTACACGTGTAATAAACTAAACAGACTAAAGACACTTCAAACGCTCTTCCTCTAATATAATATATTCCATAATTTGCTACAAATGCCATTTGGCTTCTACATAAGACAAACAGGCCAAACATTACACAAAAGAATTAATGGGCACAAGTTTAACATTAGGACTCAAAACAAGAACAAAATAATAGTACCAGCCTCTCATATATTTCAGATATCACATTTTTAGGGAACAAAAGAAACTTTTAACAGTATAAATTGAGCAAGGGACTGTTGAATTCACATCAAAAGATTTCAAGCTATGTCAGTAGGCCTCCAAAAATACAGTGAGTCATAATATACAATTGTTATTGATAAGGTGTTTGTAGTCTAATGCCCGTATAATATTGAACCGCCACAGATGGATATTGCCTCCCTTCTCTCTGCTGCCACCTCAACCCTGCTTCATCCGGTTCCCACTTTAAATTCTACATCAATTTAGCCACTCCTTGAATTTAATGTTATGAACTGTAGCTCACAAAAGCTTAAGCTTTTAATAAACTAGAATAGACCTTACCAGGTTCTTTTTGCTTTGTGAAATTTTTGGCACACTCTGACTTAGTTGTTTGCTTGCAGACATTTCATTACCTGACTAGGTAACATCATCAGTGCTAGGGAGTGTGTTCCTTGTTTATATACTGTAGCTTACCTTGTCAGTGTTGGTGGTGTGTGTGATTAGAGCTGTTGACAACACTGACTTAAGATCCTGCTTTGGTTTCTCTTGCCTTATACAAATTTCTGTATTCATATTTGATTGATATATGCCTCTGAGCTATTTTAAACTCTTAGCAGTCATACAGATACGTTTTGTTCATGACAATCTATCCCTAACCTGGTCTTTAGATTTTTTTCATAGTGTACCCATTGCCACTGTACCTGAATTTATCAAACTACCTTGCTGCTGGTCATCTTCTTTTTCCTTCTACCTTTCCTAGCATTAGAGCCATTTCCAGAGAGTATTCACATCCACAAATCCTTTATTTATTTTTAGGGACCAGCCTATGACTTAGTTATGGTACATGAGCAGATAAGGCCAGAAGTTGCAAAATACAGCTTATTTTTTTATCTGAAGCATTAAACTATCACAAAGAACTTTGGTCTTATAACATCTACACCTTTTTTTTTGGAGTCAGCAAATTCCAGACTTATTTTAAACTGCTGGCCACAATGTCTTAAGGTCTGAAAGATTTGGGGAAGCATCCAGGACTCTGCCCATTCCCACATGTGTATGCCCGTTTGCTACACTTGAATTTGAGAAGTGATCTAAGTCACTTGCGTTTGGGGTCTTTTCAATGGTAAACCAATATTGTAAACTAGCATTGGAGATTTTCCATGTTCTTTCTTTCAGTTTCAAACATTTCACAATACTGTTTTCGGCAGATATAGGGCTTTTCTAATGAAGCTATGTGTTGTGCCTGTTGGTTAACTTATCTCATTATTCATGATCTGCACAATTATTTAGGCTATTTTATTTGATGAAGGGGATGGGAAAAATGTAACATCCTTGCATCTTAGTTTTTTTTTTTTAAAAAAAACCAATCACTTCAGAAGCAAATATCATACAACTTTGAAGTTGTATAAAATTTGCCTGAAGTGGGAAATTCTAGCTGGTCTACCTATGCAGTTTTTGTTTCTGATAAAAGGAACAATGGAACCACAAGTGGACTGCTTGGCAGTTTGCTTTTTTTGCTTGTTTCAATTCTGTTTGTTAGTGCATTCATGCTATTGATAATGGAGAGAAGTGGAATCACTTCAGGCTTTCTAAAGTGTCACACAGCATCTATAGCTACAAGGGCACTGGTGCTTAAAAGAATATAACTATTACCTTTCTTCCAAAATTATCATATTAGAGACTGGTAAATTGACAATGTCAAAAGTGCAAGGACTTCTTTATGAATAATCATGTATTTAGCAAAACATAAGGCCATCTGTCCTTCTGGAGAATTCATTGTAGGACCATGAAGGCCACGGCTACCTATTATATTTCTATTTTCTTTTACAAAGATAGGATTCATAAGTACTTAATTGTTAGCACTTGGTAGAGTCCTCTCACAGGGTTGTTCAATCTCAGGTTTCACATGGGAAAGATTGAGAAGTGAGATGTGCCAGCCATCCAAATTTCCAACTTACCACTTCAGAGTTAGGCAAAAGTTTTATTTTTTTTACCACTGTGAATATACTTAAATTGACTCAGTTTGAGAATGTAGGATTCCCATAGTTTCAGAGATTTGCACATATTATATGCCAGCAAACTGATTTTCATGATAGATTGCCACAGTTTGCCTCATGAGGAGTTTTTCAGATCAGTTGATTAATAAAAATATAATTCTGTCCTTTAGGGCAGGGGTCCTCAAACCTGGCAACTTTAAGACTTGTGGACTTCAACTCCCAGAATTCCTCAGCCAGCAAAGATGGCTGAGGAATTCTGGAAATTGAAGTCGACAATATCTTAAAGTTGCCAAGGTTGAGGACCCCTGCTTTAGGGAAAGTTAGTGTCATTTGACCATAGTTACAAGTCACCATTGATGCAGCTCCAGTAATAAATTTATGAATAAGATGCAACTGGTTTGTTCATAATTTCACCCAATAATAATTATAATTTCCTTTGCAAACTTCTTACTGCACTTGCCTTGAATCAGCAATTTTTATATAGAGAGATGATGGGACTATATCCTTGCTATAGAAATCCCTTTCTCTCCCAGATGCAGCCAAATCTTTATAATTTGCCAGCAGTGAAAAAAAGGTTATGTTTGTTAAGTAGTTCTTCTATTTTTTCCCCTTTTTTCTACAGTAGCAATGACACTTTAAACAGTTTTCTAAGCTCAGCCCATTCTTCAGTTTAATCACTAAACACACACTGACTGGTCTCACAGACTGTCCAAACAGCTAATGTGACTTGGCTGGTTTTGATTTAGTATGTATCCCAAGCCTATTGGGATTTCTACAAATCATAGTTAAGCAAAGCATGACTTTATGAAACCAATTAGATACTAGATATAGTTTCAAAACAAATGATGGGAAAGAGTGATTTAATTTTCTTAGTAGAAGATTCATTACCTTGCATGAGACTTAGTTTTGATGCTATTAAATTCTGAAATAAAATGGAAAAAGAAAAAAATAACTTGGTAGGAAAAACAAGATGCTACTTTTGTTTCTACCTGTCATAGTCATCTCTCTCTCTCTCTCTCTGTCTCTGTCTCTGTCTCTCTCTCTCTCTCTCTCTCCCTCCCTCCCTCCCTCCCTCCCTCCCAACTTTGGTTAGTATTACTAAATTGTGATTTCTCCAATTATAAATCTAATACTGTCCTCACATCCTGCCCAATATGACTGTCACAATGTTCCTGCAAGGCTCTATGCACAGCAATATTTCAAAACTAACCTAACCCTTATGAATAGAAAAAGACACAGAAATTTCTTGGGCAAGTATCTTCCTTCCTTCCTTGAAACAGGACTAGGTAAGTGTACAGCCTACAGGTGATGATGTATTTGAGAATACATCTAGATCAGGGCTTTTCAGCCAGTGATACGGGTACCATCTGTGGTACATTGGCACCTGGCAGGTGGTATGCGACCATTCTAGAAAAGTGGTAGCGGGGGAGGGGAATGAGCTGAACCGGTGGCAGCACCGCACAAGCCTGAGCGAGAGATGGCTGGAGCTGCAGGGCTGTCAGGGCTCAGCGAAAGCGCCAGGATCAGCACTTCTTCAGGGCTGTCAGGGCTCTGTGGAAGCACCAGGATCAGCACCAGGCTCCAGCTGGAGCTCGACACTGATTCAGGTGGTTCTGAGCCCAGAAGAAGCGCCAATCAGCTGGAATGTTGCAGCATCTCCAGGGTCTTGTGATTTACATTCAGATGCTTGGCAACTGTTTCATATTTATGACGGTCAGTGTCCCAGGGTCATGTGAAGTGACCAAAACCTGCTGCAACCACCCAGCAGATGGGGGGAATAAAAAAGAAACACCCCACCCCACCCCCGCTGCCAGTCCTCAACAGAAATTCTCACAACAATGAAAACCTCAGACAGGAGGAAGAGCGCCACCGGGCAGGCAGGCAGGTGTCTTGTTTGGCTGTGGCTTGGGGACACTTTTTTCAGTGCCATTGTAACTTCAAACAGTCACTAAGCAAACTGTTTTAAGTTGAGGACTACCTGTACTTTATCACTTTTTTCCTTTTTTTTTTGGTCATCAACTTTTGGACACCTTGCTAGGCGACTAGTGGTATTCGGATGTTGCCATATCCTAAAAGTGGTACAATGGGTGAAAAGGTTGAAAAGCCCTTCTCTAGATAATTTAAAACATTTAGAAATTCTCACTATCAAAATGTTGTGAGTTATGTTGTCTGGCAAAAGACAAACTGTTGTACTTTTAAATAAGACTAATGGTGCAACTGTTTAAATTTCTATTTTAAAAACAGGGCTGTTTATTATGTTAATGCAGTTTAGTACTTGAATGACACCATTATTGGTGTACTGTAACGACTAAAGAGCCTAGGATTCTGTTTCCAAGAATAGCTATGAGATGATGATAACAAATTATTTCATTGCCTGACTAGTGGTCATCATATTTAATAGCCACTAAAGCGAAAACAGTTATTCCTTTTACTACACCATATATATATTAGATTGATTCTGTACATGTAAGAGTGCTCATCATTTTATATGCTGAGTAAAATATTGTGCCGGGTTTATCATGAGCAATGAAGATGTCTGTTTTTTAGACTTTACATGTTTCCATTTTAATACCTCCTTGTTTTGCTTGTAAGCCGCCCTGAGTCTTCGGAGAAGGGCGGGATATAAATGGAATTAAAATAAATAAAAATAAAATCTATGTTTATATGTGTGTGGCTACTGGGAAGCCAAAGCCAAGACATTGGGCCTTTCCCAAAGGTACATTGTTATTCCAGGAAAGAAGAGTTACTGAAAATATTTTCCATCCACAACACCCCACTAGCCTAATGAATCCTTAGATAATGGGTGAGAAAGATTTAGAAGCAGTGTGTACCTTTCAGGATAGTATAACAGTATTAAATATTATCTGATTTCAATGAAATCATTTTTCCTAAGTAAATCGTTTTGTCTATCAGCTGTGAGTAGATTGCTACTTAAATACTGGCAGATTAAAAATGATGAGTAAATCCAAAGCATAGAAGATCTGATTCTTATAACTTTCTATTTTATAACTTTCTTTCTACAATTCTTTCTACTTTTAAGATATTAGTGTCTTCTGGGAACATTAATAACTATCTCCCAACTTTATAGCAATGATTCAGTAAATTATAAAGTCTATACATTCTGTAACTGTGTATAGATAAGTATTATCTTACTTTTTAAGGAGTACTTTCTGTGAACCTTGCATTTAAGTACCTGTACGTCAAGTATTCTATTTAACCTTATTTATCTATTCATAAAGAAGTGAATCCTAGTTATTAGTATAAATACGCAGAGATAGTATCCAATTCATTTGGGAATTTAATTCAGAGGTCGAAAGATTTTGGTCTCGAAAATAGGTTTCTCTGGAAATAGTCAAATTTAATTTAGCATTTGTATTATTCTTTACTTTGACTTTGTGATGTGTGTTCATGTGTGCATGCCCTATTGCCACATGAAGATACAGCTATGCAATATAGAAGAAACATGAGTATGATTTAATCTTTCCGAAGCTCTAGAATGAGAGAGAACATAATGGATTCAAACATATGTTTCCTTTACATGGTCAGGAAAAACAATGTCCGGATTCCAAATTCATTTAGTCTTGATCAAGGCTTTAGTTAATACTGTATCTTCTCATTTGTAACTTGTAGTTCACAGAGTACTGTAAATACAGGATTCCTTGATTTCATTAATACTTGCAGCAAGGTATTGCATGATATTTTACTTCACAAGTTAGTAAAATATTGATGATGAAATTGTCTCTCTGTGTATTGGCAGTTGATCGACTATGCCACAAAACACATTAGACTGGTGATAGAGTACCACCATATTCCCTCCTGGCTCGATTTTATTCATATCTTTTAATAAATTAATTTAATAAAGGACAACCAAGATGAGATTTGCATATAATGTTCTAGTTAATACATGCCTTTCTCAGAGGAAAATAATTATTCAACAATCCATGATCAACAAAGCTCTGAAGAACAACTGGGGGTGTAACCTTTTATTTGACTTCTGAAGGATCTGGTTTCTTGTTCATAATTTGCATTCTCTTCTAGCATTTTTTATTTTTTTTAAAGCAGCAATTGTTAACTAGACTGCTAACGGCGAAAAATTAAAATCTAGAGGAGAAATGTGTGATTTTTTTTCTAAATACTTTTTGCAAGAGCACACTATTCTTTTCTTCTGAGCTTTTCTTCTCAATAGTTTTCTTTCAAAAAGTATATCCAGAGGATCAAATCTAGATTGAGATTCTAGTACAAAAAATAAGAAAATAGCACATTGTCCTCTGCTGTAGTCCCAATTAGATTGATATATGCCATCTGCATTCACCAGATTTTGCAAAAGGAGAAATATCTCTTACAATAAAAATAATTGATTTGTATCTATGAGAAATTGAATGTTTTTGGCAATGTGTAGGAAAAGTGAGAAGATATAGAAGTTAAATTATGCAGAAAGGTATTGTTCAATGAAATTGTTTTCTTTTCCAGCTACCATTTATATAAACAAATATTAAAAGAACATGTATTTGTAGAAAATACAGTGCAAGAAAGTTGAGGAAGAGTTTGTATGAATCATTTGTTATCTCAGTATTAATTTATGTGGTAATTGGACAACCACATCAGCCGTTTTGCATTTTCTTGCTTGGTCATGAACTTTTCCTTCCTTCTTCCCTCCCTCTCTCCCCACACATATTGTCTCTGGTATTTTCCTGCAGAATCACTTCCCCCAGTTTATGTGTCTTCTAAGACATAAGACTTGCCTTCTATAATATGATGCATGAGGAAAAAATTGAGAAGCTATAGGAAATTTGTACCAATGCAGAATTATATTAATTAGTGGTAGGTGTTGCTTAAGAAATAAAGCCCCCTTTGTCTGAAGCGCAATGCCTGGTGATTTCACGGACATGTCCTTGTAGATTTCGAAGTGTTTGCCATTGCTTTCTTTCAGAATGTTTTTTTTCCAGACTTATCCTACAGACTTCAATTTTTCTCCTGATCTTCATAAAATTATTAATCACATCTATCCCTTATAAAATGTTGAGATCTGAACTTGGCCAGGTGCTGACGTTGGCTAGGTGCTGCCACCTAGCAGGGCAAAGTTATTGCTTATGTAAAGTATTCTATACTCTTAGAATAAAGAATTATTTCACAATATTGTTTAAAACTTAAATGAAAATATAGAATGTTACTGAGACTAATAATTAAGCTTTCAATATCTGAGAAATGTTAGGATTATTCAACAGCATAGAACCTGGGCAGGTGCATGTTAGTTAAAGAGGATGCAAATGACCCCCCCTCCCTCCCTCTCTCTCTCTCTCTCTGTCTCTCTCTCTCTCTCTTTTGCTTTAAAATTCACAATTATTTACTGGCCTCATATTGAAATCCCCTCTACTGACAAGATAAAATTCCCATAATATAAATATTAAGACTGCCGGTGGATAACACCCAGGGGGAGGGCCTTCTCTGTAGGTGCGCCTGCCCTGTGGAACCAGCTGCCCATGGAGCTTAGGACTGCCCCCGACCTTTGCTCATTTCGCTGGGACCTGAAGACCTGGCACTTTGAGCTTTCCGGCCCAGGCTGAGAGTTTTAATTGGGGTTTTTATATTTTTACTTCAGGGACTGAATTTAATCATTTTTAATTGTTTTTTAATTTTTGTATTGATGTTTTAAATACCTTGTAAACCGCCCTGAGTCCTATGGGAAAAGGGTGGTATATAAATCTAATAAAATCTAAATCTAAATTTAATCTCTTTTCTTTTTCTTTTTTCTTTCCCTTTTCCCCTCTTCCTTTTCTTTCTGTCTGTTGGCATCAATGAAGGTTTTCCCTTTTCCTTTTAAACTACAGGAGAAAAGGAGCTCAACTCAATCTGAGAAAATAGTTTATCAATAAGGAAGCAATAGCTACAAAACATGCCAAAGTATGGAAATTATTTTTTGTCATTCCAAGAGTCACCTGATTATATTTGGATACATTTAAAAGTAAGATGGGAGCCCATTTGGTGGTGTGGTTAAGCAACAGGTTAGCGATTTCTAGTCCCATATTAGGCACAAAGCCAGCTGGGTGATCTTGGGCCAGGCACTCTCTTTCAGCCCCAGGAAAGAGGCAATGGTCAACCCCTTCTAAAAAAAACCTTGCCAAGAAATCAGCAGGGGGTTGTTCAGAATCAGACACAATTGAATTGAAGAAGAAAAAAGTAAGATAATAAAAAGCATTTATTTTTTTGTTCATTTGTTTTTAACACATCCCATTAACTTTAGTAATATTATCAACCAAGAAATCAAAGCACAGATCCAGGGGATAGTTATTGTTAACTGTTAGTTAATTGTAAACTTGCCCTGTTCTACTATCAGCCTTTGGCAGTTACACTGAGATTTACTATCTCAGTCCCAGTGGTTCTGCTGTAAAATGTGGTTGTCATCAGTGATGAAATTAATTTGTATTTATTATTTTTTCCAATTTTTATGTATTTGAAGAAAATAATGTACTTTCCATTAAATTAAATCTAAATTAGAAATGTAGGAGCTCCTTTTCTTTTCTGGTATCTTTTTGATTGGATCCATCAAATATGTTAAAAACCCAGATTTCTCAGTTGTTTAAAAAAAATCCTTTCTCCAGAACATGTGACTAACTTTTAATAAAGGGTAATAAGGATAATAAAGTGTGTATGTGTTGGGGGGATAATATGAGAGAACGATTATAGCTTAGAATTCCTGCTAGTTTTGAACCCTCATCTCTATTTCAGCAGGCAGGTTTTGAGAAAGAAAACACTCATTTTGCAAGACTTTCATTCTCAAAATCCTGAGATGGTTCTTCGTTCCATTACTGTCAAGAAACATGTTGACAAAGGAGTCTTTCAGTTTTAACCAAACCCTGCTTGCAAAATCAGTTTCAGAATTTTGTGGTCCTGAAAATTAAAGCGACATCATTGTGACCTGTCTGTGAGTAATAAATTGTAATGCAACTTTCAAGAAAATACTTCTTGGAGTGTATTTTTCTGGTTTTAATTTTCTTAAAAAAATACACATTTGAACTCTGCACATAGTATGCAAAATAAAGGCAGCACAACAGGACACAAACTAAAGCATTCCATTATGGTTTACTAAAATGCCTGTTTTTTGTTTGTTTCAATTCCGTTTGTAACTTTCACATTCCTTTGAAATATTGTGGATACATTGCTCTAATATTAATTGTATACTCCACTAGTCTGTTCTTTCACACATAAACTTCTTCCAGCCTTTCTCTTTATATTAATAAAATAAAATGCATTGAAGCCTCTGTTGATAGTTATTTTTAACCAAAATTTCAACCCATGATTTGAAGCTGGTTTTCAAATTCTGGGTTAAAGTAACCTAAAACTAATAGTGAGAAAGTAAGCCTGACCTAAATCTATATGATTGTTAGGAGTAGAGTTCTTGGTGACACCCAGTTTATCAGTCAAATAAGCCATACTCCAAATCCTTAGCTGTGGTTACTTTTACAGTCACCGTGAGACAATTAATTTACCATATGTAATTAATTTTGAACTGGTTTATTTGGAAATTATTTATTGGCTAAATGGCATATACAAAAAGAATGAATTTATGTCTATCTGGTTATAGTGGCCACCATACATATAAGAATGCCCCCTATGTGGAACAGACAATACAATTCTTTTAAAATCATTCTCAAGTTTAAAACTACTATTGAGAAGCTGATTTCTCTGTGCCAGCTTCTAACATCAACTTTATTAACAAAAATGCTTCTGGGTCCCATTTAAGACATACAGATTTTTTTTTGTGAATTAAAAGGAATAGAACTCTAGCCCAACATGGAAGTATGTTGAATTGGATAAAAATAGCATTTTCAGATGAGTCTAAGGTTTGCCTACTGCTAAGTGTACTTGTGACTGCTCCATCTTTGTTGTTGTTAGCTGCGAAGTCGTGTCCGACCCATCGCAGCCCTATGGACAACGTTCCTCCAGGCCTTCCTGTCCTCTACCATCTTCTGGAGTCCATTTAAACTCACACCTACTGCTTCAGTGACTCCATCCAGCCACCTCATTCTCTGTCGTCCCCTTCTTCTGTTGCCCTCAATCTTTCCCAGCATTAGGCTCTTCTCCAGTGACTCCTTCCTTCTCATTTGGTGGCCAAAGTATTTGAGTTTTAGCTTCAGGATCTGGCCTTCTAAAGAGCAGTCAGGGTTGATCTCCTCTAGGACTGACCGGTTTGATTGCCTTGCAGTCCAAGGGACTCACAGGAGTCTTCTCCAGCACCAGAGTTCAAAGGCCTCAATTCTTTGGCGCTCAGCCTTTTTTATGGTCCAGCTTTCACTGCCATACATTGCAACTGGGAAGACCATAGCCTTGACTATACACACTTTGTTGACAGGGTGATGTCTCTGCTTTTTAGTGTGCTGTCAAGATTTGCCATGGCTTTCCTCCTGAGGAGCAAGCGTCTTTTAATTTCTTGACTACAGTCCCCATCTGCAGTGATCTTGGAGCCCAGGAAAATAAAATCTGTCACTACCTCCATTTCTTCCCCATGCCAGGAATTGAGAGGGCCGGATGCCATGATCTTGGTTTTCTATATTCTCTTAAACAGAAAATGTCTATTATGGCAACTTTTTGAGACAATGTTCATAATAAACCTTTATAATTTCAAGTGTGACACACACACACCAACACCCAAAGCAAAATTATTCAAAAGGACTGCTGCTGTCATTACAGACACTCCTTGCCTAGCGGCCATAAATGGGACAAATGCTATAAATGGCAACTCTATCTCTAAGTGCCATGATCACTAAGCAGAAAATTATGTGACCATAACTGGCTTGTGATATTTCCCATTCATTTAAGCAGTCACAATAGTTGTTAGAGGGAGCGTGACATGATGGTGACTTACAATTTCACTGCTATGTTCCCTATTAACTGCTAGTTGCAAACGGGTTGGAAAGCACACAAATGACAAGCACATGACTGCAGGATGCTGGTACCTTGTTAATGTAAATGTAAATTGTGAAGTGCTTGAATTGTGATCATGTAATTATGTGATGATCATAAATGCAAGGTTGGTGTTTTTTTATACTATGGTAACTTTGAATTGGAAAGTGAAGAATACCTTCCATGGAATACCTTCCATGAAGAACTGCCAAAAGAAGTCAACACTTTCACTGTCTATGAATTGAATGATAAAATTGGGTAGGAACGTTTCAGATCAAATGTTTGTCTGCTTGGCAAAAAATGAAACTATTAGAAAATTAGGATGTTAATAACTCAGTTAAGATTAATTCATTAAAATTTTACTTTAACTGCTTCCAACCTCAAGAGCTATAGCAGCATGTGGTTTTAGCCATTTTTACAAATCATTAAAGAAGGCAGAGGAATAGGTGGCTAAAACTTCTTAATGTTTCACATTGATAGTTTGTTGCTGATTTTCAATAGTATGATTCTGAGAGGTGCCACAGATTGCCAGCTCTGGGATAACCTCGTTGACATTTAATATAAAATTGAATTATATGTGTCTTTCTGTGTTTCTTTTCTGCAATAACTTATTTTTTCTGACAAGATGTCCTGCAACAGCATAAGTAACAATTGTAATAAAATACTTGTAATGGAGCAAAGATATATGATTCAAAAAACCAGCTAGGATAAATATTGGATCATACAAATGTAATATATTTAGCAAGCAAATTCAATACTGGAAGCAAAACAGCGTAACATTTAAGTTCTGTAATAAAATATTAATTTCTTAAAAGGAACCAACAGAAACAAAACAGAAGCATTGAGTGCAAATCTCATCTGCTTAATTTTCAGGTTAAATTAAATAGTCATTCCAAAACTTAGAATCTTCTCTGTGCTTCTGAACTAATGATCCTATAGCTGGTACAAGAAGTTGAACAGGGACATCTAGAGCATGAAAAAAAATATTCCACAGATATATTTGAAAGCAGGTGAGCGCATGTGTGCACACACCTCTCTCTCTTTCACTCTGAGTATATATGCTACAAAATTCATTTTGAGCAAGAGTCTCAGTGTTTCTTATTTTATATCCTGCACTTTTATTAACAACCACAGTGCTTTAATTGGCAATCTAATATAACACAAATTGTCATAATTGCATTTAAAGTGTGAAAAGGATGGTGTTCATCTGCTCCCCAACTCCATCATTTTTGTGGTCATAATCTAAACTGTCAATGGCATGATATAATAATGTAACATAATACCTATTTTTTTAAAAAAAAAATCTTTATATCTATTTTTTAAAATATTCACAAGGCATCTTTGGGGGTATGGACTACAAAAAACATTATTTGTGAATTGCTGAATCTACTTTGGTGAACTTCTGTTCATATAAATGAACTGCTGCCTTGGTTCCAAAGTTACCATTGTGTTCTCATGCACTTGACAATTGGCTCAAAAAGTTCAGGGGACATTTCAAAGTGGTTTTGGATCAGAATGGAGTATGCCACAAACGTTATAGCTCCATATGTATAAGTCAAACTTTGAGCCAGGTCTGGGAACTGACAAATGCAAGGACTCTATTGTTATAATACAATAAATGAATCTTGAAAACCTACCTGTAGGAGTAGAGCAGGCAGAGTTAAGCATATCATCAGCTTAGATTGCTTATATTGCCACAAACAGTCCAAGTCCAACTTCAGTTGAATTCAATTGTTCCTTATCTGGTGCCAATTTAGTATTGAACTTCTGTTGAATAGGTAACTATCTAAAGCAATACATCTTTTGAACTGCAACTTAATGTATGGTCTTGACACTGTCAGAGTTTTCCTCCTCCCCTTTTATACCAAATAGAATCAAGGAAGGATGATCATGCTTCTGCTTTTTGAAACACCATTTCCACAAGTTGGCTCCACTCCCATTATCTTTTAATGATTGCTTTTCTTTTAGCATTTGGGTAGTGTTTTTAAGTTGAATTGTCTGATTGTTTTACTGCATGCTCCCAGAGTAATTTAGAATTTTACTATTAAATTTGTAAAATAAGTAATACATAAATATTTATGTCTCAGTTTGAGTTTTTGCCATCTTGCCCTTCCTTCCCAGGACATTTACTTAATGGTTCTTGCATCTCTTCAAGGCTATCTCTGTATTTCTCAGAAATAGAACAGGGGTGTCCAATTTTGGCAACTTTAAGCATAGCTTGCTGGGAAATTCTGGGAGTTGAAGTTCATAGTACTAAAGTTGCCATGGTTGGACATTCCTGCTCTACAGTGTGAAACCCAGTGCTTTCAATCACTAAACTGTGTTAAATAAATCACAGTTTAGCATTATCGTTCTTGATTAAATCATTTCACTAAAGCTACAGTTCAGCACTAATCTCTGGGGAGTAAGACTCACCAAGTAAAATGAGTCTAATTCTAAGCAGCTCCATTTAGAATTTTGATTTATTTCTTTGCAGGAAAGAAATTATAGAGTAGTTTTATTTATTTTCAGCCATGGGTATTTGTTAAGATTATCTATCATTATATTGTAAATTCAAATGAAAATATACTGTTCTCCAGATTTCAGCTTTTTAAATGATATTTAGCAGTAGAGGCTAGAAATATGTTTTATTATATCTTCGGGAAATTAATGTAACAGAAGAGCTAGCATTGAGTGGATCATGGCCAGAGCATACTAGTTTTTAATAGGCCATGAAACTTGGTAGTCAATCATGCTTTGAATATGATAAACTATGGTGATCCTTATCATGGCTATTCTGTATTATAGACATTTACTGCCTAGTCATAAATGCTTTAGCAATTTTTTTAAAAAATACTAACATCCTTCTACAGTATATATGAATGCAGTACCACCATCACATCATGCATGTAATCATTAAATGATGGACAATTTTATTAACAGTACAAAACCATCATCTGGGTTGTTTTTTTACATAGATATTACTACAAGTAAAATGTATGAAGAATAATAAATATAATACAGTTTACCCATACTTACTCTAAAATACAATTTTATGCTATTTTACCCCAAATCTCTTTAGGTGCTGTGCAAGCCAAATGCTTTATCAATAGCTCAAAGAAATCTTTTTGAAAAATGGTTCCCTAATGATCTGTTTAATAGACAATATTGAGAATACCGAAAGGAAAGAGGACAGGTTCAAAACTGGCTTTTTAGCTGTAGATACTGTATATTTGTTCACTGTTAGCTTAGATGAATAAATCTTTAATCTTGTAAAGTAATAATTTCAGAAAAAGAAAACCGAATCACAAACTTAATTTTATGTTCTTTCTAAATGCAAATAGCTGGATATTTTCTTATTCTATTTTATACAAACAGAGAGGCAGGAAGACATTCAGTACAGAAATATTCATTTGATTTTTTTCTCACAGATACCAACTTGCACAATCAAGTACATCTCTCCTACAAACACAGCTTGTAATCATTTCATTTAGGCAGCTAATACACTCTAAAAACTATGATTAACTATAATTCTGAGAATTGGGTGGATTAGAGTTTGCCACGAAAATTCAAGTCAACCACTTGGCCTTTAATGATATGTTTATCTTTGCCTTGCTGCTCTTAACCTCCAAGCCTGCACTTTTCTTTAATATATTTGCCTACTGAATCACTGCCTTGCATTAGAAATGGGTACTTAATACAGCTGGAGTTATCTCTCATGCAATTTACATTCCGTATATGGACTAATACTGTATTTGGTACACATTCTTTTGTACCTGTCATGAAATGAGCAATTTTATATATATCTATTACAATCCACTTTTGTAACATTGCATTTTTTCCTTAATAGGAAATTGTATGATAAAGCAAAAGTGAAGATTAGTCTATAAAGACAAGATATTTGTTTTTAGCTACATATTTAACTTTAGCTGTTCTCCAGCTTCCCTCAAACTACTGTTCTTCACATACTATATATATTTATACTATAATGAGAAGGTTTCTTGAACAGCATTGTGCTTTGATTATACAATACCTGTGATGCTATTGTATCATTTATTATTTTTATAAATATTCTAGAGTAAACATAATTTGCCAAGGCACTTTGCTCATAAAACGTAAGGGTACTGCTTTAAGGCCTCCAGATAATGTGCACAGCAATTCACTATGTATGCAGGATCCCAATCTTTTTAATACTCATGTGTAATTATCAAGAGAAATTGCCCAGAGGTTTGAGAGTAGGTGACATCAATGGCCATAAGCATCTACCACTGTATCTTTTTTTCCATTTAATTTCAAAGAGGCAATGGATGGTCTAAAATCAGTGGTAGATAGCTTCTGGTAGCCACTGAGATTTAATATCTACAAGATAAAAATGTTTTAAGCTAGAGCAATAAAGCTAACTCAGATATATAATATGATATAGATATATAATCTGTTTGGGATCGATCTGCATTCTCTTATCTAGCATTGCTCCTGAATTATTAGGCCTCCCATGCTTCACTACATCCCACTTCCTGTAGAAAGCAAATCAGGTTAATGTCGCCTGTGTCCTACTCCTAATTGTTAGTTACTCAAGATCAGAGTTCTTCATTGTTGGATCTAGCTTTTAACATTCCTTAGCTCTACCATCTTGTAATTCCCCCTTTCAATATGTGACATAATAATGATTATTTGATTTAATTGTTTCATATAGTGACTGAAAATTTTTGTTCTTGGTATATTCTCAGTTTTATTAGATATTATTATAGGATATTGTTTGTAGGCTTATTCTGTTGTTGGGTATTTTTATTGTTTGTTTAATACTGTTTCCTACCTTAAAATTTCTGTTGATAGAACAGAAACTATGGTGTATAAATAAATAAACTGACAGTGCAATGGGATAGCACTGTTTGATGCAAATTGTGTTTGAATGATGAGAACTATAGATAGACATTTCTTGAATATTCAGTTTGTGTGTGTGTGTACATATCAGAAAGCTGTTTCGTGGATGTGATTTCTTATATGCAAGTGCAACTGAAATAATTATAAATTTTAAATGTTTCACAGTTAAACTGATTCCTTCGTTTACTTAAACAGTTAAACTGATTCCTTCGTTTACTTAAAAAACCTTAAACCATTAAATAATTAATGTCAAGTGTAATTGGCTGGAACCATATGTTAATGTCATTGATAAAAGTATAGATATCTCACTGATATATATGTAGCAAAATAGAATAGAATAGAAACATTTGTAATAATATCATCAGGTGGCATTGGTGATATCAAAATGGTAAAATCACCACATATTTGTAGATTATCTAAATATTATGTAAGATTCCAACTTCCACACCTGATCATTTCCTCAAAAGGGTTTTGCTGAAAAGCTCATTTATTATGTCAGAAATGATCATAGGAATTCATTTAATTGGAAAATATATTTAAAATAGTCTTTAATTGGCATCACAGAGTTGAAAGTTCAATTTGGAGGTGAGATCTAAGGATTCTAATTAGATAGAATGGACTTAAATAATAATCTTAACGATTATACCAAACTTAAAAAAATATAATGAAAGAAATGTTTATATTGCAAAGGAACCATCAATTTGTAATTAAATGCATGAATGTATGCTTTTATTTTAAAACCTTAAAGAATGTTATTATGCAATCTTTGCCATCAGGATAGCTAGCTATTTAAACTGAATAAAGCTGTTATGTATTTTCTGCTGACAATGGCATTGTCATTTCAGATAACCTTATTTTATATTAATCATATAGAAATTTCACTTGCAGGACATTGTATTATGAATTTACTTTTCCCTTTCCGGTCTCCTCCCCCTCAAGTTGTTTGATGCGTCAGAAATGGAAGGATGAAGTAGAAGTCGCCACTTAAGCAGTGAAGGGTTATTCTTTGTAAATAATAGATCAAGCGGACTGGAGCTAGTTCTAATGGAGCTGTATGCAGACTCTGTTTCAAGGACAGTATGTGATTTAAAAAAACATAACCACAGTTCATCCTATCTATAACCTCTGGTCAGGTTATTGGCATTGTCACTAAAATATTATGATCGATTAAACTTCAACCTTTAAATAACATTAAATGTCCCTATATTGTCAAGTATATGTTTGTATATTTGTGTAAAAGAAATACCAATTTTTCTATTGAGCGGAAAGCATACTATATTTTTCTAAGCATTTTTCACAGAAGAAACAAATCAAAGGGATTAAATGCGTTACTGAAGCAGTCAGATTTCCACCTTTTTGTGCTTTTATTGTGTAATAGGAAAGTTAAATGCAAGTATAATTTATATTTTGTTTCATTTTAATAGTGATGGTTTTTCATACATTTGCCCTTGTTTATACTCTATTCAACAGGTTCCTTTCAAAATGTTTACAAGGTTTGTTTCTACAGATGTTTTGAAGCTAATCTGACTCAGGGATATACAAACCTGTTTTAAATGTTAGAATATAATCCACTAGGAAAGTTTTCCTATGGAAATAATGGGGAACAGCATAAGAGTATGCATTCATGTATAAAAATGAATTGTTGCAGAGCTTTTATTCATTTCAATGCAAAAAGCAATGAATGAAACTTCTTGTTAGAAATTAAATAAAACTTGATTTAAACAGAAAGTTGTAATCAGTAGCCTAAAATATTTTATGTTTAGAACAATATGAATTTGGTAATACCTATTTAGTATAGGGTATTTCTTAATTATTGCAACTAATGTTCATATTTTATTTAAAAAGTAATTTTAAGAGGAGTTATTTTACATATCAATTTATATTGTTTATATCTCTGTGGCTCAAATTTTATTTGGAAGTATTCCACTGTATTTTGAAAAATGCATAGTATTGTGTTATAAGAAATATATATTCCTCATATATTATTCATATGTGGTTTAACATAATCATTTATCAGATTATAAATAATATTTATATAAATAGTAATTAAATTATAATTAATTATGCTTCAGAAAATTTTCTTGACTTTAACATCATTAACGTCTAAATATTTTAAACATTTTTTGTCTTTATAAATACAATCTTAACTGTGAGGAAAATAAAAGTTCTGGACATACATATAAGACTGAAGTACTTGCACTATATTCTTGGTTTGTTCATGTCTATAGGTCTCTTTTCATTCCAAATTTCCTGCACCAACTTCTTCCCAGCAAGATCGTGCTTGATAAAGATGAAAAGTGAGGTCATGATTAGGTATATCTGAAAGAAATGCTGTGATACATCGTCATGCCGGTTCTCAGCATTCTATTTGGGAATTTGTTAGTTGGTGCCGGGGGCGGGGGGGAAAAAGGCAGATTGACAGCTAATAGATATCCTCACCATTCATTGTTTGAATATTTTTGTCTTTTGTGGCATTGAGAGAAAGGCAAGGAAGGGAGTGGAAGCAACTAAAAGATGGCAAAAGATCAAAAAATCAATGGGACGAAGGAATGTGATCTGTTTATCTGGATGTAGCCGCTCTTTCTGTTTGCATTAAGTCCGAGTGAGTGTCTTTGGTAGCCACGGAAGCTGCTTTCATTCACTCCCTAGGAGATGTAATACAAGCATGAAAGTTATGATGTCTCACAAAGCAGACACATATGAAAAAAATTGTTAAAGCACCAGCTTGGCATTACATCACCCCCCCTTCCCCTCCTGAATTAGACTACTATCTTTGTCACAGATGTATTGTTGAACTCTGCAAGCATACCATTTTGTGTATAAGTGTTTAGGATGAACATGTTTTTAAGTTCTTTTTCTTGAAAACATCAATAAAATGAGCTGGCATAATAGTTCAGTTAGTAGAAGTTCAAGGAGATGATTGAAGACCTATGATTTCAGGCTTTGACAGGTAGTATAAAATCTCTGAGTGGACTCCTCATTTTGCTTTAATGGATGAGGAGTTTGTTTTGCTTTATCTTTATTTTGTTCTATCTGAGATGGGGGGGAGAGAATTGCAAACTCTGAAGTCTGATGATGCCTGTATTGTTTTAAATAGATTAGTTAGTCGAAGGTGGTATTGTTCTTACTGTCTTTTTTTACTGTAAATATTCTGCTCTGTCTCTCTTCACTTTCTTCCTCCCACCTCATTTCTTCAGTGCTATGCCAGCCTATAAGAACTAATCAGCAGACAAGACAGTGTTCCAATCTAGTGGACCAATTTCTCTTCTCTTCTAGTTTCTGATTGTAGGAAGTATCGCAGGGGCTGCATATTTTATAAACTTTCTATTAAAGTTGTGGTATGTTATCATAAAATGAATTGTGATACTTTGTATTACACTCTGGGATTGAGAGATAGACGTAGGATTAAAAAAACAATTTCTAGGCATTTCTAGATGATAAATTTAATTTTCTTTGCTATTTGGAGGTCTTCTTTGAAAATGCAATTGTAATGAACGCATTCAGAACTGGAGAATAGATTTACCCTTGGCTTCAAATAGTTGACGTTATCAGGCTCTGTCATTCGTTCCTTCCTATTTTCGGGCTGCTAATTGATGTTTTTGATGTCAGCAAGAAAATTGAAGAAAATGTCATGTGTGAACCAGTGCGGAAGTTAATAAGATTGACTTCGTTGACAGAATTTACAATGAGCGCAGAGACCGCATAATGGGACCACTGCGAATTCGTGAGCTCTCTTTGGAGTCAAAATTGACACCTCACGCTAGGCCAGTGGTCGATAGGGAAGATGGAACATTTGGGAAGGTTCTTAATCTTATTTTTCTCTTCCCCCCCACCTCTTCCCTTTTAACCTTTTGGAGCTTATGGAGTTGCACAGGCAGCTGTTTATCGAGAGAGCTAATGCTTTGGACCAAGCCAAAGTCTTAGTTGAATCTTTGAGCGCCCCTCAACAATGCCAATTTTTATGCTGTTTTGAGCTTGAAAGAAAAGGAGTATTGAAAAAGTTTAAACATGTTTCTTAGGGAACAATACACTAATATCACACCATGTTTTGACTAATAAAGCTGAAATGTACTTCTTTTTAAAATAAGGGCATTCATGCAGTCTTAAGTAAAACAAATAACTCCATCTACGGGAAAATCTCATTGTAAGAGCACTATTCCATGAACCTGTATAGTTAACCCAAATTTCTTTGAATCAAATTCATACCACCATATGAGCTCGCTATAGTAAGGTTTTTCTATAATAGTTTAAATTTTTAATAAGGTGACCGAGTTTATTGGATTTCGCGTATATAATTATGGAATGGATTAGCCGAGTTTGGTTCAGTGCATCTGATTTTTTTCCTCCTCGCCTTTAGTGAACTGCGCTAACCCCCAATATGCCCACTACCCCCAAGCAGTCTTATTTCTTTTTTAACGCACCGCACAGAATGTGCTCAGCCTCCAAGGATCTTCTGTAAGAGACATTATTCTTGGAATATCCAATTAATTCCATGGGTAGTGATCAGTTAGCGCTTCTTCTTACTTTCTCGCCATTTGAAATGCTAACACAATGAATATTATCTCATTGGTCTGCGTCCCTCGGCTAAGCTGTTGCCGCGGGCTGAGAATTTCATCGACTGATGAGACCAGAGGCTGCACCGATAAAAGGTTACAGTACGTGATTTGCATGCTAATTGTGGGGTTGCTTACATGAATCTGAAAGTTCTTTTTAACTTTTATTTGACTTTTTTCTTTGTATTCACATGATTTTATTGGTTAAAGAAAACTTAAATTGAATGTATTGCACATTATTACTATTTTTGCCTTGTTTTGGATACCTGGTTTTTTTTTGGATAAAATTAATCATATGATTGACTCCTCACTGAGGTTTTAATTAATAAGCGTCCAATGTTTGTACACAGTCACCTTAAAGAAAATCTTTTTGTTCTCAAACTGGGGAACATAATTATTTTCTATAATGAATTGTTGCCTTTTGTGTTCAACCAAACCATAATCACGGCATCAATGTCATCTAGATCACATTACACTGTATATGAGCCAAGTATAATATGATTCCTTTATTCTAAAAGTCCAAATCACAAGTTAATATATTTTGTGAAAATAGCCTATTCCAATCCGAAGTATTATAGATGTTGTGGACCACAACTTATCCTGAGATAGTAACTAAAATTCAACAGGGATAGTAGTTGGACACTACAATCCCTATTGAACATCTACCCTAGAGGTGGATTTTCTGAAATGATTAAAGCAGAGTTAGGTCATTTTTATGGGGAAATTAGTAGAACAGCTATCAGATGTTTCCTGAAACCCAAAATGTTATTGCTTTTCTACAATAGAAATCATACTTAAAACTGAATGTCAAGTTTGTCCATTAATGCAAATAGCATAGAAGTCTAGACATAAAGTGTTTCTAAAATGTGAGGTATTCTGAACAGAAAGGATCCAAATACAAAATTTTATGTAGTATAAAATGCACTGTGTCTGTTGAACACAAGAAAGGAATCTTTCTTTGTTTTTTTAAGCAGGCATTCTAAGGTATCATTGGATGTGATTGCTTTTAGACTTAGCTATAACAAAAATGGTTTGATCTGAGAAGATTTGTGATAGAGAAGGTAACAGTATGGTTCTATCCTTTTTTAAAAAAAAAGTAGATGTATGCCATTGACAAAAAAGAGAGAAAGAAAAATGAGGAAGGAGGAGGAGAAAAAGAAGAAGAAGAGGGAGAAGAAGTGAATTTCAGCCTTCCCATAGCTGTAATCTTAGAGGCAGGGTAATACATTTGGAAACATATTCCTCCTGAATCAAAATCAGGAGACCTTTTCCAAAACTGCTAGTAAAAAGGTCTAGTGAAGCTAGGAATGAAAGGCTCCCCCTTCCTTTTCCTAGCTGTCTACGAGCAGTAAAGCAGGTGGCTCCCCGTGGCTGACTTTTCATGACAACATGCCATTAGAAATTGTGGTCCTGTTGATCAATCCACTCGACATGACAGCTTTGCCGCAAGGCCTAGCTCTTTGAGCACCAGCGCTGTGGCTTTTCCCTCCTTTTTTCCTGCACTAATTGGTGAAAGTTTTTACTGTGCTTGTGGCATAGGAAATTCTTTTGAACAGTGTCACAATCAAGTGTTGACTTCTTTAGAATTGCAAGTAGGTTAAGTGAGTATCAACATAGCAATATCTTTTAAGAGTTCTTTCTCCCCCCCCAAAAAAAATCTTTAATCAATTTTTTTTGTTCAAAAAACATAGTCTGAATGTTCAGCAATAGTAGATTGATAATGATATTAAATATCCTTATGGTACATTTATGCATATATTTTTATTTTTTATTAATAAATATATTATTGAGAAATGTCAAAATAATAATCACAAAAGGATTTTTTTAAAAAAAAATAGTTATTATAAAGTTATTTGTATAATTCATTATATACAAATAACTTTTCTCAAGTTTTCTCCAAACACCTGACCTAATATTTATATTAAGGAATGCTTCTCTTTACAATACAGAAAAGTAATTGTTGAATCATATATGTCTTTGTGAGAAAGGTAATATTCTTGATACAAATAGATGCTGCATGTATAAAAATGCATATGTGTGTGTGTGTGTGTGTGTGTGAATTGAAAAATTTTATATAAAGAGGGAAAACTGTAAGAAAAATTATTGTGTCCATGTATTTGTAGTACTTAGATATTTATGCTTTATAGGATTCAACCACCAAGTTTCTATCTATTTTTCATGCAATATTGTCTTTTCGTCTCATAACTACCACAAGTCCTTTTGTTGTGCATAATGCATATATTTCCTAAGGACTGTATATATTCTATAAATCTAATATCATTTAATATAATTATATAGCATGTACACACAGATTTTTATTATAAGGTCTGACCATTGAAGCAAATAGCAAGCATAAAAGGGGAAAAAAGGAAATTCAGAGATCATAAATAGTTTTCAATGCATATTCAGCTATAGAAAGCTGAAATTATTGCATAATTTTTACTTCTGAACATGGCTGAAAACGCAGGAAATAATAGATATTTCAATCTGGCATAACCAATGCAACTACAAAAACAGTTACATTTTTTTTTAAAAAAAGGAGAGCATTAACAGGATTTATGTTATCATTTTCCCTCCTGTAAATGCTGCCGTATTTCTTTTTGTTGTCCTCTTTTATACAACCAAATTGAAAGCAGCATAAATTCATATCGTAATTTTGCCCAGAAAAAGAAATAGCTAAAATTTTCATTATTAACATTATCAAGTCACTAGTTGGTAAGACATCAGACATGACGAGCAAGAAGGGCAGCTTAGGGAGAATTGGGCTTTAAACCCTCAGCAGATCGGAGTTAGGATCAAAGGCGCTTGTTTTATGTGGCTGTGTGAGACTTTGAAGTCTTGACTGCACCTACAGCACTCATTTCATCAGGTTCACTGGTGTCTTAATAGCAGATCAATAAGTTTCAAAGTCGGAGAGTTAATTTGATACTAGTGCTGATGCAGTCGTGCTGGGGACGCAGAGAGAGGCAGGAGAAAGCAGCCTATTAAGATCTGGGATGCGGAGAAGTGCTTCATGATGTTGATTCTATCCACAAAATTCCAAACTGTAAATGTTACAGTTCAAAATTTCCAAGCTCTAATATATTATTAAGAGGATGTCTTCTTTGTTGAAGGAGATGATAAATTAGTGGTTTTCTGTTATGACCAAGGTTTGATGCAGAAATACAGACAGCATTTTAATGTGATTAATGTAAAATAAAAGGCCTGAACAAAAGCACATAATTTTATATCTCTCCAAGATGATATTCCTCCCAAAAGAAGCAGGGCATATGAGATGCTTTGTTGTGTATTTTTTCATGGATTTTTTTCTCTCCCTATTTTACTATTTATACCTAAAGAAATGCTTTAAGGCAAAGTGAAGTTATCAGTACAAACAATAGCCAGAGGAAATGTACTGTGCTTTTAATTCTACCTTGCCATGGTTGTATGCATATGGTTGTATGTACAGTTAATATTTCACCCTCAAATCCATCTTTTTTTGTACATTACAAAACCATAAACGGCAGAACCCACTTAAATGTTGTTTAGTCTGCATTATTTTCTTTTTAGACTGCAAAATAAACAAGATAGTTTCAATTATTTGGCAATATTATTTAAAGAAAAATAAAAATTATACTAATATAAAATCTTAATAAATGTTATTTATTCTTGTATCAGTGCGACATTCATCCGGGCATAGTTGATGGCAACCCGAATAGTTTTCACAAACTGAGACACACAGACATACGTAAATGCATAATCCCTCTTAAAAAGAAATTTCTTTTTTAGAAACCATAAGAACTTTTCCATCTGTATGTATGGTAGAGGTTTCCTTGCACTAGAGGTCAACTTCACACCCTTTTGGAACAAAACTCTAATTTAGATTGTTCATCTAAGGGTTGATAATGGCATTAGGGGGCCAGGAGGCTGGTCAGTGGGAGCCGTAGATTAGCGCAGTAGCCACAGCAGCTTTACTTAGACCCCCATGATTCATTGGACAGATTAACTATCACATCTGTCATTTTTATCCCTTTTAATTCTTCCCCTTTTGCCATATTTAAAATAATAAACAATTTTCCCTTGAAAAAAGGCAGAAGGGCAGGATTAATAAAAATTGCCAAAAAAGCAAGTTCTATGAAAGAAGCCACCAAAGGTATGTTCCAAAATGCCTCTGTAAAAATTGTATTATTAAGCAACTGATTTCTTGATATTTCTGCAAGGGGGATGTTTGTATACAGATGTACACAGAGTGTAGATCTTGATAAATTGATTAGAAAAGGCATGTTTTAAAACATACAATTTCTTTAACAGCAATGATTGTTCAATGATTGATCGGAACTGAAATTGTATGAAGAATTCTCATATTTTCTC